>NC_059173.1:11162939-11465969 GCF_019923935.1 Bubalus bubalis | reverse complement strand
CACCAACAGGGAGACGAGGCTGGAGACCCAGGTGGAGGCTCCCTTGCACCCCAAAGGTCCACCCACCACGGGTGGCTGGAATTTACCCCTTCGACAATGTCCAATTACATGCAAGACAACTGAAAGAAACCAGTCCACCAGAAGCTTCTCTCACACGAACTTACTTAACTTACTTGTATTTATAAATATAACACACGTATTTATGAGTTAAAAGAAGAAAAAAGGAAGTAGGCTGATGGTTACCAGGGGCTGGAGAAGGGGAAGAGGGAGTTAGATTAATGGGTAGTGGGTTTCAGTTTGTTAAGACAAGGATGCTCTAGATAAAGAAGGTGCGTGACGGTTACACAACAATGTGACCGTCTTGATGCCACTGAACTTACAGCTGAAAGCGGTTAACATGATCACTGTATGTTTATGTATATTTCACCAAAATTTGAAAAAACGAATCCCAGACACCCCGCTTTGCTACCTGTGTGACACCTGGCTAGTTCTGAACCTCCCTGCCTCGGTTTCCTCATCTGTAAAATGGGGCCAGTGTGGCTGGTACCCACTGCACAGGGTTGTTGTGAAGACAAAAAGCAAGCAGAACACCTGGACCAGCACCTCACATGACGAGCACCTGTGGCCGTCACATCACCAGTGGGGGTGGGGGACTTCCAGGAGGGCAATGTCCTGCCTTCTAGGTGTTCTGCTCCATTTTCAAATTTTGCTTCAACATGTGGGTGTGAGTTGGCCTGGGTGGGCTGGCCAGGCCTGACAGGCTGCCTGGATAAAGTAGGGAGTCAGGAGACCCTGTCTGCAGTTGATGGAGCAGGAGGCAGATGCGTCAGGCTGCTGTGCAAAGGTTACAAAGGTCCCCAGGAGTTTTAGGGAGAAGACTGTAGGGAAGAGGGGTCGCATCATCAAGGACCCTGAAGGCAAAGAGAAGCAGAGGACTGGGGAGCCCAGAAAACTCGGGAGCATCACCTCCTTAAGAGTCTGAGGCTGCCTGACAGATCCGCTCCCCAGAGAATCTGATTTATCAGTCCCCTCCTTGGGCCTTCATTCTCCACCAGTAGTGGCAGGACTCGACTCCTGCACCCTCAGTCCTTGCCGGGACTTGGCGCCCCCGCTGGGGTCCGGTCCAGCCGCGGGCTCCTTACCCACGCGGTGCAGGAAGAGCTTGCCCTTGGCGGGGAAGCTGTAGTTGATGACGTTGTCCAGCAGTGGGATGTCCAGGCCCCGGGCGGCCAGGTCAGTCACGATGAGAGCCGAGCACTTGCCATGCGTGAACCTGGCCAGGTTAATCTTGCGGGCCGTCTGGTCCAGGGCGCTGTAGATGTGGGCACAGCTCACCCCCTGGGTCGCCAGCAGCTGCTCGGGGTGAAGACCGGAGATAGGGAGAGGGGTTAGACACAGTGGCAAGACCACGGGCTCTGGAGTCAGGTGCTCTCAGTTTGAACCCCGGTTCAGCTGGGTGACCTCGGTTTGGTATCTTCTTCAGGATTAATGGGACTCGTATCACCTCTCACCTCTGCAAGGTGGTTTGAGTCAAAAAAACATGACACGTGCAGAGAGGTGTCCCTCAGGGAGGCTGCAAGTGCTACCGCAAGACACTCAAGTCTCCTCCTGAGTCACGAACAGGCTGTGTGGCCTCGCCCAACTTTCCTAACCTCTCTGCGCCTTCACTTTCTTCTGTGGAATGGGGCGAGCACGTTTCCTCTCTGTAGTTTTGTTAAGAGGATTAAATGAGCTAATACACGCACAGTGCTGAGAACAGGGCCCACAACACAGGAGGCGCTGTGCAAGTGCTAACTGCTCTTTAAAAGTGATGATTTGGTTTTATTCATCAGTGACTCCAGCAGCCAGACAGAGGAAGCACCGTTCAACGGTGTCACGTGAGTGAAACCCAGCGGCCTGTGTCCTCAGATAACGCACCCCAGGTGTGGCTGACCCGAGGCGGCTGCCTGGACTCGGGCCCGGGCAGCCTTGGGGGCTAGAGGACTCGCTCCCCAGGAGGGTGACAGGTGTACACGTGCAGAAAAGCTGCTCACGTAAGATTAGGGCACTTTATACAGCTTACAGCATGCAGGTTATCTCTCAATTTAAAAAAGAGAAACACAGGGGATACTAAAAACCTACAGAAAAATGATGCAACAGCTGAGACACACTTCAAAATACCCGGGATGGAGCGACGGATATTAGAGACGAATCAAGACTGGGTGTGAGTTGATAACTGAGTACCTGAAAGTTCATTATGCTATTTTCTGACTTTGGTATGTGTCTGAAATTTTTCATGTGTGTGTCTGTCTCTGTGTGTGTATCTGCGTGTGTCTGTGTGTGTGTTCAGTCACTTCAGTCGTGTCTGACTCTGCAACCCCATGGACTGTAGCCCACCAGGCTCTTCAGTCCATGGAATTCTCCAGGCAAGAATATTGGGAGTGGGTTGCCTTTCCGTTTCCAGAAATTTTTCATAACAGCTTCAAAGAATTAACGGAGAAGGCAATGGCAACCCACTCCAGTACTCTTGCCTGGAAAATCCCATGGACGGAGGAGCCTGGTGGGCTGTAGTCCATGGGGTCGCTAAGAGTCGAAAATGGACAAAGCTCTGGCCAGGCCCAAGGGCCGCTCTGGTGCTGCTCTCTGGTGGCCGAATCCGGAACTGCAGCTCCGAGCTGGCGCTGGAGTAGGTGCTGGTCCCCAGGACAGGAAGGAGGGGATGGGGGCGTCCCTGCTCACCTCGCTGAGATACTCCGCGTGGTGCTTGGTGGCCACAAACACGACCGTCTGGTCCTGGGGCCGCACCACGTTGCGCAGCAGGTGGAGCAGCACAGCGGCCTTGGCATCCTCCCGCACCAGGAAGAAGGAGGTCTGTGGAGAGAGGGCGGGGTCGGGGCGGGGCGGGGGGAGGGGGTGGGTTCCTGACCCCGCGGGCCGGGGGAGGGGCAAGGGCAGAGCCTCACCTTGAGCTGCTCGTTGAGTTTAGAGTCCACATCTAACCGGATGAGCACGGGCTCCGTCAGGCCTGCGGTGAACAATGGAGGAGGATGGGCGGGGAGTTGCTAAGAGTCAAGACTGCCCACCCCCACCACCCCCCAGGTACTGATGAGTTTCCCAGCCCCCAGCCCCGCTCCTGCGGCCCCCTCACCAGCTCGGGCGAACTCCACCAGCAGCTTGGGCAGTGTGGCAGAGAACAGGACAGTCTGGTGGCCCCCTGGGAGGCGGCCGATGATTTCCTGGAGCTGCTCTGCGAAGCCCATTTCAAAGAGCCTGGGAGGGCAGGGGAGGGCAGGGCAGGGTCAGGAGAGGGGCTTCCATTCCAGTGAGTTCCAAACCTGTCATCCTGCCCTCATTGCTCTCTGTCACCTGGACAGATGCTTCTGTAACTCAGATCCCTTTTTCTCTATTTGACAACCTTATCCTAAGCAGTCATGACCTCGGTACGTTGGGCCTGGTCTCAGTTATGCTTTGTTTTATTTTGTTTTGGCTGTGCTGTGCAGCATCCAAGATCTTGGTTCCCTGACCAGGGACCAAACTCATGCTCCCTGAATTAGGAGTGCAGAGTCTTAACCACTGGACCACCAGGGAGGTCATTGTTCAAATAAATGATACCAGCCCTCACTCTGGCTCAGGCACGGTTCTATATGAATAAAACTTCCCCTGTGCGCACTATTTTATCCCCACTTTGTAGCTAAGGCAGGCCACCAAGGCCCACGGACCCTCAGGGATTTGCCCAAGTTAACAGAGCTGGGATCAGCTCCTACCCCTGTCTGGCTCCAGTCTGTGCTCAGCCTTGTGCTACTTTTTATCTCTTTGAAATCATGTGTTTGTTGTTTTACTATTCTTTTCAATATTCCTAATACCAAAGGAGAACTGTTGCTCTCACATGACCTGCAGTCTGTGGCCCACTTTGGAGAAACACTGCTTTAATCTGGGCTGCATAGGTCTCTCCTGGCAGAGCCCTCCCTCCTGGCCAACCCTGACACAAGTACCCGGGAATGCACCTGCAGCCTTACCTGTCGGCCTCATCGAATACCACATACTCCACACTCTGCAGCTTCAGGTTCATCTCCACAGCCACATGCACCAAGCGCCCAGGGGTAGCGATGATTCTGGAAGTAGTTGTGCCGGCCAGGTCACCCGGGTCCAGGGTCACCAGCATAGCACTCCTCTCACTCCCCAAGCCCTGGCCATTGGGGAAGGGACCCCAGAGCCTCATCCCCAACCCACAAACTCACATGTCAGGATTTTCGTGCAAGGCTGCAAACTGGTCTTCCATCCTAGGAAGAAGAGAGGGTGTCTGTCAGTTTGATTGAATAGGTTTCTTTTGTCTCTCTCCCTTCCCATCTCCAAATGCCTAGATGAGTCCCACACCCTGATCCCGGGGTTGGAACTGGGGGAAAGCTATTGCTGAGATGCTAGGCAAAACCACTGCCGGGACAAGGGCTATAAGTTCAAACATACAAAAGGACTGCTAACAACAAAGTTCTCCAACGAGAAGGACTCAACCATAGAATCCATCTCTTTCACTCGAAATGTTCAGATTGAAACAAAACTGCCTTTGACCCACAGCACCACCTAGCAACTAACCCTGGAACTCCCAGCTCCACCTAGAAGCAGGTTTCCTGGATCTCTATGTCCTTGTTCTCAAACTGTTTAAGCACACATCCCTAACTTTAGTTCTCCTCTGAAAACACCTTGGGACACCTGTAGGAGCCTGGACGCAGAATTCTGGGCCAGGTCCAGCTTATGGAGGTTATTTCTGACAACCACAGCAATAGAGATAATAAATTATAATGTAGGCAAAAGAGCACTGAAAAGCAAAACACTCTCTCAGTAAGAATCAAGAGTGACTGGTGACAGTGACATCCTGAGAGAATAAAGAAGGGGCTGCCCTTTGAGGGAGAAAATGTGGAACAGGGGCAGGGACGCTAATCTTAGCTCTACTTCCAGACCACCGTGTGGCTCTCTGGGCCCATCACTTCCTCAGCTGGCTCATCTGTAAAACAGGTGTGGTGCCTGTTACCTCTAAAGGACGGTATAAGCACATCAGGAAAAATATAGTGTTTTGTAAATTTGAGCTATCACAAACGCCCCCTTGATTGGTGCACATTCCACCTGAAACAGCCCCAAATCAAGCATATTAAAACATGGGTGACCCTGGCGCTTCCAGCTCTCCTTTAGGAACATCAGAACCTGCGTCTGAGTTGTGTGGGAAATTTCTTTCGGTATTTTACTGTATGTTTCCCCTTGCTGGTATTTCAGGAACGTGCGGAGACGTTGCTGTTATTAACAAGCAGCACAGGCTCTGTCCATCTGATGGGGAGGCCCAGGCAGGCTTGCTTTGGGGGCCACCATGCAGGGCACCTAGGGGGCTCTTACTTGTCCCCACCCAGGATCAGGGCAGTCTTGAGGCCAGTGAACTTGCCAAGCTGTGGAGAGACAGAGAGAGAGAGAGAGAGAGACTGAGAGCTGGTGATGGGAGCTGAGGCTTCAGTATTGGCTTGGTGGTAAAGAATCCCCTGCCAGTGCAGGAGACAAGGGTTTGATCCCTGATCGGGGGAGATACCCTGGAGAAGGAGATGGCTACCCACTCCAGTATTTTTGCCTGGGACATTCCATGCACAGAGGAGCCTGGTGGGCTACAGTCCATGGGGTCGCAAAGAGTCGGATAGGACGGAGCAACTGAGCATGAGTAAGGATGGGAATTGACCCCACCCACTGAGGCCTCGCTGACTGGTCCCAGCTCAGTCTAGCCACCCTGTCCCCCCGCCCGGACACACCTCCTTGGTGAACTTCATGGTCTGCAGGGCCAGCTCTCGGGTGGGCGAGAGGATGAGGGCACGGGCCCCAGTCTGGGCGCTGTGGGTCTTGAGCCGCTCGAACATGGGGATGAGGAAGCAGGCGGTCTTGCCACTGCCCGTCCGGGCCATTGCCACCACATCCTTGCCGTCCAGGATCATTGGGATGGTCTGCAGGGGAATGAGCGGGGCAGGGGAGGGGTCAGTTCCTGCACCCATGGACCACGTGATCCAGAGCGTCAAGTCCGAGCGGAGAACTGGGACATCTCAGAGGAAGGGGCGGGGCCTGTCTCCCAGCCCTGCTCCCACTCTTGTTAAAGCCTGTGTGCACAGCTCAAGGGATGAGCGACCGTTACCCCCAACCCTTTCGACCTTTGGGACACCTCTCTTCCGGTTAAGCCAGGCTCTACCTCCCCGTCTGGTCCTCCTCCTCAGGACCCCAGAGAAACGCTGTCTCCCTCTTGGCTAAATGTCTGAGGACAACTATCATGAGATGACAGTGGGTGATGATGGGGTGTCTGTGAGCTGCTGGGGCAGGGACTGAGCAGGGAGCAGCTGAAGTGGCAAAGATGCCCCGAGTCGAGCATCTGCCCTGCTGGCCCTGACTTTTCTCCACTTGTGAATGGGGAAGCTCGTGGGGCTTCGGCCAGAGTAAGAGGGGACAACAGATGTGATGCTGGGACAAGGGGAGAATGTCAAGAGGCCAGATGGACGGGTCGAGTTGGCATCCCCTCCTTCTGACCTGCAACAGCATCCCCGCCCCATACCTTCCTCTGGATGGGTGTCGGCACCTTGTAGCCCTTCTTCATGATGCCTTTGAAGACTGGGTAGCTCAGGCCTGGGAAAGACACAGGAATGGCCAGGGGGCTGAAGAAGCCCCTATGAGACATGGCTGAAAACTACATGGGACAAATGACTGTCGCATAAACAAATAAACAGCAAGAAAAAAAGAAAAGCAATAGAACAAAGCTGATGGATTAATAGAGACTGAGAAGACAAGTTTACTGATTGTGGGGTATGAACTGCATTTGGATTCTGACATGAACACTCAATGCCGTGGGCTTCCCTGGTGGCTCAGACAGTAAAGAATCTGCCTGCAATGAAGGAGATCTGGGTTTGATCCCTGGGTCTGGAAGATGCCCTGGAGGAGGGCATGGCTACCCACTCCAGTATTCTCACCTGAAGATTCCCATGGACAGAGGAGCCTGGTGGGCTACAGTCCATGGGATCAGAGTCAGACATGACTAAGCAACTAATACATATATATGTACATACATAATGCTGTGAGACAATGGGGGTCTGAACACTGATGGGGCCTGAGATGACACTGAGGAACTGGGTTTGTTTTAGGCGGAGGAGGTCCTGCATCTCTTGGAGGCAGGTGGGAAGTATTTAGGGACAGGAGATGACTTGTTTCTTTGCCCAGTTCTCTATCTGGGTGACTGTCTTTTTCTTATTGATTTATAAAAGCTCTTTATATATTAAGGTTATTAGCTCTTTGTCACACAGTTGCAAATACATTCCAATACAGCATTTACTTTAACTTAGCCTACAGTGTTTTTTGGCTTTTACACATGTCTAATTACCATTCAACCCCCAGATATCTTTGCCTGTTCCTGCAACAGCATCACCCCGAGTCTTGCCCTAACTGTTCTCTCATTCTGTCAGGCCCGCTGCCCCCATAAGAAGGCTGTGACTGGCTTGGAGATTATCTGCTGCCTCCATCCACCCAAGCCTACCACAGTGCAGAGTCTGGAACAGATCACGGAGGCCATGATGACCCCCTGTGGCTCCCCTGACCCAAGTTCCCAGATGCCTGGCTCACCCACCCATGGACTGGAAGCCTCCTGATTTCTTCTTCTTCTTGTTCTGAGCTCGCACCATCTCCCGCGTGTCTGGCTCCACGTCCGAGGTGCATTCCGAGGTGGGGAAAGTGGGTAGGGGTCTGCCAGGTCCCAGCTGGGAGGGAGCAAAAGAGAAGCAGCATCACTCCAGGTACAGTCAGACCAGTGGGGACAGGGAAGGGGGCTGTCCTGCTGCCAAGCCCCTCCAACTAGCCCTCATTCAAGGTGTTGATGCTCCTGTGAGATCACGTGACTTCTCTGCTAAAGGGCTCTCCTTTGACTGAACGAAGACAGGGCAGCGGGTCTGAGAGTAGGCTCTACAGACAGACTGCCTGTATTTCAGTCTCAACGTTGTCACTTGCAGCTGTGAGACCTCAGGCCAGGGACTTCCTTGCCCAGAGCCTGTGTTCCCCAATCACAAAAATGGGGATGAAAAGAGCATATGCCTTATAGGGTGTTGGGAAGACTAAATAGGTGTGTATAAAGCTTAGGACAGTGCCCAGATGGTGGTACCATCATCATTATCATCCAGACCAGTTATTCAGAGCCCTCAAAACTTTGGGAAGCCAATCAAATCATCTATTATGAATGAGGTACCAGACTTTTTCAGTCTGTCCTGCACCTGTCTCCCTCACACCCTCTCTGATCATCACTCCTCCCCAGATCTGGTCTCTCTCATTCCTGGCTTCCTCTCTCTGCCACCCACTTGTTCTAGCACAATTAAATCATACCCAGACACCTCCTCTGGGGAGCCTTCTTGGACTACAGCACTGCCTTCTTCCTCTCAGAAATAACATTTATAAAAACACTAATTCATAATAATGACTGAAACTTATATGGCACTTACTATAAGCCAGGTGCTGTGCTGAGCGTTTGTATAAATTAATTCACTCCTCACAACAACACTGTCAAGCAGCTATTATTACTTAGTGTCTTTTACAGAGAAGGAAACTGACACGCAGAGAGGTGAAGTGATCTGGCAAAGTCACAGCCAGTAAGGGATATGAACGCTGGCTTCAGAGTCTATATTCCTTCCTATGTGCTCCTCTGTGGTCCAACACAACCCTCTAGGTCAGAGCTGCACCTGTCTTGTACAGTCCCTGAGATAAGAATAATTTTTAAATCTTAAAAGATCATAGCAAAATCAAAGTAGACAGTTGTATGACCTTCTATGACCCTGCAAAGCCTAAACTATTTACCATTTGGTCCTTTACAGGGCAAGTTTGCCAACCTACCCCTGCTCTAGACACGTGATAACAGAGTGCCTGCAACACACTGGTGCCCCAGCAATATTTACTGAAGAGCAGAATGTCTGAACACTGTCATTCCTCCTTTCCACAGTGTTTGAGGCACATAGAATCGACTACTTTCTACACGTGCAGAAGTTGAGGCACACACAGAGAGATTAAGCAATTTCTCCCATGTGTACTCCCACAGCTGGTACAAAGGGTCGAACACATGGCTGTGCCTTGGTCCCTAGTTATAGAGTACCTGCTGTATGAGGCTCGGTTGAGATGGAAT
Source organism: Bubalus bubalis (assembly GCF_019923935.1). Taxonomy (NCBI): domain Eukaryota; kingdom Metazoa; phylum Chordata; class Mammalia; order Artiodactyla; family Bovidae; genus Bubalus; species Bubalus bubalis. Next base: position 11,456,824 of record NC_059173.1, on the reverse strand, counting down.
AAGGTCCCCATCTGGTCCCTACTTCTGAAGAGCAGAGAGGGCTCTCTTCATATAAACGCCCACTCATTCATCTATTATACCCAGAGTCTTCTAAAGGTTGTGAGAAACAACAGGCTACAGCTCTTTTGCTCCCTTGGGGCTCACACCTGCCCCCACCACCACCACCATTTGCATACACTTAGCACTCAGGAATGGACATAGCACAGGGCCTGGAGCCATACAGTCCTGGATTTGAATCCTGGCTCTCCCACTCACAAGCTATGAGGTCTTGGTCAAGTTACTTCACCCCTCCAGGCTTCTGTTTCCTTCTGTGAAAAAGGAGGATAAATACTTAGCTCGCAGGGTTGATGTGGGGATTAAATGATAAGGCTTATAAAGGCTTTTAGCACGAAGCCTGCACACAGTAAGTGATCAACAGACGCGAGTTTATTATTAGTTTCTCAGAGGTTTGGGGGCGTCGCTGTCTCAAAGCCACGAGGTGCAGCCTTCTCCTAATTCGTCCTCCGAAGAACCCCCAAACTCTCAAAAGTCCAATGTTCAGCACCCGCACTTTTCATTGGACGTATGGAAACCAGGATCCGCCCCCGCTGGCCAGGAAGAAGCCAATGAGAAGCGCCAGACCAAGCGTCAGCCAGGAAGGCCCCGCAGGCCCCCAGCTTACCCAATACAAAGGCTTCGGGAGTCCGGACCCCGGGTGCGGAGGGTCCTGGCACACGTGCTCAGGCCGGAGGTCCTGCCCTGACCGCCCGGCCAGCCGATCTGTCCCCATCCTCAGCCGTGCCCGCTCCCCAGCTGGGGGAACTGCCGTGCACCGGGCGGAGCAGGGGCTCGGGTTCCGACGTGTATCAAAGCCCTGCTCTCCCTACCTTCTGGGCCCGGGCGTCATCTTCTGCCTGGATCTCAAACTCGCCGTCCTCCGAGTCGCTGCTGTGGGACTGGGACGCCGCACCCCGGCGCTTCCGGAGCCCCTTCTTCTTCTTCCACTGGGCCATGGTAGCTCTGGACCGCGGTGCGGCCGCCGGGCGCGTGCCGGCAGCCATGCGGGCCCCGGCGCCAGGAAACGGGAGGGGGCGGAGCCCGTAGGGACATACCAACAGCGCGGCGGGGGCACCGGGGACGCCTCCACGCGGCCCCGGCTGCGTTCCCGCTCCTTCTGCTGCCTCTGGAGGCTTGATCCACATGCACGCACACACTCCCCTCGCTGGCGCGGAGGGTCCCCCTTCCGAAGCTTTGGGGAGCTCCGGGGGGGGGGGCGTCCGGATTCGGGGGCCTTAACTCACCCCCGAGGAGTAAATGGTTCCGGCCACCCCGCCCCATCCTGTCACTCACGGGTTGCTGTTTGACGCGCGCGTGCGCGCGTGGAACACACGTCGCTAGGGCCTGTCTGGCGGCTCTGGGTCTTTCCGCGCGGTGTCCCGGACTGGGGCTGGGGGCTGCCTTGGAACTTCCCGGAGTCGCGGGCTCCCGGGATTCAGAGCTGCCGATTCGGATATCCGGCGCGCGCCTCCGGTGCCGGAGCGCCCCCGCAAAGGAGTCCAGGCCTGGGAACAGGGGACGCTGAAGCTAACGACCGACGTCAGCGAACCAAGATGCTCAGGTAGGAAAATAACTCGATAATGCGGGCACATCGGACATCTACGGGACGTGGACTTGGGGATCGGGATCGGTGAATGTGGGGCAGCTGGACGACTGGGTGTGATCCCCTAGTAGTGGAATGGTTAAGTGCAGGAGCTTTAGACCCTTAATCAGGTTCAAATTCAGTTTCCACTGTTTTAGCTTTATAGGTGTGACTGACACTTGTGACTTCACCTTTTGAAGCCTCAGTTTTGTCATCTGTAGAATGAACATAATGGAAGCTACCTCACAGGAGTGTTGAGAGGATGAAATGAGACAATGCTACCTCTCTTTGCAGGAGGTAGGCTTGGGATTGATCGATGCTGGTTATTATTTCTGCCCCATAAATATGTACAAGATATAGAAACCTGCCCTGTTTCCCCCATCCCCCACCAGCATAGTTGGTTTTCTGTGTGGTGCCAGAATAGGCATAGGCCCAAATCTCTTGTTCATCCCCCTAGTGTTCTGTAAATATTGACTGAGCACGCACCAGTATGCTAGGAATGCATATTTACTCATTAAATATTCATCTGTAACACCCCTGTCCCCGTCATTTCTGTGTGCTCAGTCACTCAGTCATGCCTAACTCTGTAAATCCATGGACTGTAGCCCGTCAGGCTCCTCTGTCCATGGTGATTCTCCAGGCAAGAATACTGGAGTGGGTTGCCATGTCCTCCTCCAGGGGATCTTCCCAACCCAGGGATCAAACCCAGGTCTCCCACATTGCAGGTGGATTCTTTACCATCTGAGCCACTAGGGACGCCCACTCCTTCATTACAACAACTCAAAAAATGTCAAATTTCTGAAATGTTCCCTGGAATTGGCAGCTCCCCTTTGAGGAAGACTGGTTGCTGGAGAATGTGACCTTTTTGCCCTGGGGACGGGCCCTTAAGCGATTGCCAGTCTTTTCTGATGACAGATGGTTGCCATCCTTACCCCTTTTCACAGGGAGCCCTGGATGCAGGGCCTGGCAAGTAGAGCACCCCTTTTGTCACTCAGGACTACGGAGAGCATGAAGACCCCAGTGGAGCTGGCCATCAGCGGGATGCAGACTCTCCACGTTCAGCACCGTGGCCGGAGTGGCTATCGGGTCAAGGTTAGGCCATCATACGTGGATGAGACTTTGTTTGGCAGCCCTGCAGGTACCCGGCCCGTACCACCAGACTTTGACCCACCATGGATGAAGAAGGCCAACAGAACCAGAGGAGTGGGGACAGGGGTCTCTCAGGCCTTGGGGGCCAATGGGAGCTGTGAGTCCACCTCCTCCAGTGGCAGCACCCCAACCCTCACACCAAGGAAGAAGAACAAATACAGGTAATAGGATAGGGAGATTGCCTGCTGTTCACCTGCTGTGTGACCTTGGGCAAGCAATTTGACCTCTCTGAGCCCGTTTCCTCACAGTGGAAGGTGGGACCTAGTGGGATTATTGAGAAGACTTAAGGGGGTGAGACGTGTACAGTGGTTGGCACAGTTACCTGACACTCAGGAATAAATTAATGGTAATGGCATTAGACTGGACTTCTGAGGCCCAAAGGGGTGAGGTGATTTGTCCAACAGAGAGAGAGGTGTTAGTCGCTCAGTTGTGTCCAACTCTTTGCGACCCCATACACTGCAGCCTGCCAGGCTCCTCTGTCCATGGAATTCTCCAGGCAATAATAGTGGAATGGGTTGCCATTTCCTTCTCCATTTCCAACCCCGGGATTGAACCTGGGTCTGCTGTACTGCAGGAGGATTCTTTACCTTCTGAGCCACCAGGGAAGCCCTTGATTTATCCAAAATCACAGAGCAATTTGCATAAGATTATTAGTGTGGTTGATCCATCAAATGACATAGATATGGTGATTCCAGACTGAAGCAAGTCATTTGAAAATGTTTCTTGCTGCATTTTCACCAACAAGTTAGAAAAATGGAATCTAATGCCAGTGGTTATTTTTGTAGGGATTATTTAGATTATTTCAATGAATTTCAGCCTGGAGGGAGGCCCCAGGACTCTATCTTATTGATTGTCATCAGTGTCTTGAACGGAGATATGGAAGACTAGTATATTAGTCAATCAGGTTTGTTATATATAACAAAATACTATAGACTTAAACAGCATGAGTTTGATTTTTCACAGTTACGGAGGCTTAAAGTCAAAGGTCAAGATGCCAGCAGGGTTGGTTTCTCCTGAAGCCTGTCCTTGGGTTGCAGATGGCCAGCTATTCCCTGGGTCCTCACATGGACTTTTCTCTGAGTGTGTACACTCTTGGTGCCTCTTCCTCTTCTTATAAGGACACAAATCCTATTGGATTAGAGCCTCACCTTTGTGGCCTCATTTGTGTGTGTGTTAGTCATTCAGTCGTGTCCAGCTCTTTGCAACCCCATGGACTGTAGCCTGCCAGGCTCCTCTGTCCATGGAATTCTCCAGGCATGAGGACTGGAGTGGGTTGCTATTCCCTCCTCCAGGGGATCTTCTTGACCCAGGGATCAAACCCAAGTCTCCTGCGTTGCAGGCAGATTCTTTACCACTGAGTCACCAGGGAAGCCCATGGCCTCATTTAACCTTAATTTAATTCAACACAAATCTTGGGAGGAGGCAATTCAGTCCTTAATAACTAGCTGGTCCTATTTGGGATCTATTCTGAGCCAAAAGGCACATACACTAATTGAGAGTGGGAATAGTGCCTATTTAAGGAGATAAAATTCAACAGAGAGGAAAGCAAGGCCCCATGATTGTCACGTCTGCTTGACAGTTCCATGGAGCACAGAGCAGGCTCAGGTTGACATCAGCAGCACTGACATCTCCAACGTGGCTGAAAGTGCTGAGTTCACTGTAGGCTGCATTAACAGAAGTCTATGACAGGAAGGCAACAGTCAGCCTCATGCTCTCCTAGAGGTTGGAACTTTGTGCTGGATGCTGACAGGTAGAGGGTGTCAAGTTAGAAGGTACATAAGAGGTAGAGATGCTATTAAGCAGAAACTTTGGTACCAGACAGACATAGGTAACCAAATCTGGGTTTGAACAGCTAAATCAAGTGGCCAAAATGTTGACTTTTCAAAGACTTGCAGTTTGGGAATGAGGAGCACTTTTAGTTCTGGCCGAAAGTCATGGACCTCACACCTCATAGATATGCCATGAATATTTGTGGGATTAATTAAAAAAAAAAATGCTGAATGAATCTAGTTAAAGGTGAGAGGCCTAGAAGGCATTTAAGTCTGGCTTAGTGATCAAGAGCTTGGGCCCTTGAGTGGGGGGCTGGATTTGAATCTTAACTGTACCTTCCTTGTTATCCTCCCTGTGCCTCAGTTTTCTTGTCTATAAAATGGGATTATCATATTGCCATCCTGTGGGTTTTGTGAGAAATAATGAGATAACACAAATGACAAGCTGAGTCCTGGGCCTATACATGAAAAGCCCTGAGTAAATATTCAAAAATTTTAAAAGCTACTCTGGTGGTGTGGCCAGGTCACAGCACCCTCTACATGCCAAGTGCTTGGCTGTGCAATTTCAAATACAGTTAGAAGGGCCACATGACTGCAGAGGGTTCAGCTGACAGGGCCACTAGGAAAAGGGTGAAGTGGTGAGTTAAAAGAAAAAGTAAAGGCTCTGAAGAGTAAGGTTATATTACTGTTGGTTGCAAATAACGTAAGAATTGGGCTTGCAAACAAGCTAAATGGGCCTCAGCAGACAAAGGGCATTTGGGGCTTATATAACAGGGGCTCAAAATGTTGTTGGGATTCTTTCCCACACACGTTCCAGGTGAGATGGCCACCAGCTCTTTTGCCCTTATATCCTTCCTGAGCCCGTTCTTCAGCACTCAGTGGAAGAAAGACATTTCTCGCCTAGTAGTTTCCGCAAAGATTCTGAGGGAGACTCCCATTGGGCAGAATGGGTCATGTGGTTAGCCCTGAGCCAATCAGTGTGGTCAGGAGGATGGGGTATGCAAATTGGCCTGGCCTAGGCCAATTGGGTACATGCCCCGGATGCGGTGGGGAGGATGCAGGGGGACTGGATGCTCCGCAGGGAAGAAATAGTAAGAGTTGGGGCTAGTAGTACATGAGGGCTGTGGCTTCCCTGTGGGTACTTCTGGGATCTACAGGCAATCATCTGCTGCTACAGGGGCCTGGCCGGGGCTGGGGGGATGGGGGGGGGGGGGGGTGAGAAAAGTTTACAAGGCTTATTTCCCCAGCTCATTGTTTCTCTTCCCTTCCCAGACTGATCAGCCACACTCCTTCTTACTGCGACGAGTCTCTCTTTGGCTCCCGACAGGAGGGCGCCGGCTGGGAGGCCAAGTGGATGGCAAGAGGTGATGCTGCAAAGCTCCACGCCCTCTTCTGGACCCCCCCAGCTACCCCTAGGGGCAGCCATTCTCCCCGCCCCAGGGAGACTCCAGTGCGGGCCGTTCACCCAGCTGACCTCTCAAAGACAGAGCACAGGGTAGTGGCCAGCTCCCGGAGGCTGTCCGTGGATGGGTTAGACACGCCACGCCCTCTGAGGCGGGAGCGTTCCCACTCCCTCACCCACCTTAATGTCCCCAGCACAGGTCACACACCCGCCAGTAGCCCCTGCACAAATGGGCCCCGAGATCCCAGGCCTGCCCCATCAGGGGTGACCTTCCGGAGCCCCCTGGTGACTCCCAGGGCTGGTTCAGTCAGTGTTTCAGTGCCAACTACCCCCCGACAAGGTGGGGCTACCCAGAAAACAAAGCCCCCTTGGAAATGAGTTTCTTGGTCCTTTCTGCAGGTGTGCCCATGGGGTCACAGGGAGGGGCAGAGTTTCAGAGAATGGTGCTGGTGGGCAGGCCTCTGGGGAGACCACAGGCTTTGGTGGAGCATTCCTGGGGACAGACAGAGCAACGGCGGGCAGTGCCCCGCCTCTGACCACCTCTGGTTGCTCCCTGCTTTCCCCACTGATATGGATTGGAGGGTCAACCCTTGACATACCTGTGTTCAGTCCTGTCATGGCCACATGGCGTTTCAGTGCCAACTCAGGGGGTGTCCCCTGGGAGGGTCCCCCCACCTCTTCCATCACACCCACAACATTGTCTCACCGCCAAGTGTGAATAAATGGTGTGATTGCCAACCTGGAGGGCTCTTCCTCCCTCCCTTCAAGCCAAGCTCCTGCTCAGGATAAGATTCCAGCTGAGTCTGGAGGCCTCAGGAATTTTCCCAGGCACCATGTGTGGACCAGCCGGGAACACGAGGATCTGGGTGGTTTGTGAGTGGACATTTAAAAATTTTAATAGTCATGTATTTATTTTCATGTATTAAATATACCAGTAGCTCATCGAAACCATGAGTTTTATTAATTTCTTTTTTCCCCATAAGGTAAAGACCAGTGTTAGGCCTGAATTGATTTAAGTAACAAAATTAATAATGTCGCAATCATCAGCGTGGCAGTGGGGCAACTATCCTCCTCCCATCATGGGCTTCTAGGTAATGCCACTAATTGGTGGGTTGGCTGATTCTTCCTGAGTTCAGAATATGGGCTACAGTTGTTTTGAAATCAGATATATAAATATATATCTGATGTACATTTCCTACCTTTAAAAATGCAGGTCAAGAAGCAATAGCTAAGACTGGACATGGAACAACTGACTAGTTCAAAATTGGGAAGAGTATGACAAGGCTGTATATTGTCACCTTGCTTATTTAACTTATATACAGAGTACATCATGCAAAATGCCAGGTTAGATAAATCACAAGTTGGAATCAAGATTGCCAGAGGAAATATCAATAACCTCAGATATGCAGATGATACCACTGGCAGAAAGGGAAGAGGAACTAAAGAGCTTCTTGAGAAGGGTAAAAGAGGAGAGTGAAAAAGCTGGCTTAAACTCAGCATTCAAAAAAGCTAAGATCATGGCATCCATTCCCATCACTTCATGGCACTTAGAGGGGGGAAAAGTGGAAGCAGTGACAGATTTTATTTTCTTGGGCTCCAGGATCACTTTGGACAGTGACTGCAGCCATGAAATTAAAGGATTGGAAGAAACAAGCTGCTCCTTGGAAGAAAAGTTATGACAAATCTGCTGCTGCTGCTAAGTTGCGTCAGTTGTGTCCGATTCCGTGTGACCCCATAGACGGCAGCCCACCAGGCTCCGCCATCCCTGGGATTCTCCAGGCAAGAACACTGGAGTGGGTTGCCATTTCCTCTCCAATGCATGAAAGTGAAAAGTTGAAAATGAAGTCGCTCAGTCGTGTCTAACTCTTCGCACCCCCATGGACTGTAGCCCACCAGGCTCCTGCGTCCATGGGATTTTCCAGGCAAGAGTACTGGAATGGGGTGCCATTGCCTTCTCCATGACAAACCTAGACAGCATATTAAAAAGCAGAGACATCACTTTGCCAACAAAGGTCCATCTAGTCAAAGCTATGGTTTTTCCAGCAGCCATGTATGGATGTGAGAGTTGGACTATAAAGAAAGCTAAGCACCGAAAAACTGATGCTTTTGAATTATGGTGTTGGAGAAGACTGTTGAGAGTCCCTTGGACTGCAAGGAGATCCAACCAGTCAATCCTAAAGGAAATCAATCCTGACTATTCATTGGAAGGACTAATGTTGAAGTTGGAACTCCAATGCTTTGTCCACCTGATACGAAGACCTGACTCATTGGAAAAGACCCTGATGCTGGGAAAGACTGAAGGCAGGAGAAGGGAGCAATGGAGGGTGAGTTGGTTGGGTGGCATCACCTACTCAATGGACATGAGTTTGAGCAAGCTTCAGGAGTGGGTGATGGACAGGGAAGCCTGGCGTGCTGCAGTCCATGGGGTCACAAAGAGTTGGACATGACTTAGCGACTGAACTACAGCACCAAAGCTCTTAAAAAGCAAAATCCACGATTATTGGACTTTGCCAAATTGAGGGGTCCAGTAAGAACACAAAGTTACACATGGCACCTGGAGAGCATTCAAGATGGAGCCCTAACTGGTCAGGGCCCACCTTTCCCTGCTCTGCACTGTCCTGGGTCAGGCCCCTTAGGAAGAACAGCAAAGCCTTTGCCCTAATGGAGTTGCACCCAAAATCGCAGCATCCCAGTGGGTAGGGTGGAGGCCAGGCTTCGGGCCTCTCCTTGTCCCCATTTTCCCATGGTGCACCTCCAGGAAGCACAGATATTTCAGACAGGCCAGCTGAGGCCACATCTTGGGTTCTATACCTCTACGCTGGGGGAAAAGATGTGCAAACACTCCTGGGGAACTGTGGGAGGAGCCAACGGTGACAAGGAGCAGGGGCGCATGTACAGATGCCTACGCAAGTTGGGTGGGCCATGAAGGAAGCCAGCAAGCTGCACTCTCAGCACAAACACAGCATTTTACACGTGGATATTTAAATTTCCTAGAACTCGAACAGAATTAGTAGCCTCCTCTCCTCAGTTTTACTTGAAACTCTGATTTGCCTTCATCTCCTCCCCCTACGTTTTAACAGACATTGGCCACAAGTACCTCTTTCCTCCAAACGATCCTAAAAAAAAGGAAGCGACTGCCCAAGTATGATGCAAAGAGGCAGCTGACACTGAGGCGGTGAGGGCTGGAAGACATTTGGGAGTGGTGGGGACTGGGGCAACCTGTCTCTGCCATCTATGGGCATCTATAGGGGGCGCTGCTGCCCATCTTTTGAAGACATGGAGGCCGAAGCTATCTGGATGCTGAGATTTTTTTTTTTTTTAATCCCAGAAAAGCCATTTCTAAGCAATAGCCTCTGGGTGTTTTTTTTTTTTTGTTGTTGTTGTTGTTTTTTTTTTAATGCCAAAAGCGAATTAAAAAATTCATTGTTCGACCCCCCTGGATACCAATTAAGGCCAATGTGAGGTTGCTGGGCTTTGACCCTGCGCTTTCACAGTTTTAAATGGGGGTGAAGTTGTAAACAAAATAATTCCCAGAGCAGGGACTGAGGGCAGCCGGAAACCCTCCCTGTCCCTCTAAGAATTCTCTGCTTGCCCCGCCTGTCTGTCCTGGCCGGTGATGCGTCTGTTGCAGTCATGGCAACTTCTGGTCTGGGACCTGGGCGGGCAGGAGAGAGGGGTGCAGCCCGGGGTGTTCCCCACCGCCTCTCCGCCCCACCCCCCACAATGGACAAAGCATCTGCAGCGTGGACACACCATCCAGGAGCCCCAGGGAAAATGAAGTTTATCTGTAGGCTGTGCTTGACAATGGTTTTTAATTTTGAAAAAGCGTTAAAGTCATAAACCACGGGGCTCCCCATCCCAGGGGCTTCCCAGGCCGGCTCTCAAGTGAGAGGTTCGATTATGGCGAGCGCAAAGGGAGGACTTACTTCTTGCCCTTTCCTTTGCCCTTGCCCTTCTCCTTCTCTCCTTTGCCCTTGCCCCGCTTCTTCTTCTTGGACTTGAGCATGGAGCGGACCAGGTAGCCCTTCCACAAGGCCTGGATGAGCGTGGCAGCCCGCACCATGCGCACCATCTCCTGCTCGTCCTCTAGCCTCTTCTTGGTCAAGATCTCGCGCTCGGCCTGGATCTGGGAGAACTCTTCCACCAGCACGTCGTGCCGTTTCTTCAGCTCCTCCAGCTGGAGCTGCTCCTCTTTGTGGATGATGTCCAGCTCCTCGTACTCGTCCTGGGGCGAGAGGCAGGGGGCGGGTGGGCCATCGCCAGGCTCAGAGCTCCGTCTCCACCCTCTTGTGGGTGCTGCGCATGCTCCCCGCCTCCCTGCAGGTGCTGCCGCCCCCAGCCATGGCTGCCAGTGCTAAGTTTGTCTGCATCCCAGGCCCGGATGGGAAGGGGAGAGGTGATGGCAGTCCATCCCCAGCTTGCGGTGTGAGGCCCAGCTTAAATAATTTCAGGAATGAGGAAAACACCCATTGTGAGCTGGGCCGACTGGGCTTCTAATCTCAGCTTGGCTGCGTCTTGAGGGGCTTCACCTTGTTCCAAGCCTTCCCTTTTTCCTCATCTGAAACGTGGGGACGATTCCAAACCCAGGAGCAGGGGTGGGAACTATTTCCCTGATTAAATGTTGGGCTGGATGCAACGTCCTAGATGGTGGCGCCAGGCACACAGTGGGGACGTTTTAAAAAATGCCAGCCGCTGCCATCACGCTAGCCCGTGTCACAAAGATACCCAGAGAGGACCTTCCTCGGGTGACGGAACCCCACAGTTCTTCCCTACCTCTAACTAACCACAGCCTCTGCTGCTGTAATTCACACCTATCTCCCTCCCTCCCTCCTTCCCACCAAGCATCTATTAGAAGCAAAGTACTTCCAGAGGAGGCAGAGCTAAGTGGACTCTGTCTTTGCCATCATTAACCCACCACCCTCACTGGGAACAGAGAAATAAGCACGGCCTCCAGTCTTCCCCTTCCTAGAGCACTGGGGATCAGACAGACCCCAAGTTGCCCTACTCTTGACGTCACACCTGATATTGGGCCACTCAGAGGCTGAGGTCCTCTCCAATGCTCACCAGGCCTTCCTGGCCCCAAAGTTGGGGCTCTGGGCCACTGATGTCAGCACAGAGCTGTGTGGAGACTTCAGGGCACCCCTGTTTTATAGGCTGCTGTCCCCTGAGCATCTGCTCCAGGCCAGATCCTGTGTTGTCCGAGCCTCACTGAATCTGCACCATGGTCCCGGCCTGGGTGTTACTGCTTATGTTGATCACATGCAGAATCCAAGGTCAAGTCCCTTGCTTAAGGTCACACAGCGACATCAGTGCCACTAGAGTAGAACCTCCAGATGACAATGGGGACTTTCTTTACTGCTGGAGGCTGGCACCCAGCCCATCTCAAGCACTTGGTAGAAAGTTCCTGGGTAACTGAGTGAAGTGGTGGAGGTGAACTCGTACTTGAATCCAGCACGGATGAGTCCTGGCTGGTGGGGCTGCTGGAGGGAGCTGAACAGGAGGGGACAGGGAGCCTGGGATGTTGACCCTAGATGGAGCTGAGATCTTTGGATCTGGTGTCAAGAACCACTTAGTGGCTGGCAGCTTCCATTTCCTTCCTTTGCCACTGCTCCCCTCACTGTCCCACGCTAGACAAACCCTTGAGCCTAAGGAAGAGACAGGGAAGTCACTCTGGGGAGGCCCAGAACTGGGCATAGACCATGGACCATCGAGGGCTTCTCTTCCCCTGCCCCCTCACCGTGATTCCTAGAGGATCTTGGGAAACACACTTGAGACAGAATTAGGCAGACAAATACCTGCTTTTCACTCATCTCCGAATCGTATTTCTGGATCCAGTTCTCAATTTCCGTTTCCACTTTATATTTTTTCTAAAAAAAAAAAAATTCAATTAATCATTGTGTGATGGACTGATAGTAACAATGAACGGCACCAAGCCTGCTCTGTGTCAGCAGGCGGTATGTCATGCCTCGCCTACTCGCCTGCTTGAATCCACACCACAAGGTAGGTTCTCTGTTTCACAGATGAGGGCACGGAATCAGGAGTACTGACTCACTGGACCCAAGATCACGGAGCTGATGGGTGGTTAGAGCTCGGATTTGAAGCCAGCTGTCTGGCTCCAGAACATTCTAGGCAGATGGGGCAGCCAGTGCAAAGGCCTTGAGCTGGGAACAAGCTCGTGATGTTTAAAGAATAGGCACCTGAGCCTGTGTGGCTGGGATGGCATGGCCGCAGGGGAGCATGGTCCCAGTGAGTTCAGAGTGAGAAGCTGTGCTGCAGAGGGAGGGTCTGCAGTGGGAGGAGTCTGGTTTCTAGTGTAAGGGGGAGGGGACACTCACTGTTGCATGGATTTAGACACAGCAGAGGAATGTGCTCTAATTTTGTCTTTAAAAGATCAGCTCCTGTACATACAATGGAATGTTCAGTTCAGTTCAGTCACTCAGTCGTGTCCAACTCTTTGCGACCCCATGGACTGCAGCACACCAAGCCTCCATCTCCATCACCAACTCCCAGAGTTTACTCAAACTCATCTCCATTGAGTCTGTGATGCCATCCAACCATCTCATCCTTTGTCATCCCCTTCTCCCACCTTCAAACTTTCCCAGCATCAGAGTCTTTTCCAATGAGTCAGTTCTTCACATCAGGTGCCCAAAGTATTAGAGTTTCAGCTTCAACATCAGTCCTTCCTGAACAATCAGGATTGATCTTCTTTAGGATGGACTGGTTGGATCTCCTTGCAGTCCAAGGGACTCTCAACAGTCTTCTCCAACACCACAGTTCAAAAGCATCAATTTTCCACCTCAGCTTTCTTTATAGTCCAACTCTCACCTCCATTCATGACTACTGGGAAAACCATAGCCTTGACTAGACAGACCTTTGTTGGCAAAGTAATGGCTCTGCTTTTTAATATGCTGTCTAGGTTGGTCATAACTTTCCTTCCAAGGAGTAAGCGTCTTTTAATTTCATGGCTGCAGTCACCATCTGCAGTGATTTTGGACCCCCCAAAAATAAAGTCAGTCACTGTTTCCATCATTTCCCCATCTATTTGCCATGAAGTGATGGGACCAGATACCATGATCTTAGTTTTCTGAATGTTGAGCTTTAAGCCAACTTTTTCACTCTACTCCTTCACTTTCATCAAGAGGCTTTTTAGTTCCTCTTCACTTTCTGCCATAAGGGTGGTGTCATCTGCATATCTGAGGTTATTGATATTTCTCCCAGCAATCTTAATTCCAGCTTGTGCTTCATCCAACCCAGCGTTTCTCATGATGTACTCTGCATGTAAGTTAAACAAGCAGGGTGACAATATACAGCCTTGATGTACTCCTTTCCCTATTTGGAACTAGTCTGTTGTTCCATATCCAGTTCTAACTGTTGCTTCCTGACCTGCATACAGGTTTCTCAAGAGGCAGGTCAGGTGGTCTGGTATTCCCATCTCTTTCAGAATTTTCCACAGTTTATTGTGATCCACACAGTCAAAGGCTTTGGAATAGTCAATAAAGCAGAAATAGATGTTTTTCTGGAACTCTCTTGCTTTTTCCATGATCCAGTGGATGTTGGCAATTTGATCTCTGGTTCCTCTGCCCTTTCTAAAACCAGCTTGAACATCTGGAAGTTCACAGTTCACATACTGTTGAAGCCTGGCTTGGAGAATTTTGAGCATTACTTTACTAGCATGTGAGATGTGTACAATTGTGCAGTAGTTTGAACATTCTTTGGCATTGCCTTTCTTTGGGATTGGAATGAAAACTAACCTTTTCCAGTCCTGTGGCCACTGCTAAGTTTTCCAGATTTGCTGACATATTGAGTGCAGCACTTTCACAGCATCATCTTTCAGGATTTGAAATAGCTCAACTGGAATTCCATCACCTCCACTAGCTTTGTTCGTAGTGATGCTTCCTAAGGCCCACTTGACTTCACATTCCAGGAAGTCTGGCTCTAGGTTAGTGATCACACCATTGTGATCATCTGGGTCATGAAGATCTTTTTGTACAGTTCTTCTGTGTATTCTTGCCACCTCTTCTTAATATCTTCTGCTTCTGTTAGGTCCATACCATTTCTGTCCTTTATTGAGCCCATCTTTGCATGAAATGTTCCCTTGGTATCTCTAATTTTCTTGAAGAGATCTCTAGTCTTTCCCATTCTATTGTTTTCCTCTATTTCTTTGCACTTATCATTGAGGAAGGCTTTCTTTTCTCTCCTTGCTATTCTTTGGAATTCTGCAGTATTATTCTGCCATAAAAAGGAGTGAAGTGTTGGCAGATGCTATGTGGGCAGACCTTGAAAAGGAGATGCTAGAAAGACCACATATTTTATGACTCCATTTACATGAAGAGTCCAGAATAGGCAAATCCAAGGAGACAGAAAGATTAGTGGTTTCCAGGAGCTGGGGGAAGGGAAGTGGGTGAGAAACTGCTTAATGAGTACAAGGTTTGTTTGGAGGTGATGAAAGTATTTTGGAACTAGAGAGAGGTTGTGGTTGTACAACGCTGTGAATACTAAGTGCCACTGAATAAAATGGTTATATTTTTTTGTTATGTGAATTTCACCTCAATGTTTAAAAATCGGCTCCTTAGTTCTTACGGGCTTCCCTGGTAGCTCAGATGGTAAAGAATCTGCCTGTAATGTAGGAGACCCAGGTTTGAATCCTGGGTTGGGAAGATCTCCTGGAGAAGGAAATGGACAGTATTCTCCAGTATTCTTGCCTGGAGAATCCCATGGACAGAGGAGCCTGGCGGGCTATAGTCCATGGGCTTGCAAAGAGTCCTTACAGTGCAAAAGTTCTTAACTTGCGCACTATGCACAGGCTGGCTCCAGGGGGCCTGTGACCCAAGAATTGCCCACCCCTGTGTGCAGGGGAACCTGTGCCTTTTCATGGGGGAGAGGCCCAGGGCTTCCAGCAGATTCTCCAAAGACTTGTGAAATGAAAGCGAAGTGAGGACAAGTGATAGCAAGGGTGCCCTTTGTGCAGAAAGGGAGTCCACAGCAAACTGGGGCCTGCGGGGCCTGCAGGGCCTGAGGGGCCTGCGGGGCCTGGGGCCTGGCTGAGATGAGGGAGAAGGCGAATGAAGAAAGGATACTTACTGAGCACCTACTAGGCACCAGCTCTCCACCCCCCCATCTCATCTAGTTCTCGTAATAACTCATTGAGGCCTATTCAATCGTGATCGTCTTCAAGATGTGGAAACTAAGGCTTGGAGGGAGCTGAGGGATTTGCCAGAGGTTTCTGTGTGCCTTCATTTCCTTTGCAGGATGGGTGGGTGGGTGTCCTCCTCCTTGCCGGGCTCAGAGGAGCTTGGGAGCTTGCTCAAGGTCACAGAGCTGGCATGTAGTGGGACCCCATGTCTCTGCCCCCAGTGCCCCCCGGCTCCTCTGCCCACCCCCACCCCCCGCCCTGGTGGCCCCACTGCCCGCGCTGTCCCGCCTCCCCAGGGCACCTTCCTCAGCGCCTGCTCTGTATCCCGGTTCTCCATGACCAGGTTGTGGAACTGCGACTGCAGCACCAGGATCTCCTGCTGGACCGTGGCCACCCTGGCCTGCGAGGCCCGGAAGTCCGCCTTCTGCTGCTTCTCCGCCTCCTGCTTGGTGCGCAGGAGGCTGTTCTCCGAGAACCTGAGCACCTGGTGCAGGTGGTTTTTCAGCTCTTGGATCACAAAGTTCTCCTTCTCCACCTGGACTGGAAAGAGGAGAGACTCTCGAGGATACCGCCCGCCATGGTGGGTTGCCATGGCAGAAGAGGCTGGCGTGCCTGCAGCTCTCGGAGGTGGGGGGCGTTATTATGTCTCCCCATCCTACCCCCGGCCCAGGATGAAGATGGGACTGCCTGCCTAGAGACGGGAAAATAGAGGGGTTGAGTCTGTCTGGGACTGCACAGCTTCACTGGAATTTGAAGCCCGGTCTGTCCCATCTGGAGCCCACATCTGTGACCACCACCCTCTGTTTCCTGGAGTGAGCCAAGGGCTCAGCGTGCCTGAGACAGCGCCATGCTCCTGCCTGAGGCGCAATGGGAAGTACCCAGTTGGTAGAGATACCTGGCGTGATGCATGAAGGTGTGAGATAAACGCCCAGCACGGGGAATGCCACCTGGTTCTCCCCTTGAGGGCCTGGCTTGGCTCCTGCCCTCAGTGGGTTCTGAAACAGGAATTAGGGTTGGGTCGGGGGAGTTGGGGCTGTTCGTAAACAAGCTCCAAAAGCTGATCACAAGCTCTAGGGTTTCCCTCTGAACACACCGGTGCTGTGGCTGGCTCAGGCCGGCAGCCTTGGGCTTGGGGGCGGCTGGCAGGGGGCCCACAGTGGGTCTGAGCTCACTTCCTGGACTCAGGGAGTGGCAGGTGGGCTTAGGGAGGGGGTTTGAGGCAAGCCAATCCTGTGGGCAAGTCTTCAACCTTCAGGTGCTGGGTTTGAAGGCAGGCAATGCTATGAGGAGTCAGAGCTTCTCTTGTGGACCCCTGAAACCTGCCTAATTGGTGTCACCCCCTCATTTTACACTGAGATCCGATGACCTGATGAAATTTGCCCACCTGGCAGAAATGAAATTTGCCCACCCAGATCTGTCCAACTTGGCAGCCCCAAGTTGTTTTCCACCACCTGAATGAGATCAGCAAAGACACTTGGCAGGGTGGGGTCCTGTCCCTGTCCCTAAGTCACACCCCTCTAACCTCTGAGTGACCTCCTATGACTGAACTCCTGGGAGCCTGTCATCTCTCCACTCACCAAATAATTAGTATGTCTGCTTTTCATGCCAGGTCTGCTGTGGACACAGCGGGGGGCTGAGAGAGATGAGGTCCCTGTCCTCCTGTGGAGGACCCAGACCCCAATAAAATCATCACACAAGTAGTCATCAACAAGCCCTAGTGAATGCCAAACAGGACCAAGTCAGGAAACCAGTGCGCCAGGGAGGGAGAACGGCCTTGGTCTCTCATCTATCACAGGGCGATGAAAAGGTGGCAGCTGTCCCCCAGGACCTGCTCTCCCTGGCAAGGCTATAGACCAAAATGTTTTGCTGGGAGCATGGCCCCAGCTACAGACCACTTTCCCAGCATCTCTGCTGTTGCTAAGTCGCTTCAGTCGTGTCCGACTCTGTGTGACCCCATAGACAGCAGCCCACCAGGCTCCCCTGTCCCTGGGATTCTCCAGGCAAGAACACTGGAGTGGGTTGCCATTTCCTTCTCCAGTGCATGAAAGTGAAAAGTGAAAGTGAAGTCGCTCAGTCGTGTCCGACTCGTAGCGACCCCATGGCCGCATCTCCAGCATTGGCTAAGAACTGCTTCCAGTTGGTGGCCCAAAAGAGCAGGTCAAAGCCCCCTTCTCTGCTTTCCTCTTTCCTGCTGGCTGGACCAATAACAACATGACTAGGGGAAGCTGGAACATCCTCTTGGGTCCATGGTTTGAAGTCTTGTGTGAAGGATGTCAGAGAAGCCAGCCAGAAGGAACCTGGGCCCCTGACAAGTTTACGAAGCAGAACTTCCGTGCCAGCTCTCTGTTAAACAGAAATCCGTCTCCAGCTTGACTAAGCCCCTATTATTTGGGGTCTCTTTGTTTTAGCAGCTAAACCTATACTTATACATCACCTCCAGGGACTTTGTAAGATGTTGGTGAGAAAATGTATGTAAAAAAATAACACACAGGACTTCCCTGGTGGTCCAGTGGTGAAGAATCAGCCTGCCAAGTCAGGGGACATGTGTTTGATCCCTGGTCTGGGAAGATCCCACATGCTGTGGGGCAGCTGAGCCCGAGTGCCACAACTTCCCAGCCTATGCTCTGGAGTTTGTTCTTCACAAGAGAAGCCACCACAATGAGAAGCTGGCTCACTGCAAATAGAGGAGAGCCCTGGCTCACTGCAATCAGAGAAAGCCCGCAGGCAGCAACGAAGACCAAGCTCAGGCCGCCAAAAATAAATGAACAAAAATAATTTTTAAAATAAAATAACACAGTAGGTGTCCCCAGATGGTTATTAGGTTGGGATCATGTTATCTTTTCCCCTCTTAAAAATTCTTCTAGAACTTCCACCCCTCTCACCTGCCCTCAGGACAAAGATCACATTCCTTGAATAGGCCTCAAAGGTGATCTCTCAGCAAGTCTTAAATGTTTATTATCCAGCCCTGGACTGGAAAGTCCCTCTCTATTTCACCCACCTGGTTTACACCGTCTCATTCTTCAAGTCATGGCTTCCATGTCTCTGAGTTCCAAGTTCAGGCTTCCTATAACACTCTCTTATAACACTTTGTACTTAACGCTTTCTTGTACTTCTCAAGACGTAATTGAATCAGATCTTTAAGACCTGCCTTCCCTCTCATGAACTCCATGAGGCTGGGACTATGTGGACTCATAATTTGTAAGACCTGGCACCTGGTGAGTGCTCAAAACAATATTTGTGGAGCAAATGAATGAAAACAACTATTTAAACCGTGGAAGGAAGAAACCCCAATTGCCAAAAGACGTGGGGCCTCTCCCTGGGGGCTCCGGCTGTAATCTGACCAGTACCGTGTGTATTCATACCTCCGCATTCCTGTTCCTCACACAGGCGGCCAGTTCATTTTCCAAGGTGTCGATGATCTCTTGGTGCCTCCGATTCCGTCGGGTGATGTCCTGGATGAACTGGATCTTGTCTCTGGCTTCCATAGGACTGGTGAGTAACTTCTCAAACAGGAAACCTCGGAGTTCTACCAGGCTATCGATAAAACACTGGGCTTCCTTGCTCCTGCCCAGGGTCTGAGCCTGCAACAGGCTGGTGGCCTGGGGGTTACTGAGCAGGAGTCTCACGACGTTCTTGGTGGATTCTTTGATCTCCTGCATCAGCGGCGGGAGCTGGGATTTCTGTACGTCCATGGCGACGAGGCGCTCGCGGAACCACGCTTCGTCCTCGAACTCTTCCGCCTCCTGCAGTTTCCTTTCTTCCTCCTGCAGGTAACTGACTCGGTCCAGGAGGGCCTGGCAGAGGTCCTCGTGCTCCCTCACTGCCTTCGCGATGTCCGGCCCCAGCATCCCCTCCGAAGTCTTGGACTCTGACGCCGCGTGGGACAGCAGGCTCACCAGCTCCACCTTGTGGATGGTCTCGTCCAGGACGGACATGATCCTCTTGGTCTCGATGGTCGTGAGTTTGCTCCTGGTGGGGGTTAGGGCTTTCGGCGGGGTGGTGGACTTTTTGGTTGTCTGGGCTATCAGTCTTATTTTGTTGATGTCAGGACCTTGATAGAGGGGGGCCACGGTTAGGACGTCCAGAGCCATTTTATGAGCTTCTCCTCTGCACACTCTGAGAGATTGAGACTTGGGTAGGCTCCCTGGGCCTCCTGCTTTGATTATGTCTGGCCACCCTGAAAAAGGAAGGAGAAGGCAGTCATCAGGGTCACGCTGACATCAGGACGGCTGGCATGGCTACAGCAGCTGTAAACTATTGATGTGGAGAGTTCATCTTAGACGTTCTGCATCTTTGACCCAGAACCTCTCACGGAAAACAGTTTTTAACTCCGTGACAGTGTCAGGGCCCCAAGGGTAAGAGGACCAAATAAGGAGGTGGGTCTCAGGCACGTGTGTCAGGCAGGGGCCAACCAGGAATGCAGACATCATTCTAAGTATTTAAACACACCCTGGGCTTCCCAGGTGGCTCAGTGGTGAAGAATTTGCCTACCAAAGCAGGAGACGTGGGTCAGATCCCTGGGTCAGGAAGATCCCCTGGAGAAGGGCATGGCAGCCCATTCCAGTATTCTTGCCTGGAGAACCCCACAGACAGAAGAGCCTGGCGGGCTACAGTCCGTGGGGTTGGAAAGAGTTGGACATGACTGAGCACGCACACCAGTGACATGGGTGATGGAAGAGCTGAGTGGCCAACCAGGGGAAGGGGAAGCCACCCAGCGATTGTCAGTGGCCGGAAGCCACACAGGAGGAGGAGGAGGGGCGGGTCTGGGGATCAGGGTTCCCTGGGGGAAGCTGGAGCCACAGCCATTTCCTGTCCAGGAGTCACTGTAGCCCCAGGGGAGCTGTAGCCTCTGCTGGAAATGCAGCCCAAAGCAGAGAGAAGGGGCGGAAATCTGGTTCCTCTCTTCGTCCAGCCTTCCAATCTAACACCAGCACCTCCTCTTGACCGAATTCAGGGGGAAACCAGCTGACAAGGGAGCCTGGGCAATGCAGCCAGCAGGGGTGGACAGCCAGAGACAGAGCAGAAGAGAGACAAGCAAATAATAGTGCTGAGAGCAAACAGCACCAGGGCAAGCACAGTGTATCTGCATTGGCTTTTAAAAATGTACTTTAAAAATCAGGGTGGGGATGACCGATGACTTCAAAGCACTACTTAGAAAACTGTTTTGCTACAGAAACAGACTCATAGACATAGAAAACAAACTTCCGTTTATCACAGGGGAAGGAGATGGGGATAAATTAGGAGCATGGGATTTACAGATCCACACTACTGTATATAAAATAGATAAACAACAAAGATTTACTGTACAGCACAGGGAACTATATTCAATATCTTGTAATAACATAATGGAAAAAAATCTTAAAAGTTGTACATATATGTATATATATAAAACTGAACCACTGTCCTGTATGCCTGAAAACTGACAAATATTGTAAGTCAAGTATACGTCAATCTTTAAAACTATATATTTAAAAAAAAAATACTGTTTTAGGACTTCCCTGGGGGTCCAGTGGTTAAAAATCTGCATTCCAATGCAGGGGATTCAGGTTTAATTCCTGGTCAGGGAACTAAGATCCCACATGCCAAGGGGGCAACTCAGCCCATGTCACAGCTAGAGAGAAGCCAGAGTGTCGTGATGAAGATCTTGTGTGTCACAACCAAGACCTGATACAGCCAAATAAATAAATACTTTAAAAAAAAAAAAGAAAAACTGTTTTGCTAGATGCAACAGTGTATACTGAAGTGGCTCCTGAATCACAAGAAGGACATTAGTGGGAAAACCGATGATAGCCAAATAAAGTTGATAGTTTAGTTCCTAGCATTGTATCAATTTTAATTTCTTAGTTTTGACAAACCATGGTTATGTAAGTTATTAACATCTGGGGGAGCTGAACGAAGGTTACAGGGGAATTCTCTGTACTATCTTTGCTATATTTTCTGTAAATCTATAATTACTACAAAATTAAAAGTTTAAAAGACTTTCAGGGGAAAAAAAAAATACCTATAGTGGCAGTCAGAAATCAGTCATCAGTGTTGGCCTATATGGCCGGATGGCTAAGAGTATTAAGCTTTGCAGCAACCCCGTGTGAGTTTCAGATCCTCGCTGCGGGACCCTGGGCTGGCTATTTAATCCCACTAAGCCTGGGCTTCCTCAGTCATTAGACAGGGATCATCACAGGGGAAGTTTCTGGCACAGGTGAGTGCTCGATAAATAACAAGTATTATTATCTGGGGGAAAACGAAATCCAAAGTTCAGGACTTCAGTGGTTTCCCAGTCTGCATCTCCCACCACCCCGCCCCTCCCTGGAGATCCAGATGGCCGGGATCGGCTGGACCTCCCAACATACCGTGTCAAAGATGGACCCCACCACGTCTCCACTCCTTGCCTTGTCCATCCAGTACCCCTTGTCTGAATGGTCAACAATTCTGCCACCTGAATTGTTCAAGCCAGACACCTGAGTTCCACCTGAACTCTGCCTCCTCTCCCATATCCAACGTACCACCCAGTTATCTGTGTTCACCCTTGAGAGCTCCCAGTCTGGTTCCTTCTCAGCAGCCTCTCTGCCACTGAGCAGGGCCCTTGGCGGTGCTCGCTTCATGATTAAAGAGTTCTTTAACTGGTCTGCTTACATCTGCTGCTGTTCCCGGCAAGAAAGATAGTCTGAGCAGTCACCCATTTGGGTATTTATTGAGGCCCCAGGGATATTAAAAAAAGATGCAAGGTATTTCTTGTCCTCCCAGAGTTTATAACCTAGTTTGGGATATGGAAC
Organism: Bubalus bubalis; assembly: GCF_019923935.1. Lineage (NCBI taxonomy): Eukaryota > Metazoa > Chordata > Mammalia > Artiodactyla > Bovidae > Bubalus > Bubalus bubalis. The sequence continues at coordinate 11,434,983 of NC_059173.1, read as the reverse complement.
AGGCACACGTGAAAGTTCAGCAACTATAGAAGGAAAGAATGAAGTTGTGTTGTCAGTTGCTTAGCGCCTGATCTGGCTGCCTTTCTTCCTATTCTTTGGCCCTTTAGGTGTTTCTCGTTTCTTGGATTCCCTCCACTTCTTTCTGTTTACTCTTTGCTTTGCTGAAAAGGAGGTATCTAGACATTCAATCCTCTCTCTCTCTCACTGTTTTTTTTTTTTTTTTTGGCTGCATTCCATGCAGCATGTGGGATCCGACCCGGTTTTGAACCCATGTCCCCTGCACTGGACAGAGAGGGAGGTGCTCTATCTTGCATCTCTTTGATTCCCACCTGCTTCCTGCGCCTTAATAAATCTTGTGAGTTGCTTCAGGCTTCTCCTGAAAATAACATTTTAGGGATGGCCGTGGAGCTTCCTCAGCCTCTCTGGGGATGAAGGAAATCTGCACAGCCACAGGATGGATGTGAACAAAATGTTTCACGAAGGCACGTCTCCCCATTGTCCCCCAAAGCTCTCATGCATAAATCAGAATGCTCGAAGTTTTTAAGAGTGCGGCATTGAATGCAGTGTTGAAAATGTTCCCATTTTCTTTCAGCCAAATTACCTCTTTTGCTTTAAAGGGCAAACTTGTTTTCTTTGATTATGATGACGCCCATCAGTTCCTGACAGCTCATTTGGGTGAACAAGAAAAAGCCAGTGGAACTGGGACTGGGGGAAATGCATCTGACTTCTGATGACAAAAATCACTGGAGAATCTCTTTTCCTTGAATTCTAATGTGATCACTTCATGTCCTTTTTAATGCCACCAACCTTAATATTTAAATCTCTTCAACGCAAGCCTCTCCTTTTAAGATTCCTGCCCCGAGAGTGAAGCACTGCTATTAATGGAGGGGGGACTTTAATTGGATCATCCCTTTATTTGTCATTAATTCTGTTGCTGAACTTTATAAATGGAAATATATCTTTATCATGCAAATTATACCTCGTTTTCATTCAAATGGGCTTGTTGGATGTTGTATTACATTCCCTCTCGGAACATTTTGGAGTTTAAAAAAAAAAAAGGGTTTGAGGTAAATTATGTATGTTTCCCCCTGGGGAGAAAAAGGAGAAGAAAGTCCAGCACCTACAAGTACCCTCAAATCCAGCGCTAGTCCATGGCAAAGTCAAAGGATGTGAAAAAACAAACTTGAGAGAGAGAGACAGGGTGTTTGTGTGTGTCTGGGTGTGGGTGTGGGTGGGTATGAGGGGCATCTCATTTTAAGGAATGCCATTTAAATACTAACTCACTCTTAGGAACTCCTTGGCAGTCCAGTGTTGAGGGGCCTGGGTTTGATAAGTGGTCAGGGAACTAAGATCCCACAAGCTGAGTGCCAAAAAAAAAAAAGCAGGTGAAGGAGACAGACTAAATCATTTTAGGGCAAGCTTTGAATCACCTCTCATTGGTTTTTATATTTTGGAGTCAAGTATTCACATACTTTGGAAATTTTTGTTGTTGCTGCTGTTATTCAGTTGCCAAGTCATGTTCGACTGTTCGAGACCCCCATGGGCTGCAGTATGCCAGGCTTCCCTGTCCCTCACCATCTCCCGGAGGTTGCCAAAGTTCATGTCCATTGACTCAGTGAAGCCATCTAACTATCTCATCCTCTGTCGTCCCCTTCTCCTCCTGCCTTCAATCTTACTCAGCATCAGGGTCTTTTCCAATGAGTCAACTCTTCACATCAGGTGGTCAAAGTATTGGAGCTTCAGCTTCAGCATCAGTCCTTTCAATGAATATTCAGAGTTGATTTCCTTTAGGATTGACTTGTTTGATCTCCATGTAGTTCAAGGGACTCTCAAGAGTCTTTTCCAGCACTACAATTCAAAAACATCAATTCCTTGGTGCTCTGCCTTCTTTACTGTCTAGCTCTCATATCTATACATGACTGCTGGAAAAACCATAGCCTTGACTATACAGACTTCTGTTGGCAAAGTGATATCTTTGCTTTTTAATACATTATCTAGATTTGTCAAAGCTTTCCTGCCAAGAAGCAATGGTCTTCTAATTTCATGGCTGGAGTACCGTCTGCAGTGATTTTAGAGCCCAAGAAGAGGATATCTGTCACTGCTTCCACCTTTTCCCCTTCTATCTGCCATGAAGTGATGGGACCAGATGCCATGATCTTAGTTTTTTTAATATTGAGTTTTAAGCTGGCTTTTTCACTCTCCTCCTTTACCCGGATCAAGAGGCACTTTAGTTCCTCTTCGTTTTCTTTTTTTTTTAAGTTTTTAAAAATTAATTTATTTTTAATTGAAGGATAATTGCTTTACAGAATTTTGTTGTTTTCTGCCAGATATCAACACTTTCTGCCATTAGAGTGGTATCATCTGCATGTCTGAGGTTATTGATATTTCTCCTGGCAATCTTGATTCTAGCTTGTGATTCATCCAGCCTGGCATTTCGCATGTGCTCTGCGTATAAGTTAAATAAACAGGGTGACAACAGCCTTGTGGTACTCCTTTCTCAATTCTGAACCAGTCAGTTGTTCCATAGAGGGTTCTGACTGTTGCTTCCTGACCCGCATACAGGTTTCTCAAGAGACAGGTATTATGGGCGAATTACAAAGACGCACCATGTAACTGATGATGAGACGGGGCCCACAGGTCAGCTTGATGCCACAGTGATGGGTAACAAGAGATACCTTCATGACGGCTGGTTCCAACTCAGTGTCGCCCAAATCCCTCTCATTGGAATGTCAGCTTTATGACTTCTACCAGATCTCTAGACCAGGCTGTGCTATTATCAACTCAGTTATTTTCTTTAAGTACACTTTCATTCTTAAGTACTTCTCATTAAAAAGGAAACTTTATAGCTCTGCTGTAACTGGAAAATCTGTTTCAACTCATTAAACAGAAGAGAACAATGTCTACCTCCTGATGTTATTTCACTCCAGCTAGATAGTGGGACCCAGGCAAGATGAGTCTGAAACCAGAATGCTATTGTTGTTGTTTAGTCTCTCAGCCATGGGAAAGTCCCCCTATGGCCACTTTTGAAGGATTACTCAGTTCTCTCTTGTCCTTTTTGAGAACCTGTGTTCCCTGGATGGCTTCTGGCTTGCAGAAGATTCCTGGGCTGGAGGTGGAGCCGTGAACATTGGCGGTAGAAACAGACTGAATCTCATCGGTGGAGATGGCTCTGTGACCGCAGGCTCCAGTGTTACCCTGGGCCTTGGAGACAGAGGGCTCTGAATAGCGTCTGAGGTTGGGACGGAATGCGCTCCGTGGGACAGATTTCCAAGCTGCTGGTTAGGTTTATAATGAATAACTCTCTATGGCTACTGGCCATGGCTATAGCCCTGAGCAAATTCACTTAACCTTCTGGGCCCTTATCTCTGAATCTGAACAGGAAAAAATGAGCCCACTGCATGGTGATTAAGTTTGGGGGTTCCCATGTTAGACGAATTTGAAGTTCAGTCCTAAGGGATCACCACTTCCTTGCTCCGTGGCTTTAGGTAAGTCTATTAATGTCTCTGAGCATCTTTGGCTTCCTCACCTGTGACATTCCCTGGTGGCTCAGATGGTGAAGAGTCCACCTGCAATGTAGGCGATCTGGGTTCAATTCCTGGGTTGGGAAGATCCCCTGGAGAAGGAAATGGCAACCCACTCCAGTATTCTTGCCTGGAGAATTCCATGGACAGAGGAGCCTGGCAGGTTTATGGTCCATGGGGTGACAAAGAGTCAAACATGACTGAGCTAGAGTTTCACTTTCACCTGTGACATGGGGACAGTAACAGACGCCACGCTTGATAAAACTGTTGTGAGCATGACATGAAGTCCGGACTCAATCATGTTGGGCTTTTAGGTGGACTTCCAAAATGATATGATTTAATATTGACATTTGAATACTTCTTAAAACAGAATGTGTGTTTTTTCTTAAAATAATATATATTTGTTTTTGCACAGAAAGTTTTATAAACAGCTAACATGGATCCATTTTTCTACTCCTTTTTACTATTTCTGTTTTTAATTATGCAGGCTTCTGCATTATTCACGACTTTCTGTAAGTAATGGAGGAAGACAGAGACCGCTTAAACCACTCACCATTTTCTAGGCTCTTCCCCCTTACAAATTAATTCATCACAATTTTTAATTCCTCTTTTGGCAATGTAGCTGTCAAAGTGTTTATTTCTGGTTCTCTGCAACTGTGGATAGTATCACTTTGGTTGTTTCAGACAGAAGGAAGAATTTCTTAGCAGTGAATTTGGATTTTTCTAAAATAGACTTCCCCCACTTAAATATATGTATACATTTAAATCATAGTCTTATCAGATGCAAAACACTGACTTTTCCTGACTGACAGATGTTGCAGAAGAGTCTTTTTAAAACTGTGACCCTTTAGTGAATGGTGGAATCAGTTTGGTTGTTGAGACTAGCATTAAAAATAAATGAAATAGAAAATATCAGAGCACACTGCATGTAGTAAGGATCCTTTTGTATTTAAACAGGCTTGTGCTGTGTGCCAGGTTGAGGAGGAAAATGTATTTCTTTGTCTGGCTTGTGGTTAAAAGAAAACAACCTGCATCCAAAAGCTTTTATGTTAAAGGCATTTGATTAGCCATCAGATATAACCTGCTGCTAGGGTCTTCCCAGGTGGCTCAGTGGTAAAGAATCTGTCTGTGAATGCAGGAGATGCCAGATTTGCAGGTTCAGTTCCTGGGTTGGAAATATTTCTTGGAAGAAATGGCAACCCACTCCAGTATTCTTGCCTGGAAAGTTCCATAGACAGAAGAGCCTGGTGGGCTACAGTCCAGGGGATCGAAAAAGAGTCAGACGGGACAAATAATGTGTGCCATTATTTGAAAGCTAAGGCCAAAGAGATAATTTCCTCTGATGTTCTGTATTTCAAATGATCTTGATTTTTAATCCCTTTTGCTTTCAGTTCCACTAACTAGGGCTTGAAGGGAAAAGGTAGGGGTGTGTGTGTGTGTGTGTGTGTGTGTGTAGCACTTGTGTGAAAATACCAGTGTAGAACAGAGTTTTTCAGTCTCCACGCTATTGTCATTTGGGGTCAGATAATTGTTGTGGAGGCTGTCCTGTGTGTTGCAGGATGTTTAGCGTCATTCCTGGCCTCTACCCACTTGATGCCAGCAGCATCCTTCTTTCGCTGTTAGCGCCCATCAGTTGGAGATGCAATATCTCCAGACATTGCCCAGTGTTCCTGTGGGGTGGGTGCGGGGTGCTCCTCGTTGAGAACCACTGGTTTGGACCAGAGTGGCCTGGCTCCCCCAAAAAACTCTTGCGCTCCCATATGCTACGTCCAGTGCTCTATCCAGATTCAAAGGAAGGCTTGCTCATGCCTTGCCCACTCTGTCTGATGAGCTGATCTTGGTGCCATCTCAAACCACCATCAGTTACAGAATCAAGATCAAATTCACCAGCTGGGTCTTAGGAGCCCTGGGTGCAGCATCCTCCCCTGCCAGAGGCTCTTGGAATACGTCTGGGCAAGTCCCTTATCTCTTTTGCACGTGGGAACACACACTTGTCACAGCAATCAAATGGGAACTGGGTTGAGGAAGGATGGTTTAACAGATGGGAAGGCCCTTTGGAGGGTTAAAAGATCTCTCAAGTGGAGTGATTATGATTATTGTATGTTGAGGGAGGCACTAGGTTATACATTGGCCTCACTGCCCAGAGCTATTTTCTCCCAGGGAAAAAGGGAAGTATGTAGAGGCGGGGAATTTAGCAATTGAGTAGGGAGAAAAGACTCAGTTCTTAATTCTTTTTTTTTTTTTTTTTTTTTTTGTGGCTGCCCTGTCTAGCTGGTGGGATCTTAGTTTCCCAACCAGGGATCAAACCTGAGCCCACAGCAGTGAAAGCGCCAAGTCTTAACCACTGGACTGCCAGGGAATTCTGGAAGACTATTTCTAATTCAATCTGTTTACTCGTTATAGGTCTATTCAAATTTTCTCTTTCTTCTTGGGTCAATTTTAACAATTTGCCTTTCTCGTCCTGAGTGTTCATTGGAAGAACTGATGTTGAAGCTGAAACTCCAATATTTTGGCCACCTGATTCGAAGAGCTGACTCATTTGAAAAGACCCTGATGCCGGGAAAGATTGAAGGTGGAAGGAGAAGGGGATGACAGAGGATGAGATGGTTGGATGGCATCACCAACTCAATGGAGATGAGTTTGGGTAAACTCTGGGAGTTGGTGATGGACAGGGAGGCCTGGCATGCTGCAGTCCATGGGGTTGAAAAGAGTCAGACACAACTGAGCGACTGAACTGAACTGAGGAATTCATTCATTTTATCTAAGTTGTCTTATTTTTTTGGTATGAAGTTTTTCATCATATTCCTTATAATTCTTTAAGTTTCTATAGTTCTCATTTTGGCAATTTGTGCCTTTTATTTTCTTGGTCAGTCCAGCTATATCTTCCCGGTATATTAGCCTTCCTATCAATATCAAATGGTCCCTATTTGTTCTAGTAATATTTTCTTTTTGTCTTAAAGTCAATTTTGTCTGATAGCAGTTTAGCCTTTCCAGCTTTCTTATGGTTACTGTTTGCATGGAATCCAACTTTTTTTTATTTTCTGTGTCTTTTAATCTAAGATGAATTTCTTGTAGGCAGAATATATTTCAGTCTCACTTATGTATTTATTTATTTTGAAGCATTTCTTTCTCTTTTTTTTGACTGTGCCGCACAGCATAGTTCCCTGACCGGGGATTGAACCTGCACCTTTGGCAGTGAAAGCACTGAGTCCTAATCACAGGACTGCCAAGGAGCTCCCCAGTCTCATTTTTAAAATTTAGTCTGGCAACCTCTGTTTTGATTGGAGTGTTTGTTTCCATTTAATAATTTACATTAAATTATTCCAGAGATCAAATTGCCAACATCTGCTGGATCATGGAAAAAGCAAGCGAGTTTCAGAAAAACATCTATTTCTGCTTTATTGACTATTCCAAAGCCTTTGACTGTGTGGATCACAATAAAATGTGGAAAATTCTGAAAGAGATGGGAATACCAGACCACCTGACCTGCCTCTTGAGAAATCTGTATGCAGGTCAGGAAGCAACAGTTAGAACTGGACATGGAACAACAGACTGGTTCCAAATAGGAAAAGGAGTATGTCAAGTCTGTATATTGTCACCCTGCTTATTTAACTTATATGCAGAGTACATCATGAGAAACGCTGGACTGGAAGAAACACAAGCTGGAATCAAGATTGCTGGGAGAAATATCAATAACCTCAGATATGCAGATGACACCACCCTTATGGCAGAAAGAGAAGAGGAACTAAAAAGCCTCTTGATGAAAGTGAAAGTGGAGAGTGAAAAACTTGGCTTAAAGCTCAACATTCAGAAAATGAAGATCATGGCATCTGGTCCCATCACTTCATGGCAAACAGATGGGGAAATGATGGAAACAGTGACTGACTTTATTTTTGGGGGGTCCAAAATCACTGCAGATGGTGACTGCAGCCATGAAATTAAAAGACGCTTACTCCTTGGAAGGAAAGTTATGACCAACCTAGATAGCATATGCAAAAGCAGAGACATTACTTTGCCAACAAAGGTTCGTCTAGTCAAGGCTATGGTTTTTCCTGTGGTCATGTGTGGATGTGAGAGTTGCACTGTGAAGAAGGCTAAGCACCGAAGAATTGATGCTTTTGAACTGTGGTGTTGGAGAAGACTCTTGAGAGTCCCTTGGACTTGCAAGGAGATCCAACCAGTCCATTCTGAAGGAGATCAGCCCTGGGATTTCTTTGGAAGGAATGATGCTAAAGCTGAAACTCCAGTACTTTGGCCACCTCATGCTAAAAGTTGACTCACTGGAAAAGACTTTGATGCTGGGAGGGATTGGGGGCAGGAAGAGAAGGGGACGACAGAGGATGAGATTTAGGGATTATAATGTACATCTTAATTTATCATAATCTGTCGGAGAAGGCAATGGCACCCCACTCCAGTACTCTTGCCTGGAAAATCCCATGGATGGAGGAGCCTGGTAGGCTGCGGTCCATGGAGTCGCTAAGAGTCGGACACGACTGAGCGACTTCACTTTCACTTTTCACTTTCGTGCATTGGAGAAGGAAATGGCAACCCACTCCAGTGTTCTTGCCTGGAGAATCCCAGGGGTGGGGGAGCCTGGTGGGCTGCCGTCTATGGGGTCGCACAGAGTCGGACACGACTGAAGTGACTTAGCAGCAGTAGCAGCAGCATTCTGGGATACTAAATATTTTCTATTTGATGAGTCATTGTTATCTTGTCTTCTTTCAATTATTTAAATATGGTTTCCTTTAGTTTTTTTATCGTATTTACAATAGCTTCTTTGAAGTCTTTGTCTGCTGAAACCAACATCTGGGGACACATAGAGACTGTTTCTGTTGACTGCTTTTTTTCCCTGAGTATATTTACACACATCTCACAATTTTTACTGAACACTGGAAATCTTGGAAGAATTTTTTTTTTTTTGGTAGCAACACAGTATTTTTTTCCCTAATGATTGCTGTTTTTGTTTCGCTTGGGCGTTTGGTAATTTACTTGCTGGACTAAATCTGTCAAGTCAGTCTCCTTCACGGTGTGCAGCTACTGATATCTCTGCTTAATTTTTTTTTTTTTTGCACATTTTTATTTTAAAACTTGGCTTCCTAGGGGTCACCTATGTATCCATATAGTTTAATATTCAGCCAAAAATCAGTCAGGGGTTGTGCTCAAACTTTGAACCAGTAAGGCTTCTATTCTTGGATGGCAAGTATACTATGCATTCAGTACACCTGTCTATACAGGCTCCAACAGCCAAGCATTTCTAAGTCGCTTGGGCCTGAGCAGGTCTCTGCTGCATATGCGCATAACCTCTAGTCAGTCAAGGTAAGACACAGAACTCATCCGGTTCCGCATGGATGCCCCATTCCCCAGAACTCCAAGTTTTCAGTCCACTGTTGGCACCAAATAGAACTATAACCTTGGACTGCTACACCTGCTGGCATTCCCCGTTCTCGTCCCACCAAGATTGCTACTTTAGCCAAAAGTCCTCCAAATCAAGTGAGCCCCATCAGACAGCGACAGTGAAGCTCTTGTCTTTCAGGGGGCTACCCGCCCTGGTTGAACTATTACGCCAGATAGAACTGAGTATGGGGAAATCAAGAAGTCCCAGGTAAGTACAGAACAAACTTGAAGTTCGGTGGTTTTATGAATAAAAGCTCTCAGTTTGTTGTATGCCTTTGGCTGATTTTCAGAGTGCTAATTTAGCAATAGATGGTTTTGTCTTGCTTTATAGTTGTTTTGAAAAATTATTATTGTGTTAAAATATACATAAGCTCAGAGGTAAATAATCCACCTTCAGTGCAGAAGACCAGGTTGGAGTCCTGGGTTGGGAAGATTCCCTAGAGGAGGGAATGCCAATCCACTCAGGTATTCTTGCCTGGAAAATCTTATGGATAGAGGAGCCTGGCGGGCTACCATCCAAGGGTTTGCAGAGTCAAGACATAACTGAAGAGACTGAGTTCGATTGAAGCAACTGAGCAAGCATGCAGGCAACATAAAGTTTACCACTGTAACCATTTTAAATCCAGTGGCATTAAATTGTTACATTCATATCTATATGCAACCATCACCACCATCTGCCTTCCAGAACTTTTTCATCATCCCCAATTGAAACTCTGTACCTATTAAGTAATAACTGCCCGTTTCCCACTCCCCCAGCCCCTGGTGACCACTATTCTACTTTGTTTTAGTTAATCCTTGCAACACACCCTTTCTCTTGAGTATGTAAATGAAGTTATATTTTAAGGACAGCGATGGAAGTTAAGGTCTAAAGTTATTATAGCACAAAAGGCCAACATTGGTACAAAAGTACATAATTCAAACACTGACTTTCATTTCACGCTCACCTTGGGATGTATAAGCTGTTGATGGAATGGTAGGGGACTTATAAAACTACTCTCTCACCCCCAAGTCACCTATGTATGACTTGAAAGTAGTTTAACTTTGGTGTGATTCCACTTGACTAGTATCATCCACGTTTTACGGATGAGGAAGTGGAAACATGAAGTGGACAAGAGGAGGGGCAGAGTAGAGGCAGAGACACCAAAGAGGATGCCCAGTCGTCTTTGCAGAAGGTCGAGAGGGAGGTCCAGACTGAGGCAGGGGCTGGAGATCAGGGTCCTGAGATGGGGACGGGATCGCGGTGGGGGGAGGATGAGACGGGATGCTGATTCCTCAGACAGTCAAAAGATAGAGGACTAGATCCCATTCAACATCTCCCCATCATCTCCAGCCCTTCTCCACATGATCACTCACCTGCTCGGTGGTCTTTAGGTTTTTCTGTCCTTGGTTACTACAGCTGTTCCTGCGTTGCTAGGTTACCCATCAATCTCAGAAGGCGGGACTCGGTGTCTGATTAACTTTCCTTTTCACCATTCGATTCCTTATTCCCCTCGGTTTGGTCCGCCTCCTGAGAACTGACCAATCAGAAACACGGTGTGTCTAACTCTCCACCAATTGGAAGAGCCGGCCCTCAGGATTAAGCTGAACGAGTAAGGCGGGGAGAATGGGCGGGAAAGGGGCGGAGCTTCTTTGTCCCGCCTCTCTCCCCCAAGGAGGCGGGTAAGGAGGCTTGCATTAACTGGGGAAGGACGTAAGGGTTGACCAATCAGAGATCATCATGGCGCCCGAGGTAGCCAATAGGGCGCGGCGAAGGGGGGAATGGGGCGGTGCCGGCCAGGCGGAGGGGACCGTAGGCGGCGGATGGGAGAGCTGGCGCAGCTGCCGTGGTGGCAGCGGCTGAGGTGGCGGTTTCTGCGGCGGCTGCTGCAGCTGCAACAGCTCCGGGCTCGGGGCTTTGGCGGCTGCGCCGGCGGGCTGTGCTGTGCTGTGCGGACCCCGGCGGTCGGTCCGGGTTGCTGGGGCGGCGCGTGTAAGAATTCGAGGCGTGTGAGGGATGGTCAGAGGAGAGGGCAGAGGTAAAGGGGCAGGGGGTTCGGAGTGAAAGGTTGCGGCTGGGCATTTGGGTGTGGGAGGCGGGCAGGTCGGGCCAAGAGGGGTTGCGGAGAAGTTGCTGCGCTTCTCTCCCTCCAGTCCTTGTCGGGGGAGGGGGTCCCAGCGTGGGGACCGCCCGAGGAAGCCCGGGGCGGGAGAGGGGGCTCAAAGTCGAACACGTGGAGTAGGATCCCGCACGCCTCTTCGCTCCCCCTTCTCTCTCAAATGCTCATCTCCCTGGCGCCCTCAGGCCACCCACCCTGCAAGAGACTCTTGCCCCGTCCGTCTGCCCGAGTGGACAGCGGGACGGCCTGCCGGCTTTCCCTGGGACCTTTCCCTAGGGGTGACCCTTCCATTCTGGGTCCTCTCTAGAGGGAGAAGCACTGTGACCTTAAGTAAGTCCCTTCTCTTCGCTGAGCCTCAGTTTTCCCTCTCTAAATTTATGGGTTTGAATTCAGATAAGGGGACTGGTCTGGGAAGAGAGGAAGGGTAATGGTTAAGCAGGGAGGGCCAGACTGCCTGGGTTGAAATCTGGGCTCTATTACTTCCCTGCGGTCTACTTACAAGAGGTAGGTTAATTTAATCCCTCTAAACCTCACTTTCCTCATTATGAAGTGGGGACATCAGCTAAGTAAAATTTCCTAACAGCAACACTATTCACATTTTGAACCACATATGTCTCTGTTGTGATAACCCCCTCTGACAGCCACAAAACTAATGTATGCATTACAAGCAAACAGTCATATATTATACAGTTAAAATAAAAGCTAGTAGCTACTATAATAACAATGATACAATTAAGAAAGCTCTTCTTGATGAGTTGAAAAAGTTAATAGCCTGTCCAACCTTCAAAATAAATACTGGCCAGGACAAGATGTTAATAATTGTCAGAGCTGAGTGATCAATATAAGGAAGTTCATTTACATATTCTGTCTATATTTGAGTATATTTGAAAGTATCTGTGGTGAAAAGTTAAGCCAAAAAGAAAAAAAAAGAAAAAGACATAAAATGCTTTAAGACAGCCAAATGGTAGCATCTCATTTGGAATTTCCTTTTCTGTTTTCCCACTACTGAGATTTAAAAGTAAAATGAATCCCCAGATCTGGAGGAAACTTAAAAAAAAATCTCACAGGAAGTTTGCTGGGTAGAATGCTACAGGCTTAGCAGCAAAGAATAGTGCTCACTTTTAAACTGCCTACTTTTTAAGAAGCTATTGGTGCACAGGGACCTGCCTCGAATGGCCATGGAGGTTTCTGAAGGAGGTAAATTGCTGGGTTGCCATTCAGTGGGTTGGTTTGGAGGCAAACTTGATTGAGACCAGAACTCTGCAGTTTGAGGAAGGAACCTGCTGCTGTTTTCAAGTTCAAAGGTCTGCTGTTAGATCTGCTGAGTGCTTGCATTTCTTTTGGTCCTCCTCAGCGGAAACAGGAATGTGTATAAATAGGAACTGTAGAAGGCTAGTTCTGATGGTTTTGAATTGGAAGTTTCAAATAAGCATTTCACTTAAAAAAATATTCTAGTCTCTTCCCTTTCCTCCCCAAATTCCTAAATCTAGGAGAATAGTGCCTTTGTAAGAATGATATGGGTAAGTTTAGATGACCTGGCACACTATTTATAGGTCATTGGAGCTAAGTGCTGCCTAAATACCAGGGCTGGACTTGGAAGAATTGTAGCATGGTGGCTGGGAGCACAGGTCTGGAGTCAGACTGTGTAGTTCAAAGCTTGACTTTCCTGCTGTGGGATCTTGGACAAGTCACTTAACCTCTCTGAGCCTTAAGTCTCCCCTTCTGTAAAACAGGACAATAATCCTACTTACTATTATTGAGTTTCAGTCAACTTTACTTAAAACTTGCTAGAAGAGCCCCAGTACATAGTAAACTCTCACTGAGTACTAATTACTATTATATGAACGGTTTTATATATATATATATATATACACATACATACAAAGTATTTAAAATCTTTACAAAACACACAAACAAGGGTTAAGAGGGGTGGAGATGGAACATACTAGCCATAATCTCAATCTCCAGACATAATTACGTTTAACTTTTTAGTATTTATTCTTGTAGAGTTCCCGCCCCATCCCCCATATTTCAGTGATATTATTGGCTCAGACTGTAAAGAACCCGCCTGCAATGAGAGAGACCTGGGTTTGATTCCTGGGTTGGGACAATCCCCTGGAGGAGGGCATGGCAACCCACTCCAGTATTCTTGCCTAGAGAATCCCCATGAACAGAGGAGCCTGGCAGACTACAGTCTACGGGGTCGCAAAGAGTTGGACATGACTGAGCGACTAAGCACAGCGCAGTGGCACATCCTGCGATACTCTTTTTTTTTTTTTAATTAAGATATAATTCACATTACTGTAAGATCCACCATCCTAAATGGTACCATTTTTAGTATACTTGTAAAGTTATACAACCATCACCACTGTCTGATTCCAGACATTTTCATCAATGTTCGTATTATGATCATTGTCTTTTTCTTTTTTTTTAAATTCCCCAAACTCTAGAAGATGCCGCTGATGGAGGAGTTTCTGAGAAGCACCTCGGGGCCAGTGGCTTTGACCGGGAGCTCAAAGCAGAGACTATTTAAAGCCTTGGACATCACCTCCTGAGGGCTGCAGGAGTGAGGAGCATGGCTGTGAGTTTAGATGACGATGTTCCCCTCATCCTGACCTTGGATGAGAGTGGCAGCGCCCCACTGGCTCCCTCCAACGGCCTGGGCCCAGATGATCTGCCCAGCAGAAGTAAGATGGTAGGGTGGGCTGGGGGACAGGGAGAGTGCAGCTTTTGTTTTGCTGTGGGCTTGGTGGTCTGATGGTAGATTCATGTACCCGAATGCCTGACTCCACGTTTGACCCCCAAGTTCTGACACATACGCTAGTGGGAGACTAATTCTGTGCGGTCCTAATCCTGCACCCCCAGTTTAGGGATGTTCCCCGGGACTAGCCTGCCCGGCTTCCCACAGCCCCACCCCTCCCTTGCACCTGCAGTGGTCCCCTGGTTCTGTTCGTGGATGCTTCGTGGAGACCTCAGGCAAACCTGCTCCTTGGATAGCATCCCTGTCCCATTCCTTGTTAAAAAAAGAAACAGATTTCAACATCAGCCTCTGTCTGCCTGATCTTTGGCAGGAAAGTGGCGTTGACTGCTTCTCCCTGCTGGCATTCAGTCCCTGCACCGCCCAGGACAGGGTGGAGTGGAGAGGGCAAGCATTTGTCATAATCCATTGATCAGAGGGTTTGGGGTTTGTTTCACTTTGTCTTCCTCTAAACCAAAGCCCAGAAGCACAAAGTGAACCCAAGAGAGGTGATGAGCTTTAAATTTTTTAGATTTTAAGTGTGTTTCTGGCAGAATGAGCGGTCTTAAAAAAACTTTTCTTGTCCCAAAGCTATTTGTTTCATTTGCTCAGGCCTCGGGTCCAGGAGAGCTTAAAATAACTTGCCTCCTGGAAGGTCCTAAGATGTCAGGGACTAGTGCTTTAGGGTCTCCTTAGCAGATGGGAGTTCTACCCACCAGGCATGCTCCTGAGCTAGGACAGAGGGCTACTGCTTGGGTCCAGGGAAAGGCAAGCCTGGCTCTCTCATCTCCTTTGTCCAGAGAGAATACAGTTGGCTCACAGGGAGCTCAACAGCCTGCATTTGAAAGTGGTAAAGGACAGCATTGTTCCCACGGATGGGAGTGCAGTGGGAGGCCTGCTGCTGCTGCTAAGTCGCTTCAGTCGTGTCCGCCTCTGTGCGACCCCATAGACAGCAACCCTAGGCTCCTCTGTCCCTGGGATTCTCCAGGCAAGAATACTGCAGTGGGTTGCCACTTCCTTCTCCAATGCATGAAAGTGAAAAGTGAAAGTGAAGTCGTTCAGTCGTGCCTGACTCTTAGCGACCCCATGGTCTGCAGCCTACCAGGCTCCTCCGTCCATGGGATATTCCAGGCAAGAGTACTGGAGTGGGGTGCCATTGCCTTCCTAGCTCCTCTAAACTGGCCTCTCTCTGCTTTAGCCAGTTCACCCATCTAGAGTGGCAAAGCTGGGTGATCCAGGAAGCTTAGAATAGAGACCAGATTTTTCCCTAAGTGCCATTCAGGACCAAAAATATCAGTGGCTGTGATTTCAGGCCCACTTCTTAAATACCCCAGAGTCAACCCACTCCAGTGTTCTTGCCTAGAGAATCCCAGGGACGGGGAAGTCTGGTGGGCTGCCATCTATGGGGTCGCACAGAGTCGGACACGACTGAAGTGACTTAGCAGCAGCAGTAGCAGCAGCAAGCTAAGTGTTAGGCTCCTTCTTACCTGTTATCTTAACTAAGATCTTTTTGGCAAAGTAGGCAGTATTATCCCTAGTTGACAGAAGAGAAAACTGTGAGTCAGAGAAGTTAAGGAACTTGCCTGACACTGCATAGCCAAGTAAGCAGTTTTGCAGAGATTTGGACCGAAGACTGTTTGACCCCAAAGTTCTTCCCTTTCTCTTTTTCCCTTTTTCCTTCTCCTCCCCTCTTCCCTCTTCTTTTCCTCCTCCTTTTTTCTCCACAAGCCCTTAATAAATGTAAGTGCTGGCCCTCAGCATTTCATCATATAACCTCAGGGGAAGAAAAGCTTCAGAGAGGTTAGGTAACTTGTCCAGAGTCAAATAGCCAGCAAGCAGCAATGCGTCGCTGATCTTCCCCCATCACCCTGTGTAAGGTGCTTTGGGGAATGGGATGTAAATGAATGTGACATAGTCTCAGCTTCAGAGTAGGCTGCCCACTAGAGAGAGAAGTGGTTACATCCATGGCCAGTGAGGGACTGGGCTGGAGGGAAGGTGGTTGACATCCGAGGGTATGGATCGTTCTGGAAATAGCCAGGCTCAAGGTTCTGAATTGGACTCTTGATCATTGTTGCGGGGGCCACTTTTAAGTCCTCCCAAGTGTCAGAGCTGATGGCAGGGTGTCTAGCTCTCCTGCAGGATCAAAGTGGGAACAGCAGCCTAGTTCTACATCAAGATCAGGTTTTGAAGCGATGGCGGTGCTTGATGACCAGGAAATAGGCCAAGTGGACAATAAAACTAACGTTGGGTCGGCTGCTAGTGAGGCTGTCCCTTTCTTGGCAAAGTTGGTGGCTTGTTTTAGTTTGTTTAAGAAAAACAAAATAAACTGACAGGGTCCAGGGAAATTATGCTTTCTGGGAAGTGCGTTGGCGCATCGGTTTACTCTCTCACCCTCTTCCTGAGATATTTGCTAAAACCTCTAAAAACTAATGGGTGTAACCCGCCCAGCTTGGCTGAGAAAAACAACAGCGCCTCTTGGAGAAAAGGAAAGATTTCAGAGGAGGCCTGCATGTTCCACCTCCTCTGCGCGGGCTTTTCTTTCTCTCTCTCTCTTTTTTTTTAACCTTGTCAAACATCAATTCCTCTTAATCTTTTAACATTTTTTTTTCTCCAACTTTAAACTTTTTATTTTGTATTGGGGTATCTTTCTTTGTTAAAAACACATTTTATTTTTGGCTGAACGGGGTTGTGGCGTGCAGGATCTTTCACTGTGACGCTAGGGCTTCTCCCTAGTTGTGTCACGCAGGCTCAGTAATCGAGATGCATGGGCTTTGTTGCTCCATGGCATGTGGGATCCCAGCTTCCTGACCGAGGATCGAACCTGTGTCCTCTGCGGCGGAAGGTGAATTCTCAACCACTGGACCGCCAGGGAAGTCCCCATCTGGGCCTTTCTTATTTCGTGCTTGGATCTTGGCACTGACTTTCTTCTCAAGGCCCGCCTCCCACTTGTCTGAGTGGTCCATCTAAAACACAAATCCGAGCAGGTATGGTGTGGGCATACCTTGTTTTACTGTACTTTGTGCATACTCTTCCCCCTCCCCCCCCGCCACAAATTGAAGGTTTTTGGCAACCTTGCATCGAACTAGTCTCTCAGCACCGTTTTCCCAACAGCATTTGCTCACTTCCTGTCTCTGTGTCACATTTTGGTAATTCTTGCATTATTTCAAATCCTCCACCAGCAAAAAAAATTGGCGGTTCCCTGAATGCTCAGATGATGGTTAGCATTTTTTAACAATCAAGTATTTTTTTAAATTAACTTATATACATTGTTTTTATAGCATAATGCTATATAATGCTTTATAGCATATATATGTACACACACACATATATTTTTCAAATTGATTTATTTGGCTGTGTCAGGTCTTAGTTGCAGCATGTGGGATCTAGTTCCCAGACCAGGGATCGAACCTGGCCCCCCTGCATTGGGAGCATGGAGTCTCAGCCACTGGACCACCAGGGAAGTCTGTAGAAAAAGTTTTTTATGCACTGCTGCTGCTGCTGCTAAGTCACATCAGTCGTGTCCAACTCTGTGCGACCCCACAGACAGCAGCCCACCAGGCTCCTCTGTCCCTGGGATTCTCCAGGCAAGAACACTGGAGTGGGTTGCCATTTCCTTCTCCATTAGGAAACCAAAAAAGTCACATGACTTGCTTTATTGTGGTCTTCACTTGATCATAGTGGTCTGAAATTGGAGCCGCAATATTTCTGAGGTCTGCCTGTGATTTCCCCGGCTTGCCCAGGTTCTCAAGACCTTCCTGTGCCCAGCAGGATGCAGCTCCTTAGCCAGCATATGCATGTTCTGGCGTCTTCTTGCCTGACCAGTTCCATTTCCTGCCTTACCCCACACTTCTAGTTCTCTGAATCCCCAGTACATTCTCAGACCTCTCTGCCTTGCTGGTAACTGCCTGGCATGCTTTTCCAGGTGCTTGTTTACTCATGAGCTTCAGTTCTGTCTTGATAATCCTGCTGATAATCCCATCTCTTTGAAGCCTTCACTGAACCACTATTTCCTGATGGGGCTGACTACTTACCACCCTTTTCTGCTGTGGTATCTGATCTAGGCTTCCATTATTACACCAGCTTACTGTGCAGAAGCGACCGTTTAACCATCTGATCACCTCCTAGGCCCCAAGTATTCATTCATCCACATATCACATAGCTCAATGCCTACTGTAGGTGGGCATTCAACAAGCATGGTCCATGGAGTAGGAAATGACAACCTACTCCAGTATTCTTGCCTGGAAAATTCTATGGACCGAGAAGCCTGAGGCTACAGTCCGTGGAGTTACAGAGTCAGATATAACTAAGCACAAACAAAGGCCCACCATAAATCCAGGGTGATCTCAGCTCAGAATCCGTGATCACATGTGCAAAGATCATTTCTCCAAACAAGGTCACCTTTGCAGGTTCTGGCAGTAACAACTTGGGCATACCTATGGGGGCCACTATTAAGCCTGCTGTAATCTGGTAAGAAGAAAAAAAGTCATGGTCCAGAATAACCTAGTTGGGTTTCTGGAACCTCAGAGCTCATGGGAGGGGCTTCCCAGGTGACTCAGAGGTAAAGAATCTGCTTGCCAATGCAGGAGCCATGGGAGATTCGGGTTCAGTCCCTGAGTCAGGAAGATCCCCTGGAGGAGGAAATAGCAACCCACTCTAGTATCCTTGCTGGGATAATGCCATGGACAGAGGAGCCTGGTGGGTTACATTCCATGGGGCCGCAAAGAATCGGACCTGACTGAGCAACTAAACACAATAGCTGTCTCAGGTCCCAGAAGCGGAGGGGCTGTCTGAGGGTCCCATCAGAGATGAGTGGCATCCCCTCCTGCCTCTGCCCACCAGTGGTTGTGGTCTCATCACTCCCAGCACAGCTGATTGCCCTGGGGAGGCTGCCGTCCTTGCTCCCCCAGCCTGTGGCCAATCTAAACCCTTGAGGGGTTAAGGAGTTTTCTGCAGCCCGACGCCTTCAGCAGAGTTGGCAGCTACGTGGGCACAACAGCCGCTGAGAGCTAAGCCAGCTCTCTGAGGGAAGGAGCCCTGACTGAGTGGGCCTCCACCCCGACCCCACAGCTGTCACTAGGGCCGTGTCCCACACCCTCCCGTCTCCGTGTGCTCGGGCTGCCATGACAGAACTCCACAGCGGCGGAAGTGCATAGTCTCAGAGTTCTGCAGGCTGCAAGCCCAAGAGCAAGGTGTCAGCAGGGTTGGTGTGCCTGAGGCCTCTTTCGGGCAGCTGCCCTCTCTCAGTGTCCTCTGTGTGCTGATCTCTTCGCATCGGGCTACCTCTCCTGTTGGATTAGGGCCCACCCCTATGACCTCATTTTGCCTCAATTACCGCTTTAGAGGCTCTGCTCTTTAAATACCATCACATTCTGAGGCCCTGGGGGTGAGACTTTCAACACAGAAATTTTAGGGAGACGTAATTCAGTCTGTAGCACTCCTGCCCTTTCCTTAGATGAGGTCCCCAGGAATCTGGCTGTGCTGCCTGTGACCTTTTACCCTGTGCTAGGAATGCTGGAAGCTGGGGAATTGTCCCTACAGGAAACCAGAGGGCTTGGATTTTTTTTTTCCCCCCTTATTTGGGCAAGGATGGATTGTATCCAAGACTTAAAACATCTCTGGGCTATAAACGTGGCAGCTGAAATGCTAATGAATGACTCACAGGCAGGAGATGTCAGGTTGATAAAGGAGGAAGGTCTGAGCAGAGGTATTTAAAGCCTAGAAATTAGGAGTAACCTTGAAAATAGTCAGTGGGGTTGGCGTTCGACAGTGTGGTTTAGAGATAGCCTGCTGTCTGCACTGCGCAGCAGTCAGTGATCTGGACTGTCCCTGGACTGTAGAGTGTGAATGTGGTGGGCTATACAAAGTATCTTCTTGGGGAATTCTGTTCACTCTCAGCTTTCCCTTCTTATTGCCTTTAAGCCCAGCAGCTGCCTAAGATGCACCTGTACTATTGGGTGATGAAGGGATTGTGGGCAAGGCCAGGGCTGAGGCTGGAGCAGGGCACTTTGTCTCACGCGATACCTTGGTGCTGGTGGTTCATGGTTTCCCGGTGACAAGTCATGTGGGGATAAGACCTAAGGTGATAGAGTAACAGGACCCCTCTACCTCCTTCACCCTGATTCCTAAGACTTCTTCGGCACTTACCCGGGACCCAGTATAAGGTGGAGAACCACTGCTCCCTTGCAGGGGCCGATATACAGCGAGTGCCCTGGCTCCCTTTCCAGAGTTTTCATGCAGCCAAACCAGCTGGCACCCATCTCCGTCAAGGTGGGCCATCTCCATCAAGGTGGGGCACTGCTCCCTTGCAGGGGCCGACATACAGCGGGTGCCCTGGCTCCCTTTCCAGAGTTTTCATGGATGGCAGCCAGAACCAGCTGGCACCCATCTCCATCATGTTGGCCCCAGGGCAGACATGGCCAACCTGAACTGGGAGAGAGTGGTGGGGCTGTATACCCAGGGGAGACCTAACCCCATGGCAGGCTCTCCATCACAGAAATCAGTGTCTACAGTTCTTTCTCTGACTGAGCTTCCCCAGCACACTCGCCAGAGAGAAAGTAAAGCCCAAGGACCCAGGTAGCTTTTGTCACCTGTGATGCACTGGGAGGAGGAGTGGTTAAACATTCAGGCTCTGGAGTTGAGCTGCAGACTTCTTGTCCTAGGGGAGTACGGGACCTAGCGTCTCCAAGCCTCAGCCTCCTCATCTGTAGGGTGGGATCATGATAGCATCTTCCGAGAGTTGTTGTGGGGACTTAGTGAGGTCACACGTGTGATGCCTGTGGTGGGTGCTCGGCCAGTTGTAGGCGTTATTGTCATGCCCAGAGACAGGGCTTCCTGGGGTGCTGAACCCAGGCCAAGAACTGAGTCCTTTGCCTCGCTGCTGGCCCGACAGGTGGCCACCGCCAAGTGGGGAAGGGGAGGCAGCATGGCAGCTGGAGACTGAACAGCAGTCAGGCTTTCCCAGCCTCCCAGGGAGCTCGGGCATTTGGCTCCACTGGAGTCGGCCCCCCGGCTTTCCCAGGGCCTCGCCGAGACAGGATGGTCGTGTCGCCAGGCTGGCAAAGGCACCAATTAAAACGCACACACACCTGGCACGCTGGGTTCCAGCCTCGTAAGCGACACTTGAAGCTTTTCACTTCCTCCCCGCTCCGAGTCTTCGTGGGGGATCCTGTCTGTTGCCCCGGCCCCCCTGCCATGAGATGACACGCAGAGAAGCTGCTACTTTGGAATGGCAGCAGTGGCAGCTGGGCGCAGGCTGGAGCCATGGCTCCGTTGTTCTTTCCCCATCCCCTTAGGGGGGCTCTGTGTTCATGTTTGCTCCAAGAGCGCTTCGTGAGGCAGAACAGTCAACTTCTCAGCTTCTGAGTCAGGGAGGGGGCGGGGGAGGTGGGGCTCTGATGGCTCCTGGCTGCGGTGTCCTGCCCGGGGCTGCCTCACAGATCACAGCATGGTGGACCTGGAAGGAAACCCAGATGAAGCACCAAGGGATCACCCCCTGCCCCCACCACCTCATACCCCCCAGGCCCCTGGAGGAAAGTTGGTCCTCAGACCGCCCCCATCCCACCTATGGGGAGCCCACTGGACTCCCTTTCCTGGGTGACTTCTCTGATTGTTTCCTGACTCTCCCTTCTCCCTCTCAGTCCAAGCCGCGCAAGGTCGTTCATAATAAAAACAGCAGCTCACAGGTATTGAACCCCTATCAACTGCTGGGCAGAGTCTGAAAGCACTTTGTGCTGTCTCTGTCACTGGGTCCTCCCAGCAGAGCTGTGCTGTTGGTTCAGCATCTGTCTCTGACAGCAGAGGAAACAGACACCCTGAGAGGTTGAAACTTACCCAGGGCCACGTAGCTGGGAAGTGTTGGCTGCAGCTCTGGAAACCCGTGCTCTTCTGATCGGGGAAACTCAGGTTCTGGGTGCCGAGAGATTCAGAGCTGGCTGGGGGCACTTCTCCCTGCCTCTTGGTGCTTCACAGAAAGAAAGACCAGATTTCATTCAGCTTTGCAATCAAGCCAGATTGGGCATTTTTCTCTCTTTCTGTGTCTGTCTTCCTGCGTTAGCAGGCGAATTCTTAACCACTGGACTGCCAGGGAAGCCCTCACATCTTTTTTTTAAGGCAAGATTTAGGGGCTTTGTTTTTCCCTAGAAGAATCAGTTATGTTTGGGGAGTCTCCCAGGTGAACGTACGGTGGCTCAGCCTGCATTTGGAACAACACATGCAAGTATCTCCCTTGAGTGCTCCATGGGCACCACCCCTGCATCCTGGCTCAAAGATGAATCCAGAAGCTGCAAATCAGGGCATCCATTATACCACCTCAAAGTAGAAGTCTTCCCCAGAGCCAGTCTTGTTTCTCTCTTGTTGGAGGCAGCAACACTGTAAACCTATTACAGTTTTAAAAAAATATTTTTATTTATTCATTTGACTGTGCCAGGTCTCAGTTGCTGTATGTGGGATCTAGTTCCCTGACCAGGGACCAAACCCAGGCCCCCTGTATTGGGAGCGTGAGTCTTAGCCGCTGGATCAACAGGGAAGTCCTAAGCCCTATTATAGTTGATTGCAGTTGGTGACTGTGTGTGCAGTAATGTTTACATAGATGGTGGCTCCTAAGAGCCCTTGCGAAGTAAGAGTATCCCCATTTTTCAGATGTATAATTGGAGGGGTGGGGCGGGAAGTGACCTGCAGGGCCAGATAGTGGGGCAGTGAGCCTCATTCATCATCAGTGTTGCTGGGCTGCTGCATGCCCAGTGCATGTCCACGCAGGCAGGCCCGCACTGCCCTCTTGTCTGTCTCGGGTTACAGACCTGCTGTTTCTGTTTTCAGGCCTTGCCCAGAGGGAATGTTTCTCCCTCCAAGCTCTCAGTTCAGTCGCTTCGTCATGTCCGGCTCTTTGCGACCCCGTGGACTGCAGCATGCCAGGCTTCCCTGTCCATCACCAACTCCCAGAGCTTGCTCAAACTCATGTCTATTGAGTCGGTGATGCCATCCAACCATCTCATCCTCTGTTGTCCCCTTCTGCCTTCAATCTTTCCCAGCATCAGGGTCTTTTCCAAGAAGTCAGTTCTTTGCATCAGGTGGCCAAAGTATTGGAGTTTCAGCTTTAGCATCAGTCCTTCCAATGAATATTCAGGACTGATTTCCTTTAGGATGGACTGGTTTGATCTCCCTGAAGTCCGAGGGACTCTCGAGTCTTCTCCAGCACCACAGTTCAAAAGCATCAATTCTTCGGTGCTCAGCTTTTTTCACAGTCCAACTCTCACATCCATACATGACTACTGGAAAAACCATAGCCTTGACTAGACGGACCTTTGTTGACAAAGTAATGTCTCTGCTTTTTAATATGCTGTCTAGGTTGGTCATAGCTTTTCTTTCAAGGAGCAAGCGTCTTTTAATATGGCTGCAGTCACCATGTGCAATGATTTTGGAGCCCCCAAATAGTCTGTCACTGTTTCCATTGTTTCCTCATCTGTTTGCCATGAAGTGATGGGACCAGATGCCATGATCTGAGTTTTCTGAATATTGAGTTTTAAGCCAACCTTTTCACTCTCCTCTTTCACTTTCCTCACTTGGTAAGAGTTAGGCCCAATTCTTGGATCAAATGAAAATGAAGTGCTTGAAGGCCAAGCCCTCTGATCCACCTTCCCAGCCTCACCCCACCCACCCGGCAGTGGCCCCAGCACCTTCCAGGCCAGGAGAACGTCCCCCTCAGTTACAGCCCTGCCTGACTGGCCTCTGTTCCTTCACTCCACCCCCTTGGTAATCAGAACAAACAAGCAAAAGTCTTAACTGTGGGGCTGCTCAAACCATCTCATTTATTTGTTTACTTTTTGGCCTAACCACACATCATGCAAGATCTTAGTTACCTGACCAGGGATTGAACCCCTGCCCCCGGCATTGGGAGCATGGAGTATTAACCCCTGGACTGCCAGGTAAGTTCCACTGTCATCTCATTTGTTTAACAATCACACAATCTCGCTTTTTATTTTACTTGAACCACTTTCACTACCAAAACTTCCCATCTGCTGCTGTCTCTTGCTCCTGATCCATCCCCCTTCAGCTTTCTCCAGCTGAAGATCTGGTCCTCTGTTTCCATGGAGCCTTCCCTAACCCTCCCTAACCGACTTCTGCACCTTTGAATCCTCTGAATAGCTGCGCGGGGGCCCACTCCCTCCCCAGCACCTGCACGTGGTAGATTTGATTAATGTCTCATGCACTGGATCAGTTTGCTTTGTGCCATGATGGATTCCTAAAGGTTAAGAGAAAATGAAATTTTGGTGAAGTAGATGATTTAGAATATGAGCAGGAGGGTTGATTTTGGCAAAGCATCTTTTCATAGTATGATTAATACCCCTTGGTTCATCCAGTATCGAGCTGGGTTTTGTAAACCATGTTCCTTTTTTTTTTTTTTTTTTTTTTAACTTATTTGGCTGCTCCATATCTCAGTTGCAGCATGTGAGGTCTAGTTCCCTGACTAGGGATCCTAATATAGGGATTGCCCCATGTATTAGGAGTCTTAGCCACTGGACCACCAGGGAAGTCCCCAACCATGTTCCTTTTAATCAGGGTTTAACCTGTTGGTGGATTTCTTTCTCATGTCTCCATGATGCCCGTTTGGGTGGGCTGGTTGGACAAGACAGGAAGGTCTAAGTAGGTGCTGTTGTTTTGGGTCCTGATGTGTTGTGCCTCTTTTGGGAGCACACGTTTTTGCAAAAGCACAGACCACATCTTTCCTGCACACACCCAGACACCTAATAAACAGACTCATGTGAAGTAAGGGATCTGGGAGTGAGTCACCAGGTTCTCCAAACACCCAAGAGACTGTTTGTTACATCTTAACCAGCCTGTGGAAACCACTGGGTTCACCAGAAGACTCATCCCCACATGATCAGGTCAGAAATAGCCCAGGTGGAGCCTGGCCTCTGCTTCCCCTAGGAGCAACCAGCCTGGGGCATGTCTTTGGTCTCTGCTTTTGAAATTCTCAAGGACCCTCACATGGCCCACAATTTCTATATCAGCCCAGGTCCCACCTTCCCCCACCTCTGAACTCAGCCACTACCACTCCACCACTCGTAGACTGCCTTTCCCTCTTGCTAATCTCTCTTTTTGTTCGACTGGGTTTTTATTTATTTATTTTTCCTATCCTTTTAGCTCTTGCTGGAAACCAGCTCAGGGAGAGCTATTGTGCTCAGCACCGGCTAATGGCCTGGAGCCGCTCCAAGCTGCCGGATGCGTTGGCTTTCACTCGTGGGTGGTCGTCGACAAGCGTGATGCCTTCTCTCTGTGACACCCCAGGGTCCCCTCTTGCCAGCTCTGCTGTTTGCACTTGGCCGGCCTGCCTTGATGTGAACGGCAGCTTGTACTGCGCACCCCGGAGCCCGTCTGGTTGCCTCCACGGGTCTCAGACTTTCTCAGTCACAGAGCTCGCTCAGCCTCGAGGCTAGTTGACCTGTTTGCTTTTTCTGCCTATTTCCTTTTGGAGCTCAGACACTGTCCTGGGGTGGCCAGGAGCTCCCCAGTCTGGAGACGGGGAAGGGGCTTGGGAGAATCCTCAGGTGGTTAGAAATGTGTATGCATTGGTGGTGCGATAATGTGGACTGATAATCTAGTGCATTCTAACGTTTCTTCAGAGTCTCTTGGTCTACAGCAAAGGATGGGGTTGAATTTCCAGTGCCCTATCTTAGCAACTGTGCAGCCTTGAGTGAGGAGCTAAGCTTCGGCTTCTTCCTGAGTTTCAGTTTCTTCGTCAGTAAAATGGGGATAAAAACGTCTCCATTCAGGGTTGACATAGGAAATTTCAGGTAACATTCCAGGTACCAACTCAGTAAGTAGAAAAACTCTTAACAGTAAAGTATCAGGGTTTCATTTTCAACAAAGTAGCAATGACGCCCCTCCTTGAGCCTATGAGTAGATAATTTCAGGTCTATCCAAGTCAATGACTTGAGCTCACCCTTCCTTTTATTACATTCCTCTAAGGATTGGTAGTTGGGGTTTGGATTTTCTTAGGGATTCTGTTGTGGCAGATGGGGAACTAGATGTTAACTTCCTCGCCCATCCAGGTGCACTGCAGGGACAATTTACCTCAAGTAACTCCACCTTCTGCCTGCTCTTTAGGATGGATTTTTGGCCTTTATTGTATTTTTCTTTATTCATGCTGCCCCTTTTTTTTTTTTAATTATTTATTTATTTACTTGTCTAGCTGGGCCTCGGTTACGGCACACGGGATCTTCCTTGCATCTTGCAGGATCTTTCTTTGAGGCACATGGACTCTCTAGTTGTGGTTCATGGGTTCAGTTGTTGCAGCCACAGGCTTAGTTGCTCCTGCAGGATCCTAGTTCACCAACCAGGGATCAGACCCACATCCCCTGCATTGCAAGGTGGAGTCTTAACCACTGGACCACCAGGGAAGTTCCCACGATGCCTCTTTTGAGCTGTTTTCCCCACTCGGTGGAAAGGGAAACTGAAGAAGAGGAAAAGAAGGCTGAGCCCAGGACTTGACCACTGACCACTCAGACTCTGAGGCCCTGCTGGCTTCCCTGGGAGCACGCCAGCCAGCCCAACCCAGGTCCCTGGAGAAGTGGCGTGCCCAGGCCATCAAACTCTGCAGGATGTAGACTTCCTCCCAGCTGTCATTCTGCCAAGGAGCTCTGTGTCTCCCGGCTGGCCACTTTGCCCCTTGCTGCTGCTCTTCTGAGCATAGCCTCCTGCTCACAGCAGATCCAGATGCTGGGGTGTGGCCAGTGGTCATGGGATCCAGGTCTAGCCAGTCCCCCAAGTGTTCCCAGGCAGGGGCTAGAGCAGACCTCTGATCAGTACCCCGAGTAGAGAAGGGGTCTCACAGCCAGGCTTGTTCCTCTGAGCACTGCTCATCCACTGACCCCCTGCATAGGCCCAGGGAGCCCCAGCTTGCAGTGGACAATGCCTTTGTCTCCATTTTTAAAAAAAATTTTTCAGCGAGGCTTCCCAGGTAACTCAGTGGTAAAGAATCCGCCTGCCAATGCAGGAGATGCAGGTTTGATCCCTGGGTTGGGACGACCTCCTGGAGAAGAAAATGGCAACCCACTCTGGTATTCTTTCCTGGAAAATTCCATGGACAGAGGAGCCTGGCAGGCTACAGTCCATGGGCTCACAAAGGGTTGTTCGACATGACTGAGCAACTAAACAGCAACCACAGATTACAATTTCATAACTGTCTGTCAAAACTTCCTCCAACCTAGTAATTTGTTGAGACCGGTGAAAACAAAAAGTTACAAAAGTAAAAAATTTTTCAGTGGGTAAGCACACACTTTTTTTTAGAATAGAAGCCTCGTTTTATTTTACTTTTATTTATTGTTAATATTTTTTTGGCCACGCCACACAGCATGTGGGATTTTAGTTCCTTGACCAGGGATCAAACCTGCACCCCCTGCATTGGAAGTGCGGAGTTTTAACCTCTGGACTGCCAGGGAAGTATGCCTCGTCTCCATTTGCCCTTGTACTGCTCCTGGCCGCACCGTGTGCATTTCACAATTAGCGTTCCCAGTGCTTCCAAGTGAATGCAGGACAGATGTTCACACAGGTGCTACACTCTTCCTTGAATAAACACAGTGGAGTTTGCATGCTTTTCTGTGTGTGTATGTGTGTGAGTGAGTGTATGTGTGTGTGTGAGAGAGAGAGAAGCATAGGTCTTTGAGATGGATGGAGCCTTTACAGATGTTTTCTCAAAGCATCCCATACACTTTGCACATGGCCAGTCAGTTAGGTGCTCAATAAATGCTTTGTGATGAGTTTTCAGTGGGAGTCAAAGCCTTCTGTTTCATAATAAACCCAGCGGCCCACGCGTAGGTAGTACAGTTGTACTTGGAAGTACAGTTTAAAGTCAAGCCTTGAAATGCACAGATTGAAGGAGATGGAAATCATTTCCAACCCCACCAAGAGACTATCTGCCGGCATCTGGTAAACCCCTCCCTCTGTCTCTGCCTCAGCAGAGGGTGGTGGTGGGTTATGTAGCAGTGGCCAGGGGAGGTTTTCTCCACCGGCAGGTGGTGAGGACCATCAGACAATGGAAGTGACCCCAGGGGGCTCCTGGCGAGTTAACTGCTCTGTAAATGGGAGCTCACCATGGCTCCCCTGGGGAAAGGGCCCTGCCTTTTTGCCTGTGCAGAATGTAGACGGAGTTACTGTGAAACCAAGACAGCCTGACTGGCCTGCATATCTCCGCTCATCACAACTGGTCCAGCTGCTCTCTATTAAAACCCAGCGGCTCAAGTCCAGTCTCCTTATCATGGCTTACAGCCTGCCCACTGCTCCTGCTTTACAAAGGAGCCAGGCTGCTGGGCTCGAACCCAGCCTGGCCACTTTTTGCTCTGTGACCTTGGGAAAATCACTTAGCCTCTCTGGGCCATAGTTTCCTCCCTTCTGGAAACTGGAGATCATAATAGTCTCTGATTCATGGGGCTTTTTTATACTTAGGGGAATTAACAAGGGTAAAGCACTGAGTGTGAGCTGTTATTCTTGCCCTCATTTGTACATATCAGCCTTATATCTCTGGTCTTTTAAGCTTTAGAATTACTGAAACCTGTGCAGTTTCCCATGAACGGAAGAGCCTGGTGGGCTACAATCCATGGGATCGCAAGAGAGGACACAGTTTGGCGACTCAGCCACCACTACCACACTTCCCAAGCGTGTCCTGCTATCTGCTTTTCTGTGCTTTATGCATGACTTTCCTGTTTCTGGAAGGTAGCCCTCACCCCATCCCCAGCCCTTTTTGGAACACCTTTTCATCCTTCATCCTTTAAAACCGGCACGGATAAGGCCCCTGAATCTCTCTCTGTCTGCCTCTTCCCTCCAGCCCTTGTGGACGGTAGTTGCGGTCACATCATTTTCTAGGCTGCTGTAACAAATGCCTTTAATGCCCCAGAATCATCCCTTCTTTTGCCTCCTGACTGTGAGCTCCTTGAAGACAAAGCCCACGGTTTTACTTTTTCAGATCCAACACCTAACCTAGTGCCTGGTATACAGTAGATGAGGAATAAATGTCTCCTCACATGAAACCACATTTATCTGCATCTAGGTCAGCCTTTTAAAAACGTTTTCCCCCCTCCCTTTTTCTCTCCTAAATAACCGCATGATTTGTTAAGACCAGAGACTTGCTCTCAAGGTTTCGTTTGCAGCCTCAGTCTGCGAGTGCCCTGTGTGGCCAATTTGGGGGTGGGCCCTTGGGGCTGCCACTGCTACCCTAAATTACTAAGGGGTGCTTATTTTCCTGGCCCCTGCCAAGAGTCTGCCATTTCTAATCTTCACCCCTCCTGCCTTTTCACCTCCTCTGTTTACAGCCGCTGCTCTCAGCTTTCTCACCAGCTCCATGCCCTTCCATGGCAGGCCTTGTGTATCTACAGGGAATCCCCCTGGATTTGGCCACTTAGGCCCCTGTGAGCTGGCCGGAAACAAAGTTAGAGGTGGCACAGGGTGTAATCCTGGCTGCTTCCAAACCAGGGCTTCCTCCTTCTAGAACAGTGCCTGACCGAGTACCGGCCTGGGTGAGCCTTTCATCTTTCCTTTCCTCCTCTGGCTAAAGCCTTTGGCAGGACAAGGTTTGGGCCTGAAGCCAGCGATTCAACTGGGAGGGCCGTGCGCCAGCTCTTGCCTTTCTGGAGGTCGGTCTATTAGCCCGGGGTTCTGCCAAGGTTCACAGCCTTTCCTAACATGCCTGGATGACACAGGTCTACCTCCCACACCATTGTGCAGTCAGTCACCAGCAGAGAAAGCCTGAGCAGAAGGAAATACACGCTCTGCTGTCTTTTGGCACGGTGTCTTTTGCCCGATTTTTATCCATGGGTCCTTTAAAGAGTCCGCACGGAAGCGGGGTGGCAACGGCGTGCCTGGAAAATTCATCAGTGCCACTCGGGTTGATTTTCCTCTCCTCTTTAAGCTTTTTTTTTTTCCCCATGGAGTGGGGCTCTCAGCGACCACTGGGAGATGGTTGGGCTATGGGTCGTTGTCATTCTGGTGGGCGCCAGTGTTCGGAGGGCTCCGGGCGCTTTGTGGGTTTTTGCATTTGTCTCTGAGATGCCGAGAGCACAGTTGGCACAGGTCCCGGTTAATGGATGAAGAAGCTGAGCCTCTGGGGATTAAGATCGTGAGCCAGGGGTGGGGAGGGGCACAAATGGGAGAGAACTTGGGGGTTCAGGGCTATGTAATTTTTTTTTTTTTAATTTGGCCCTGCTGGGTCTTAGAGTTGTGCCACGCAGGATACTTAGTTGAGGCATGTGGGATCTAGTTCCCTGACCAGGGGTTGAATCCAGACCCCCCTGCTTTGGGAGCATGGGTCTTAACCCCTGAACCACCAGGGAAGTCTCGGGGCTACGTTCTGTCTTGAAGAGGATGTGCATGGTATATGCGTGCCTGTGTGTGTGAAAGAGAGAGAGAAGGGTGGGGGGTGGGCGCAAATGCATGAGGTTATGTACACGTAGGAGAAGGAGAATGAAAGGAACAGGATTGAAAGGAGAGAGGGACCTCAGTGTAAACCTGCAGAAGAACTGTCACCGCCTCACATCCTTTCCGCTCAGAGCTGCCTCCCACAAGGAGCTCATATGCCTTTTATCCAAAGCACCCTCTTGCCCAGGCCCCCAAGGAAGGCCCCAGTGACCTACCCAGCCCTAGCGGACCCTGCGCTTGCTGGATGTTGGGGGTGGGCCACAAAAGCCCTGTGTTCCCGCCCGTCCTTTCCCCGTCCTCCCTGGTGCTGCTTTATAGCCGGCATATGGAAACTGTTTCTGTTTACCCAGAGCCACCCCGATGCTGCTGCACGCTGTGCTCCAGCGAACGGAAACCTTGGATTCCCCGCAGGGTCGTTTGAGAGGCGGCATGCAAAGCCGCCAGCTGTTCTGCAGGGAGTGTCTGGGCCCTGTTACATCAGCGTGGTGGAAGCGTTACCATCTGTGCAAACAGGTCATCCTGGTTTATCTGCCTGTCCTCTGTGTGGGGAACGCCTCTCCTACTTGGAGGCAGCTTTTGTTGTTGTGGTTGTAGTCACGCTGTTTTGTATTCCACCGCCTGCCAGTTCAGCCGTTTTCTTTCTGTTGCTTGTTCTCCACGTTTGGCTCCCCGGGCTGATTGCCAGGATGTAGGGAGGGGAGTTTAGGAGTAGGTGTTGCATAAATGTTTAGTGGCAAAGGTCAGTGGGGCCTGAAAAGGCTGCAGACCAGCTTTACAGGAGAGCTCTTTGCCCAGGACACCCGGAGTACAGAACAAAGTGTTTTTCTCTTCAGGGACTGGGGCGGGGGTGACTTTTCCCAGAGGCGCAGAGTGGGAACTTCCAGGTTGCCAAGAGTGTTCAGCTTTCTCTGGCCCTTTTCAAACCTCCCCGGAGTGGAGAAGCTGGTTGGCTTCTAGGAGCCAAGGAGCTAGCCAAGAAGACTGCCGCTCCCACCCTCCTGTGCTGCTGTGTATCTTGTTCCCCCACTTCTTTCCTCCCGTTTCCAGCTGCCTCCCAGGAAAGGCGGAAATGCAGAGGCGAGGGCCAGCCATCATCTTCCTGGAGGAGGCAGCGGAGGGCCAGCTCCCTGACAGCCCCATGGAGAGGTCATCCCGTCTCCTCCAGCTGGGCCCTTGTGGTATGCCTTGACCTGGCCATGGGTGAGTGTGGCACCAAAGGTGATACCAGGATCAGAAATTGGACATGTTGATCCTTACGGGGTCTCTAATCACTGGCGTGAGGGCAGGTCCCCGATTGCAGGCGGGGGTGGACCCGGGGTGCTGTATGAGAGCCCTCCAGACAGCCTTGTCCAGTCTCTCCCTGTGCAGGAGATGCCCTGAAAGTTGCATCACCCACTTTTTACGTGGAGACCTGTCGGGGGGCGGGTGGGGTGGGGTGGGTGCAGGGCGCTGTTTCTCCCAGGAAGTGCAGATTCAGCCCAGGTGGTTAGGAATAGGCCAGGGCTGGGCTCCAGGTCACCAGGGCAGGTGGGTGCTCACAGTCAGCAGGGTCTGAGGCTCCCCAGGTGTGACCTGGAGCAGATTCAGTGGGCGTAATGCAGGGACCTCCACAGCGACACGGGGACAGACCATCCCCTGGGCATCATGCTCAGTAGTGACCAGTCAGGGGACCCTGGGATTCCCGTACAGCCTCACCTTCTGCTTCAGTGGAGTTCACTCCGAGGAAGCCCACTGGATGCGTGCCCCCCATCTGAACTACAGGCCCACAGTCTGACCTCTGACCTGCCCCCTGCACCAGCCCCCTCCCCTCTTCTCCCTTTTACCCTAGCCATGTTTCCTTTTGGGAGGCCGCCGACCCTCTGAGCATCCCTCATCCTCAACAAAAAAGCACTTAGGGGCTGGAGGGTTTCCATTGCTTCTTTGGCCACTTCTCCAACCTGGAAAGTGGGAGAACGGGGCAGAGAATCTGTAATTAACCCCCCTTCCCTCCTCCAGAAAAGGTGACTTCCCTGGTGGTCCAGTGGCTCTGGACTCCCATTGCAGGAGCCCCGGCTTCCATCCCTGGTCAGGGAACTAGATCCCACATGCCACAAACTAAGAACCCGTGCAGCCAAATAAATATATTAAAAAAAAAAAAAAAAGAATTAGACCCCGCAGTCCCCAAGCTCCTCCTCTTGGCAGCGCAGGGAAAATGCTTCCGGTCTTGGCCGCTGGGCTGCCCACCGCCTCTGAATGAAGACTGCATGTGCAAGGAGTGGGCTGGACCGTGGCTCCTGCCTCCCATGTCACCCTTTACGTGATCCCTAAATGTGGCTCCCCAGCTGCTCCTGTTTGGAACGTGGCGGGGTTGGGGGGGGAGGCTCTTGGAAGTCACCTGTGGCCTTCTTGAAACTCCCTGCTGTGGCCCTTGTCACCGAGGGCCTTTCAACCCTGTCCTCGAATCGCAGTCAGCAACAGGCACTCAGGCTTTGCATCTGGAAAGCCAGCCAAGTTCTGTGTTCTGAGTAAGAGGAAGGTTGACTGATCAAAAGCAATGAATAAAGTCCTCCTCACTGGAGGGGAGGACTCTGTTCTGTCTCCTCAGCTCTTTGAGTCCTGTTTCCCTTTTTGAAGGTTCTGCCTGAATTACTCTTGTGTTAAATTGTCCCTCTTGCACAAATCCTCCTAAGAAGGATTTTTGGAAAGGGCAGAGAGGTCATGTCATACCCCTTCTTACCACCCGAGGGAGCTCCCCACTGTGCTCTGGACGAAGTCTGCGCACCACGGTGGGTGTGCTTCTGTCATCTTTGGGGCATCTTTCACTTCATTTCTGTTCAGGTATATGTGTGGAGCTTTTGCACATCATGCCTGGCCCTGTTCTGGGCTCTGGGGATACCACAGTGACCAAGACAAAAGCCCCTGAGTTCATGGAGCTGATACTCCAGGCAGGGAAGCAGGCATCAGGCAGGCCCACGAGTTAAGTCCATGCCCCTCTCCCAGATGGCAATAGAAGCCCAGGAGGAAGCCGGAGGCCATGTGAGGAGGCCGGGGCATGGGGGTGTGCCCAGGGAGGCCGGAGGCAGCCTCTGTAAGATGACCTTCGGGTGGACACCTGGGAGACGTGACCAGGCCAGCCATTCAAAGATCCGGGGACAGGGCTGAGGGGACAGCAAGTGCAGAGGCCCTTAGCGGAAAGTTCCAGGCCTGTCCCAGGAGGACAAGGAGGCCGGTGTGGCCAGCGTGAGGGGTGACTGGGATGAGACCTCAGACCGGGTTTCCTAGGACCTGCTCCCCGCAGAGGAGGACTTCCGAGTTTTCTCAGGAGCTGGAGGCGGTGGCATGTTTGGGGCAGAGGAGTGCTACCACCTGGCTTAGGTTTTTAAAGGATTACTGTTATACTGAGCTAAAAAGTTTACTTAAAACACATGCATACACACATCAAAGGATTTCTCTGACCGGCGTAGAGAAGAGATGGGCAGAGAGGGCCAGGACGAGGAGCCAGACCAGCAGCAGGGGCGTTGCCCGGTGTCGTGAGGGGCTGGGAAAGTGCAGACAGTATCTGGGAGGGTCACTCCACATGATGAATGAGGGGGGACGTGAGGGGATGAGCCTCCTGAATCCCTGGGGCCTCTCCTGCCCTGGGGTTCTCTGCCTGTATTGTGCTCAGTCGTGTCTGACTCTTTGTGACCCCCATGGACTGTAGCCCGCCAGGTTCCTCTGCCCATGGGATTTCCCAGGCAGGCATACTGGAGTGGGTTGCCCTTTCCTCCTCCAGGGGATCTTCCTGACCCAGAGATTGAACCTGCATGTCTTGCATTTCCTGCATTGGCAGGTGGGTTCTTTACTAGCACCACGTGGGAAGCCAAGGTACAGTCATTCTGTTCAGCACTTGTAGGTCAAGAAAAATATTCCCCAGCTTGCCAAGACCTTCCGCCTGTCCGCCGATCACTCATGGCCCTCACTGGCACATCCCAAGAGCTCTGGCCCATGGGAATGATGATCTGTGGAGGCCCAGTCACTTTTCTCTTTGGTTTGTCTCACTCAGGGCTGCACACGGCAGTGGTCGCCCTGTGGCAGACCACCATCCACATTACTCTAGTGAGGGCTGAGTGACCAGAGTCTGTGGTGGGGAGACCTCTAGACAGGCAGCCAGGAGGCCCGGGTGCTAGAGCTGGCTCTCTGATGGATCAGCCCTGGTACACAGGTACGCTCTCTGCCGTGACCTCCATCTCTAAGAGATGGGCATTCAATTAAATGGTCTCTCCAACCCATTGCAGGCCTAAGCGTCATCCTTTCTAAGACCCTGGACCTGACACTCATCCTTCTATGATGGACAGCAGAAAGTCCTCCAGAGTCCATGGAGGGAAACCCCATAGTCCATTTGTTCAGTCGCTAAGCCGTATCCGACTCTTTGCGACCCGGTGGACTATAGCATTGCAGGCTTCCCTGTCCTCTACTGTGTCCTGGAGTTTGCTCAGATTCACGTCCAGTGAGTCTGTGATGCTGTCTCTTCAACCATTTCATCCTTTGCTGCCCCCTTCTCCCCCTGCCTTCAATCTTTCCCAGCATCAGGGTCTTTTCCAGCGAGTCGGCTTCAGCTTCAGCATCTGTCCTTCCAGTGAACACTCAGGGTTGATTTCCTTTAGGATGGACTGGTTTGGTCTCTTTGCAGTCCCTGCACTTTGGTTAAACATGGGGATTCTCAGCATAGACCCTGCTGACCTTCTAAATGTGTGAAGCCTGGCTGAGTTCACAGGTCTCTCTGGGCTTCCTGTATCTCACCTGTAAAATGGACACAGTAATGATGTTATTATGAGGATGAAATTTACAGTGATACATATATCATGCTGAGAGTAGCCTGGCACACAGAATATGCCCTGGAAGTGTGTTTGTTATTTCAGCAGAAGCCGAATTGATGAGGTCTGGGCTACATAGATTTGTAGGGCTGAGGTTCGTTAGGGTGGGGGTGAGACACGTGTGCTAAGAAAGACCCTTGTCACCCTCTCCTTGCACCACGGCAGCCTTGGTAGAAGGCTTCTGGTAGTCAGCAGGATCCAGGCGGCTGGGGTCTGCACCGGTTGTGGCAGGGCTGGCCCACGGGTAGCTCAATTTGCTTTGATAACCACTGCCCCCCCCAACACACACATGAGAGGAAGAGCTGGGAAGGCTCACACTGGGGGATCTCTGAGGCAGGGGCTCACGCAGATGTTTCTGTCTAGCTCAGGCTGGGAAAGTGGCACTAATGTCCCCTGCCATCTGTGCCAGCCATCGCCACCCACACCGCACCAGCACCGCTCTTTACCTAGGACTGCTGTGTCCCGGGTGCCAGCTCCTGCCGTGTGGAGGGCATGGAGGATTCAGCACAGGCACCCGAGATCCCAGCGCCAGCCAGCTGCCTGCCTGTGTTTCTCCTGCTCAGGAGTCACGTTTGGGCTCACGCTTCCCTGATCCATGCAAGCGGGTGGAAGAAGGTGGTTTTGACCTTCCGCTGGTTTCACCTGGGGCTCAGTTCTTTCAGAAATGGGCACAGGGATCAGAGTTAGGAGATCCTGGCATTGGGAGAGCAAGACCAGAATGAGAAGGGCTGGCTGCAGTCAGATGTGATGGAATAGCTGCCATATTTTTAATCCTTTCAGCCATGGCTTGTCCTCCTTTCTGGGCTTCCAATTCTTGAGAGGCATGCTTGCATGCGTGCAAAGGCACTTCAGTCATGTCTGACTCTTGGTGACCCTGTGGACTGTAGCCTGCCAGGCTCCTCTGACCACAGGGTTTCTCCAGGCAAGAACACTGGAGTGGGTTGCTGTGCCCTCCTCCAGGGGATCTTCCCAACCCAGGGATCGAATGCGCATCTCTTACATCTCCTGCATTGGCAGGCGGGTTTTTTACTGCTAGCGCCACCTGGGAAGCCCCTTGAGAGGCATGCAACCTACCAATTAGGAGCTAACCAGCCTAATTTGGTATCCAAGCCCTGCTTCTCACTGACTGCATGACCTCAGGAAGGTACTTAATTGAAGTGTCTTGGAGGAGA
Organism: Bubalus bubalis; assembly: GCF_019923935.1. Classification (NCBI taxonomy): domain Eukaryota; kingdom Metazoa; phylum Chordata; class Mammalia; order Artiodactyla; family Bovidae; genus Bubalus; species Bubalus bubalis. The sequence goes on along the minus strand of NC_059173.1, from coordinate 11,398,824 downwards.
AAGGCAAGAGAACAAAGAACAGGTGGTATAAACATGCTGTAAATTGCAAGATGATATATTTAAGCCTAACCATATTAGTAATTACATTAAATGTAAATAATCTAAATACTCCAATTAAAAGGCAGAGTTTTTCAAACTGGAGGAAAGAAGCAAGACCAAACTATATGCTGCCTATAGGAAACAAAGTTTAAATAAAAAGACACAAAGAGATTAAAAGAATGGATAAAGCTATAATAATCACTAATCCAAGGAAATAATCAAAAGTGGAAGAGATATTATAATCAGAGACAAACATTTGTATATTTATAGACTGCATTATATATATATATATGCATATATGTGACTCAAAATTTTAAAAAAATAATGTAATAGGTAAGAGTTGGAGACACTTCAATTAAGTTGTACAAATGGCAACTAAGCATATGGAAAGATGCTCAACCTTATTAGTCTCTGAGGAAATCCAAATTAAAAGCATTGGAATTAAAACAATGCAGTAACATCACAATATTTTAGGATAGTTAAGACTTAAAGCAGTTACTTCCCTGGTGGCTCAGAGGTTAAAGCATCTGCCTCCAATGCGGGAGACCTGGGTTCGATCCCTGGGTAGGGAAGATCCCCTGGAGAAGGAAATGGTAACCCACTCCAGTATTCTTGCCTGGAGAATCCCATGGACGGAGAAGCCCGATAGGCTACAGTCCACGGGGTCACAAAGAGTCGGATACGACTGAGTGACTTCACCTTCACCTTCAAGACCTAAAGCAGTGAGCATATCAGTTGGTGGTGGGGAAGTGGAAGACCTAGAACTCTCATTTACTGCGAGTGGGAGTGTAGAACGGTACAACCACTTTGGAAAACAGTTTGGTAGTTTTGTAAAAAGTTAAATGGGTGATCTAGATATTTCACCCCTTGGTATTTACCCCCAAGAAAGGAACACCTACATCCACCTACACCTACAAATCCTGTACATGAATGTTCATTTGAAATAGCCAAGCATTGGCAATGGCCTAAATGTCCATCCATGGGACTTCCCTGGTGGTCCAGTGGCTAAGACTCCTAGCTCCCAATGCAGGGGGCCCAGGTTCCATCCCTGCTTGGGGAACTAGATCCCGCATGGCACAGCTAAAAATCCCAAGTGCCACAACTGAGACCCATTGCAGCCAAATAAATAAACAGTAAAAAAAAAAAAAAAGCTAAGACTTGTTTCTCGGTGCCATGGCATGTATCGGTACACATACTTGAGTGCTGTGACAAGCCCAACTCAAAGAGGCTTAGGTATAAAAGGATCTTTGTGGGCTCAGATTTTGGAAATGCTCTGAGGTAAATTTCAGGCACAGCTCAATCCCAGGGGTGTAACTCAGGCAGGTCTTCCCCACTTGGTGGCAGAGGCAGCCTCCAGCAGCAATAGGGAAAGAGCTCCCCAATCCCTCCACACACACACACACACACACCTTTCTAAACTGGTCCTGGAGAAGTTCTAGGTTCATTGGCTAGACTTCGGTCAGCACCATTGGCTGAACCAATACCTGTCTGGGGTAAGACAGGGGCAGGCTGGGGCGGGTGTTGAGGGGATCTCATTGCACTGGATCAGCTGCCAGGGGTGGAGTTGGCCAGAGCCGAAGAATAAGGACAAAAAGTAGGGAGCGGACATTCAGACAGACAGGACTGAGTTACCAGAAGGAAAGGGCATGGGTCTTAGCAGGGAAGAGCCACGGATGACCCTGCACCAGGGAACAAATCCAGTTATTTTTATTTTTCTGACAAGGCAGTATATTAACATGCTTCTACAAGTCAAAAGTCATCAAAAAGATCACTCCCTCTGAGCGACTTCCACCCCGTTCTCTCCATCCATTGTGGGTAATCAGTTTCATCAAGTTCTAATTTATTCTTCCTATTTCTTCCGTTAAGTAGATATCTCTGTGCTTTCTTGTTTTTTCCCTTATTTACACAAATGATAGCATTGGGTGTGTGCTTTTTTTATACTTGCTTTCTTAACAGGAGAAAGAAAAATTTAATTGAGGTATGGTTGATACACAACATTGTATGTTTCAGGTGTATAATATAGTGATTCACAATTTTTAAAGGTTATGCTCCTTTTAATTTATAAAATACTCCTTTGCTGCACAATATATCCTTGTAGTTTATTTATTTTATCCATAGTCATTTGTACCTCTTAATCTCCTCCCCCATCTTGCCCCTCCACCTTCCCTCTCCCCATAGAAACCACTAGTTTGTTCTCTGTACCTATGAGTCTGTTTTTGTTGTTGTATTCACTAGTTTGTTTTAGTTTTAAGATTCCACACATAAGTGATCTCATAACAGTATTTGTCTTTCTGATTTATTTCACTCAGCGTAATACCCTCCAGGTCCATCCATGTCGGAAGAACATCTTTGCTAGACATACTATTCTTGCTGTCGTTAGTATTGGGTTGGCCAAAAAGGTCATTTGGTTTTTGCCAAAATATGTTACCCGAACGGCCTTTTCAGCCAACCTAATACACGGGATCACGTGTAGACTTATGTGTGCTTAGTCACTCCGTCGTGTCGGACTGTTTGTGACCCCATGGACTGTAGCCTGCCAGGCTCCTCTGACCATGGGGATTCTCCAGGCAAGAATACTGGAGTGGGTTGCCATGCCCTCCTCCAGGGGATCTTCACAACCCAGGGATCGACCCCAGGTCTCTTGCATTGCAGGTGGATTTTTTACTGCCTGAGCCACCAGGAAGCCCAAGTATATACAGGGGGGTGTTGACTTATATAATAGGATATGAGTGAGAGCAGGTGAATGACTGCCAGCCTTCTCTCTGGTGAATGGTGTCTTTTTATTCTCTCAAACCTGGGTTGTAAATGAATCTCCTCTTGCAGATGGAGGCAAATATACCGTCCACGACTCCCAGGCCCCCAGTCTGAGCTTAGAGGGTGAGAACTCCCCCTCCAGCCCCACTGGACATGACTGGGAGATGAATTATCAAGAGGCAGCAATCTACCTCCAGGTGAGTATCTCCCGGGCAGCATCTGGCCCTTCTTGCCACATGTTGGTGGAGACGGGGAGCCAGGCTCTGTTGGATGCATGCCCAGAAATCCAGTTCTGGCTTTGGTGCTCCATGTGTGAGCTTCTCGTTTCATAAGATGACGCCGGGAGAGCCAAGCTGGCTGTGCCCGTGGGCTTGTTCCCAGGACCCCCAGTGTGTGGCCCTGCCTGCCCCCAGGTTCCCCTAGTCTGTCCATTTGGCCGCCCCCTGCCCTGCTCCCTCTTCTGGAGAGGCTGGTTCTCGGGAGGGAACTCTTCTATCTGCTGAGTCCAGCTGACTCAGTGTGCAGGGTCTTGAGATGTTTATTCTTCCTGTTTCTCCTGCTGCTGCTTTCATATTTGCTATTCCATGCTTGGTTTTTGTTTTTAAACAAATTTTAAAATCTTTATAATTCTGTCTGGTAAGTGTATCTTAATTTATTTAACTATCCTGATAGGTTGGATATTTTCTCTTTTTATATTTCCCTTACTGTATATTATGCATTTCCCTGTTATAAATTATAATATGAGGACAATCTATGTCTTCAGCTATTTCTCTCTTTTTCTCTTTAATATCGAGGATTATTTTATTAGGAAACACTCCAAGAAGTAGAATCAGTGGGTTGAAGGAATCGACATTTTTTAGGGCCTTTGGTATACAGTATTGAATACTCTCCAAAGGGAATATTGCCTGTTAACTGCTAATCTCACTGTCTATGGCATTTTCACCTTAATCTTGTCATCTTTGTCATTATAAGATTTCAGCTTCTGCTGAAATTTCAGCATTGAATACGGATTTGGGTGAGGAAATGGGATTTTTCTTAAGTTCATTTGAATGATCACTTTCCCCTAATCTTTTTTTTCTTTGAAGCAGCTCTGCCTTTTAAGTATTTGCTTTTCTATTTTCAAAGAAAATTTAATGAAATTCAGATACTTATTTGATAGCTGTTCAGGTGTCTGTGTGTTTCTCACGTTTTATGGCTGTACTTCTCAAGGAATGGGTTTTGATTCAGGTTAAGGCAGAAATGATTCAGGTTAAGTAGAAATGTTTTCGGGAGATTTTAGCAAGCTTGGGCATGCCTGTTGACGTTGCAGGATCACTCTATACACTGTCACCCTCTCTAAGGTTGAACAGGTGCTAGATAAGAGGCCAGGATGGATCAGAATACAGAATTAGAATCACTGCTTGGTAATTGCCTCTTTCCTTAAGGAGGTGAGAACATTAGTAATAAAAATGGCTATCATCAAATAATAAATGCTAGAGAAGATGTGGAGGAAAGGGAACTCACCTACACTGTTGGTGGGAATGTAAATTGGTACAGACATTAAGGAAAACAGTATGTAAGTGTCTTAAAAAACTAAAAATAGAGCTACTATATGATCCAGCAATCCCACTCCAGGATATATATTTGGAGGGAAAAAACCCCTCTAATTCAAAAAGGTATGTGCACCTCAGTGTTTATAGTAGCACTATTTACAATAGCCAAGGCATGGAGACAACCCAAGAACCAAGTGCCCCTCAACAGACAATTGATTTAAGAAGATGTGGTATATAATACATACACACATATATGAGCAGTGGAATATTACTCAGCCATAATAAAGAATGAAATGTTGCCATGTGCCATAGTGTGGATAGACCTAGAGAATATTACTAAGTGAAGTAAGTCAGCTAGAGAAAGAGAAATATTATATAACTTCTAAGTGGAATCTAAAAAATAATACAAATGGATCTATATACCAAAAAAAGACTAAGTTAAGTATGTACTTGCTGATCTTTCTAACAATCTTACCAGCAGTTTGATCATCTCCCAGTTCATACACCTGAGACTCCCGGGGGCTAGTGAGTCCAAAGCCAGCCAGCTAGTAAACTGCCAAGCTTGTATTTAAACCGTGTCCATCCAGCCTCCGAATGATGTTCTTTCTTCTCTACGTGGTGGCCACATTTCTGTTCCTGACCCCATGCGGTCACTCAAAAATGGGCCATGTCTTTAGGGAAAAAGAGGTTACAGGACAGAAAGTATCATATGGTGACTTTTAATATATAAGTTATATATAATTTTATATAATGTGTGTCTATGTATGCACAGATACCCATTCACATCTGGAAACTTATTTGTCAGAATATTAAAGGTGATTATTTTTGGCTGATGAAATTTTTACTACCTTATAATTTTGTGTATTACTTGAATTTTTTTTCTTTTTTACAAAAAGATGCATCCTCTTGTAAAATTAAAACTAAAAGCAGAACTGGGGTCCCCGTGGACAGTGGTTACTGGCTTGGAGGACGGTGTTAGCGGGAGTCCGATAGCCGTTTCCGCGCTTGCGGATGGGCTGCAGCATGGCTTGGAGGACGGTGTTAGCGGGCGTCCGATAGCCGTTTCCGCGCTTGCGGACGGGCTGCAGCACAGCCCCCGAGCCAGGTTGTTCGTGTGCTTGGCTGACTGGCCCCTTGCTGCTTTGCAGCAATTTTTGTGCCACCAGCAAATTTGGTGCCTGTGGTTTCCTCTCTTCCTAAATTTACCTATTAACTCACTCACCCACAGGAGCCGTGTGCCCGGAGCTCCTGTTGCCTCCAAGACCCTCCTAGTTTTCTTTGTGGACTTCTGCCCCAGGGAGCAGAGATTAAAGGCCTGGAAGTCACGTACAGCCGGCCTGGCTTCTTATTTTTCCTAATCATAAAATTTCCTAGTTCATGATCAGCCTCTAGGAAATAAGGCCAGTGTTCTCCTTAGTGCATGCGTGCTCAGTCATGTCTGACTCTTTGCGACCCCATGGACTGTAGCCCCCTAGGCTCCTCTGTCCTTGGGATTTTTCAGGCAAGAATACTGGAGTGGGTTGCCATTTCCTCCTCCAGAGGACCTTCCCAACCCAGGGATCGAACCCAGGTTTTTTGCGTCTTCAACATCGGCAGGTGGATTCTTTACCACTGCACCACCTGGGAAGCCTTAGCATCTGGGTCACGATAGGGACTCAGATCCTATTTCACTCGGTCCTTGCTGGGGAAGGCCTCATCTTCCATCTGCCCTGCTGCTGCTGCTCAGTCGCTTCAGTCGTGTCCGACTCTGTGCGACCCCATAGACGGCAGCCCACTAGGCTCCCCCATCCCTGGGATTCTCCAGGCAAGAACACTGGAGTGGGTTGCCATTTCCTTCTCCAATGCATGAAAGGGAAAAGTGAAAGTGAAGTCGCTCAGTCGTGTCTGACTCTTAGTGACCCCGTGGACTGCAGCCTACCAGGCTCCTCCGTCCATGGGATTTTTCCAGGCAAGAGTACTGGAATGGGTTGCCATTGCCTTCTCCGTCCATCTGCCCTGAGGCAATTCCAAGTCCCTGAGGTCAGATTTGGGAGCTCCATGTCAGTGGTTTCCTCTTGCCAGACCTTCATCCCTGGCTACCTGTTGGAAGAAATTACCCGAGAATTGCATTTTCTAGAAGTCCAAGCCAGAAGCTCCCCAGGCAACCATGTGTGACCCCTGTGGCCAGGGCGGTGGTGGTGAAAACCACAGCCGGCACAGATCACAGGATGGGGAGCGAGGCTTGCCCAGCTCACCCACCGTGTGACTCCAGGATGTTTGTTCCCTGCCCTGTCGAGTCTGTGGTTTGCCTTTTATTTTTTTTTTGATCATGAGGATAGTGATGTATCGGGCTTCAGGGAAGTGACTCGCTTGAAGTTCCGCTGCAAACCACAGCCAAGGTCAGAGCTCCCAGCCAACTCCCAGCTACTGGACAGTCCTCGGCCTGACAGGTGCCTGGAGAATGATCTCTTGCAGAAATGCTTCATCTTACCAAACATCTATTAAACGCCCACTGTGTGCACCAGACACTGTGCCAACTGAGGTCTTGACTATATCTCTTGCTCTCCCAGTTCTCTGTAACAAGCTTGGCGAGCTGAAGCCACCTCCAGCTGGCACAGGAGCCCACTGGCCAGGGCTCCTTCCATGGCACCATGTGCCACCTGGCCCAGAGACACTTCTTCCTGTTAACCTGGCTTTGTAACTTCTGCAGGAATCACCGGGCACGCATGTGTTAGTTTCACTTTTGCCAGAACAAGGGTTTATGAGGATGGTTGCATGTGGCCTCATCCCAGAAGAGCCAAATATTGGAATAGTTGAAGGTCTGCCTGCATTCAAGAACACCCAGAATGCTTTTGGAAAGGCTCTGGGTGTCCCTTCTGGGGCTCTGACCCTTTTCTCCTCTAGAGATCGGAGCCAAGGGCAAGAGCCTCTGTTCTGAGTGTGCTGAGAGTGAACGAGATAGGTTCTCCTGACTCAGCATCATTGGTGTTTAGGACGGGATAATTCTTTGTTGTGAGGGGCTGCCCTGTGCATTTTAACAGCATCCCTGGAACTGCCCCTCTGGATGCCAGCAACACCCCCAGGTGTGACAGCTACATGTGTCTCCAGCCCTGGGGTGGGGTCAGGGCAGGGCAGGTGCTCAACACTGCCCCCAGTTGAGAAGCACTGAAGCAAGGCAATGCGTGAAAAGTAAATGCTGTCTATGTGTACGCTGCTGGATGGGGTACTGAGGATGAAGTTGATGAAGTGGGACCTCTTTTACGTAGACCTGTGCCCACCAACCTCAGGGAGGCAGTGAAGATCCCCTACCTCCCCCAGAAGACCGATCCTAACAGGGAGGGTCATCGGCTTGTATTCTCAAGTGGACCATTCCCCAGGCTCCATCATTTGTTTTCTGCATCATCAGCAGGAGGCCAAGAACAGACAGAACAGGGCTGCTGGAACCAGGCTGCCTGGCTCTATGGGCTTGGGTGCTACGGAAGTTCCCTGTCACTGCTGTCAAATGAGAAGAAATAGAAGCACTTGCCTGGAAGGCAAATTGTCTGGACTGAAAGGAATGTCAGGGCTCAGTGGAGGGCACTCAGTGGGGGTCAGCCGCTGTCTCCTTACTGTTGGGATGAAAGCATCAAGGGCTTAGGAAATAAGGTGGAAATAGTCAATTAAGAAGTAAGGGGACTTCCCTGTTGGTTCAGTAGTTGAGAAGACTTTGCCTTCCAATGCAGGGGGTGCAGATTCCATCCCTAGCTGGGGAGCCAAGATCCCATATGCCTCATGGTCAAAAAGCAAAAAAAAAAACAAAAAAAAAACAACAACACATAAAACAGAAGCAATATTGTAACAAATTCAACAAAAACTTTAAAAATGGTCCCACATCCAAAAACTCTTTAAAAAGATAAATGGGATGGGGAAAACTGAATAAACCAGGATTCTGATAAAGGGACCCTCAAGCTTTCCCCTCAATGTTACTAGCTTAAAGTAAATAATAACAGGTCACCTCTTCAGGGAGCTTTCCGTGTGCCAGACGCTGTCCTAAGAGCCCTGGGAGTAAGTACGGTCGATCGTTAACCCATGGATGGTTGTAAAGGTGAAAGAACAGTTTCCATGTTGCCCAGGGAGAAGGGGGCGGAGCCAGGACACAGTCATGACTAGTTTACCCCAGACCCCGAGCACTTAACGTCCCACACCTGAGAGTGAGACTTCGGTCTCAGAAGGGACAAGATGCTCCCGCTTCCCTTTGATCTCTTGCGCGTTTTATCCTTTGAGTCCTCCGACTAGTTTTGGAAAGAAGCAAGTCTTTGAAGCCGCATCAGTGGCAAGGGCGAGACATGAGGGGTGTGCTAAGCTGTGAAGAGAATACTTAATTTTCCGTCCTCTCTGGCCTGAAGCTCCACCCACCTGCCAAGGGCCCGCCCCTTTCCCCCGCCCACCACAAGTACCACATCCCAGGCCGCTTCTGCATCCCAGGCGCACTGCTTTGCGCGGGCTCACGCGACTCGCTCTTTCAGGAAGGCGAGAATAACGACAAGTTCTTCACCCACCCCAAGAACGCCAAAGCTCTGGCGGCCTACCTCTTCGCACACAACCACCTCTTCTACCTGATGGAGCTGTCCGCGGCCTTGCTCCTGCTGCTGCTCTCCCTGTGCGAGGCTCCCGCCGTCCCCGCGCTCCGGCTGGGCATTTACGTGAGTGTCCTGGTGGCCGCGAGCCACGGCTCTCTGGGGGTGTCGGGGGTGGGAAGGCGGGCAGAGTAACTCAAGCCTGAAAGGGAACATTCTGGAAGGGGAGACACCCCACGGATTTCAAACGAGGAGGCCCTGGGAGTAGCTGGCTCACCAGTCTTGCCTGGGGTCCCCGCCCGAGGGAATGTACCACCCCCAGTCTCCCTGGGATTCCGTTCCCTTTTAACTTCCAAGGAGGGGCAGGGGCCGCCCTCGGACTGCCTCACTTAGGACCCGTGGCCATGCTTTGGCTCCAGGTGAACAGCATACCTGATCAGCAGTCCCGCCCGCTGTCTCCAAAGAAAAGCCAGCAGGTGCACTCACTTCTACTGGGGAGTGGCTGATGACGCTGCGTCTTCTTCACGCCCTGTGGCTGCAGGTCCACGCAACCCTGGAGCTGTTCGCCCTGGTGGTGGTCGTGTTTGAACTCTGCATGAAGTTGCGGTGGCTGGGCCTTCACACCTTCATCCGGCACAGAAGGACCATGGTCAAGGTGATGTGTCCATCTCTTTCCAGCATTTCCTTGTCAACTTCAAGCCTGTATCGTCAATTCAATTGCAAATCCCCCATGCGCTGTGAAGCGTGACTCTGGGTCCCGGACCTCACCATGCTTCCAGCTTTGCTCTGGGTGTCGGCGGTGCTAACAGTAGCTAACATGATCCGGTATTTAGTTCAGGCCAAGCACCAGCATGGTGACCTTTGTGGGAAATGTGTTACTATTCCTAGTTTACATCCAGCCAGATGCAAGAGAATGGGATCTGGATCCCGGAGAGCTGGGATTCCAAAGCAGCCTGGTGTGGCCTCCACACCCGTGCCAGTCAGTGCCATATTGTCCACTTTCTCTGTAGCAGAGAGAGACAGAGGTTGGGATATGTCAGAGTGGTATTTAGCAGTGTCAGAAGCGCACGCACTTGACGGGGAGGATGTGCCCAAGGAATTGGAGATTAGGACGTGCCGAAGACCCCAGGGGCCCTCAGGGGGTAGCTAGAACCAGGGGGTGGGTGGCTGCGGCCTGCGGAGTGGTGGTTTTGTTCAGCGGGTACCCTCTAATGAGCTGCTGGGAGCATCAATCACCCTGAAGCTTGTTCTCCTGGGCCAGCAGCGGTGGACTTCTCCCTGGGGCCTGCCTGATGTTGGGGGAGGTGAGAGAGGGCGAGGGAAGGGCTTCTCTGGACTCCCCTCCGGGATGGGGAGGACTGGCGGGGGCCAGTATCTAGCCGGCCCTCTGGGCCTGGGGCGCAGGGGCTGACAGTGCGCCGTGCGCGGCCTCCCGCAGACCTCCGTGCTGGCGGTGCAGTTCGTGGAGGCCATCGTGGTGCTGGTGCGGCAGACGTCACACATGCGGGTGACCCGGGCGCTGCGCTGCATCTTCCTGGTGGACTGTCGGTACTGCGGCGGCGTCCGGCGGTAAGGCCTGGGGAGGAGCTGCTCACTCAGGTGCTCTCACGGCCCAACCTGCCCCCTGGGTCCGTGGTGGCGCAGGAGCCAGTGAGTCACTTAGTGATTAGGTCCCTCCTGCACTTGGCTAGGTCACGGTCCTGATCACTTCCCTCTGCCATTCGACCCTCACAGAGAGGAGGGTGGGCCTCCCACTGCAGGGCGCTCTCCCATCATTACCTGTGCTTCTCTGGGGCTCCCGGCACAGTATCTGCCCAAACACAGCCTGCAGCAGGAGCTCAGTGAAGTCTGCGCGACTCAGCAGGCAGTCCTGACACCTTCCCTGGGACTGGGGGACTGAACTCAAAACAGGCCATTAACCTAAGTTCAAGCTGAGGTGTTTTTTTTTTTTTTTTTAAATGATAGTGTTTGTTTATTTTTTGTCAGTGCTGGGTCTTCATTGCTGCACGGGCTTTTCTCTAGTTGCAGTGCGAGGGCTTCTCATTGCCATGGCTTCTCTTGTTGCAGAGCATGGGCTCTAGGCGCTCAGGCTTCGGTAGTTGTGGCTGTCCAGCTCTAGAGCACAGGCTCAGTAGTTGTGGTGCATGGGCTTAGTTGCTCTGAGGCATATAGGATCTTCCCAGACCAGGGATCGAACCCATGTCCCCTGCATTGGCAGGTGGATTCTTCACCACTGAGCCACCAGGGAAGCCCCCGACTGAGTTTTGAGACTCCATCTAGAAAACCTCTTGGCTGGGGTCCTGTGAATGAGAGCGGACTAGCCATTCACTCTTGGTGAAGTTGCTCAGTCATGTCCGAGTCTTTGAGATCCCATGGACTATGGTCTACTAGGCTCCTCCATCCATGGAATTTTCCAGGCAAGAGTCCTAGAGTGGGTTGCCGTTTCCTTCTCCAGGGGATCTTCCGGACCCAAGGATCAAACCCAGGTCCCCCTCATTGCAGGCAGACACTTCACCGTCTGAGCCACTGGGGAAGCCCACGGGGTCACTCTTGGTTCCCCGTCTGCGAAACCGGAGACACATGTCCTCAGACTGAGTGGCCCTGAAATGTCTTCCTGCATCCCGTGCAGACTGACCTCGGCACCCGAGGCCATGCACCCGGCTTTGGCCTGCCTGCTCCGTCCCTTGCAGGCACTTGCCTGCTTGGGCTCAGCAAGCGCCACGCCTGCCCTGGTTCTTTCCCCATCACCGCCTGAGTGGAAGTCCTAGGAGATCACTGAGCATGCCGTCACAAGCCAGGGTGCGGTGGGATTTAGTGTTCCAGGGGTTGGGAGCACCAGGCCCCCATCTCAACAGGGCATCCTGCACTGAGCAGTCCCAGACCATGCCCCTGGGCCCCAGCCCGCCGCCCGCTGGCCCTCACCCTCCTGGCCCTGTCTCCCCCCAGCAACCTGCGTCAGATGTTTCAGTCCCTGCCGCCCTTCATGGACATCCTCCTGCTTCTCCTCTTCTTCATGATCATTTTCGCCATCCTCGGTGAGTTTTTTCCTGAGCCCCAGTACGCAGGCACTCTCTAAAAGCAAACTCATCGTTGAGAAAAAAGGCACTTTGATGGTTTTAGAAATTCTGGAAGGTTTTCAGAACAATAGAAACACTTGTGGACTCCCGCTTAGGAAATTTGGGGGGAAGAAAAAAATAGAAGCCACCTTTGTAACCTTTCTTGATCTCAGTTCCCTTTTGCTCCCAGGGGTGCCCCTGGCCTTTATTCACGCTGTCGTGATCCAATACGTGAACGTACCCACGTTTATTTATCACTTCCTCCGTTGGTGGGCATTTTCCTCTATTGCAGATCACATTGCTGCGAACATTCTCCTGCCTTTCCCAGCGCGCACACAGGGGAGTTTCTCTACAGCATATGCCTGGGACCTTAGGGTCGACATAGTTCAGCTTCACTAGGTGTTAAAGCAAGGTCACGCCCTTTCTAACACCGAGGAGGCCTTGCCTCTTCAGATGAGATCAAGTATTGATGACTCCCACATTCAGACACGGGCTTTAGACAGTGGTGGTCTCAGAACACGGCAGGGAAGCCCAAGGTCCCTTCCCTGGTGCTCGGATGGCAGAGACAGTGGAACCAGAGGGCCGTGACTCTAAGGCCCCTGCCAGTGCTGAAACCCCCAGACTCTCGTGACACTCTGTTCCCCAAGCCATTAACTCCCACCTACCCCACCCCACTCTGGATAGAATTTCCTTGGTGTTCCGAGGGGCTGACTTTCCTTAGGGGCAGAGTTTCAGGATTTCAAGGACTCAGGGGAATAGCCCATTGCAAGAGGGAGGAAATTAATGGTGCCCCCACCTTGGACCCTCAGCTGCAGAACAGTGGGGTCCCTTTGAAGTTGTTACTTGGCTGTCATATTCTCAAAACCAAAGATTGCAAACCAGCAGTCTGGGTTCCAGACCCAGCCTATGGATGAGTTTTGTTTGGTCTGAAAGTGTTGAGCCAGCATTTTATGTTTTATTTTATTTTATTAAGTTTTTTTTTTTTTTTTGATGTGGACCATTTTTTAAAGTCTTTATTGAATTTGTTACAACATTGCTTCTGTTTACATTTTTTTGGTTTTTGGGGCACGAGATATGTGGGATCTTAGCTGCCTGATGGGATTGAACCTGCCCCCCGTCCACTGGCAGGTGAAGTCTTAAAAAAAATTAATTTTTATTTTTATTTAATATTTATTTTAAAATGTTTGTTTATTTGGCTGCTCCAAGTCTTAGTTGCAGCATTTGTGATCTAGTTCCCTGACCAGGGATCCAACCTGGTCCCCTGCATTGGGAGCTGAGTCTTAGCCTCTGGACCACTAGGGAAGTCCTTTGAGCCAGCATTTTTAAAAACTAGATTTTTTAACATGAAAATACAGATTTCCAGCCTTAAAATCTTATTTTTTTTTAAACTTCTATTTTTTAAAAAAAATTGACATGTAATCGACATAACACTGTATTAGTTATAGGTGTACAGCATAATGATTTATTATGAACATACTGCAGAATGATCTGGTTAACAACATCATCTTTATACATACATATAGTTTTTTTTTCCCCTTCTGATGAGAACTTTAAGATCTACTCTCCCAGCAACTTTGAAACACACAATAATGGTATCATTAACTAGAGTCACTGCTTTGCACATCCAGCCTTTGTGTTTTTTGGCTGCACGGTACAGCACATAGGATCTTAGTTCCCTGACCGGGGATCCCCAGCCCCCTGCAGTGGAAGCACAGGGTCCTAACCGCTGGACCACCAGAAAGGTCCCCAACTAGCCTTTTTTAATAATCCCTTCAGTGGTGCTTGAATCACGTTCCTGAATGGCAGCAGGTACCTGGTGCCTTCAGTCAGAGCATGCATTGTGCTCTGCCTCGGTCCCCACCACACCCTATGCTTTCCCTCTGCCCATTGCTCTCATTTACATTTATTCATATTGACATCTGGGTTTGGGACTTCCGCTCTAACCTATGTTTCCCACCACCTTCTTCTAGGTTTCTACTTGTTCTCCCCTAATCCTTCAGACCCCGTAAGTAATCAACGCGTTTGTCTGTGCCTTGCTGTATGTGGGGCCTTTTCACTTCAGGCCGGGCGGCTGGACTGACCTCCCCGCTGCCAGCCGTGTTAGGAAGGGATGCCCTGCTTGGTTTCTCATCGCTTATGGCACCTGAACGTTCAGTTCCTTCTTCGAGCGCCAAGGGCATCCCCTGTCCTATTGTTGAGAGGGATGTTTCCAGGATCAAATCTGGAACACTGAAACATTTTGGCAGAGGAGTGGTGGAGGAGAGCCCAGCTCATTGTGCAGAACATGTGCTTCTCTGGGAGACAAGTCCCAAGGCCAGGTGTCTGCTTCTGCCAGAAGCATTGAGCTCAGGAAGGAGGAGGCCTTGGACTCCGAGTTTGCTTGTTCCTCTGCCATCCTTAAGGGATCCCGAGGGAGGAGGAGGAAGGGGTGGGGGAGGGCAGGGCTCTGGAGATGACCCACTGCACACACCCTGTTCCGGTGGTGTGTGCCCTCGGCTGGCACCCATGTCTCCTCTGGCCCTCCTGTCCCCACAGTACTTCAGCACCCTGGAGAACAGCATCATCAGTCTGTTTGTCCTTCTGACCACCGCCAAGTAAGTTTGGGCTCTGCTTTGGCTTCTGCCTGCCCTCTGGTAGTGCCCAGGGTTGTCTCCTTTTCAGCCAAGGGTATTCCACATCTTGGCTCAGACAGGTGCTCAGGGCCACCATGAGGGATGGGAGTGGCCTGGTGAGCTGAGAGTAGGGGAGGGGCGGGGTGGGGGGCGGCAGGCAGAAAGACGGATGTCCTTAGAGAAAGCAGAGACTGGCAGACATGGGCCTTGCGGGTAATGCTCTGCAAATACAGCTTCCCAGATGTGATGATGCCCTCCTACTCCCGGAACCCCTGGTCCTGCGTCTTCTTCATCGTGTACCTCTCCATTGAGCTGTATTTTATCATGAACCTGGTGAGTGGCCTTGGCTTCTGTTCTGTGGACCAGCCCCAGCCATTGCCGTGCTGGGCATTGTGGGGATAAAGGTAGGGGTGGCCATCCACCTCCGAGGGTGGAACATAGGGGAAGGAAGTCGTAGACCCTAGTCAGGTGTGGTGTGACTAGGAATGCCCTGTCAGGACTTGAGTTCAGCCGGTTACCAGCAGTAACTAGCCTCTCTGGGTTAGTGCTGCTGCTGCTGACAATGCTAGAGCTTGTCATTCGTTCACTCACTTTTTCATTTATTTGACTGCACTGGGTGGGTCTTCATTTCGGCGTGTGGGATCTTTAGTTGTGGCATGCGGGATCTAGTTTCCTGACCAAGGGATTGAACCCGGGCGCCCCGTGTTAGGAGCACAGAGTCTTAACCACTGGACCACCAAGGAAGTCCCAGAGCTAGAGTTTAAACCAAAACTACCCTGGAACCTTTTCCTTCTCACGGCAAACATATAATAACTGGAAAAGCTGACACTTATGAAGCCTTAGTCAGGTACTATGCCAAGTGCTTTATGGATAGGGGTTAAATAATTTAACACTCAAACCCTAGATGTCTTACTATGATTCTCAATTTATAGTTGAGGAAACTGAGGATCAGACCGATAGGGTGAGTCAGCTTTGCCTGCACAGCTCGGGTGGCCAGGTGAGCTGGTCTGATTCCAGAGCCCTGCTCTTAACCACCCCATCCCACTGCACGCACATGCCAGGAATGTCCTGTGTATTTCTACCCTGTTTATTATGAACCCCTGGGAAACCCAATACAGAACACGTTCCTTTAAGGACAATGTGTAGTCCCCATGCACACTGGGAACTTTGGAGGTGTTTTTGGAGGCTCGACTGGCCACCAGGAGTGTTCCTGCCATCAGCAGATCACCTTCTCCCAGACCAGGCCATCAGGCTGGTGCTGAGACCAGAATTATAAGGAAGAGGACTTACCAAGTCTTGCATTTATTTTTATACTTCTGATGAGCATCCCCAAACCAGTCACCACAGTCAGGCCAGGTATAGAAATGGAAAATACTTTCTCTGGGGGTAGACTTGTGCTTTTGCTGCTAAGTCACATCAGTCGTGTCTGACTCCTTGCGACCCCATAGACGGCAACCCACCAGGCTCCCATCCCTGCCTTAAAATGTGATGTCTTAAGCAGGAAAATATTTTCTTTTTTTAATTTCTCAAGACCCAAAATAAGTATGTTGGATATCTGTTTGTACACCTTAGAATTCTTTTGTACCATTGTTAGTTTAGAATCCTAAAAATAGCGTTATGTGTAATTATTTGCTTTAACAGGTATTTTGAACTGTGAAAATACAGGGTATGAGTCAGCCACTGGGGGCCCAAACCTGGCCTACCACCTGTTTTTGTCAATAAAGTTTTATTGGCACATGGCCATGCCCATTCATTTGCATATAGCCTATGACTGCTTTCATGCTACACCCACAGGGTTGAGTGAATTCTACAGAGACCATCTTGCCTGCAGAGCCTCACATATTTGCTCTCTGGCCCTTTACAGAAAAAGTTTGCTGACTCCCTTGATCTAAAGGGAAATGTAGGGGGCCAGTTTGAAGGGATGGAAAGGGAAATATATTTCAAAATATTTTTGAAAGAAAGTGTTCTCAAAAAGGCTTCTTTCAAATTCTGCTCCTGCCCTCCCATTGCCCTCTGATAATGCAGGCTGTGTTGTCTACATGCTGACTTTGGAACTGGGCACTTCCAGAACCTTGTGCCCTTGGGTGCAGGCCACCTCTCGCTCCTCATTTCTAGGGCCACACAGACTCAGCAGGAGAAGGAACATGGGGACAGGGGAGGAAGGGACAGCGATGTCCCTCCCTGCTCTGAGGTTGGGAGGGCACAGGATGGGCACACAGCCTCCCCGGCCGTCACACAGAGCTAAATGGGGCAAAGGCCCCAGCGTGTTCCCCTCACAGCTTCTCTCCCCTTATAAAACTGCCCAGGCAGGGATGAGCTACAGGCAGAGAAGAAAAACGGGGGGAAAATGTAATAGTGTTTTCACGAATCTGTAGAGGGGAAATTTACAAGCGGCAATGAATGACCTTCTCCTAAGACTTGGAGATGAACTTCCTACACCTGGCCAGGGGAGAGGCTCTTCTCAACCCGCCTTCCTAGGGTGGCTGGAGGAGCGCCCTCTGGAGGCTGGGGAACTGTTCCCTAGCTCTCTGAGGCCCAGTCGGCATGGGTACCAGGTCTCTGCTCTTCCCTCTCAGCTCCTGGCCGTGGTATTTGACACCTTCAATGACATCGAGAAACGCAAGTTCAAGTCTTTGCTGCTACACAAGCGAACCGCCATCCAGCACGCCTACCGCCTGCTCGTCAGCCAGCGGGTAGGGGGGTTCCAGGGCCTGAGCCAGGGAGGGGGGTTGGTCCTTGTTCTCCTGCCCTTCCTCCCCCCTACCTCCACCCCACCTCCCAATATCTCCTAAGCGTAGAAGGGACAGCAGCTTCAGAAACCAGGGGTCCTGCCCTTGGGAGAACAGAGAGAGAACAGGGTGCCCTGGGATCCCACATGATGCAGGACATCGGGCATGGCTCCCCCCAGGGGAAGGGGCAGCTGGACTCTGCGTTTACCCGTGTTCCACGTGGCCATCTTCCCTCTCTCCCCAGAGGCCTGCCGGCATCTCCTACAGGCAGTTCGAAGGCCTGATGCGTTTCTACAAGCCCCGGATGAGTGCGGGGGAGCGCTATCTCACCTTCAAGGCCCTGAATCAGAGCAACACGCCACTGCTCAGGTGAGAGGGATCCCAAGTGGGTGCAGTATAGCCGAAGGAGGCATTGACAAGAGGCTCTGGGGTGCCTGGGCGGGCAAAGAGGCTCTTAGACACTTGGTTTTCTTTGCAGAGCTTTTTATGCACATAGACCCTATTGCTCAGGATTCTTTTTACAAATGACAGAGTCCAACCCACGTCCAATTTAAATTCACAACAAGAAAGGAATGTATTGGCTAGTAGAATGGACTGGCCCAGCTGCTCACCCTCGAGCCATGAGCAAGCTGGGTAGTTGCATGTGAACAGATCCACAGAGCAACCTGAACAACACGCACAAACACACAGCCCTGGCACAGCCTCAGAACGGGCCCCGAGCTGTCCATGGTCAGTCGTGGTCTTCTGACTGCTGATGACCAAAACCCTTTTCTTTTCGATTTGAGAAGCAGCAGGCCTGCTGTAGAGATGAGGGTGAGAGAGCTCGGTCTGGGCTGACCGCTCAGCCCCCGTTGTTCTAGTTAGTCCTCTGCCAAAGGGTGCTCCATCCTTGTCTGACAGTGGTAGTCATTCGGGGGCTGGCTCTCTGGGGAACGCAAGCCAGTGGTTGTCAGTGTAGACTGAGTGGATGAAGTATCAATAGTCTGGGGGAAGGAGGAGATGAAAAGCCAGCAGGTACCCGTCCCCTGGGCCCCAACGGGCTGGGACTCTCAGACGTCACCCCCTCCACCTCTCGAAGGTGACCATAGGCAGGTGGGTGTGAGAACCACTGAAGCTCTGTGGGAACATGCCCTGATTTTTTTTCTTTTGCCCTTTCTTGTTGCTTATGACAGCCTGAAGGACTTTCATGATATTTATGAAGTTGCCGCCTTAAAGTGGAAGGTGGGTGCTCTCCGGGGAGGGACCAGGCCGACGGTTCCATGGGAGGGGGATGAGGCCGGTCCAGCTCTCGGCTGGGCGCCGTGCATTGTAGAGAGAACAGGTGGCCCCCGGCCAAATCTGCCCATCCCCCTGCAATATGCCGTCCTAGTTAAGAGCCCTGAGTCTCAGACCCTATTAGTTGCTGTGTGGCGTCCGGCAGGTTATGGAACCTTTCCGAGGCTTGTCTCGCCTGGGAAGTGGGGCCATGAGAGCCCTACCCTGCTGCGTTAGTTTCAGGATCATATAAAATAATGCCAGTGCACAGCACACTGAAAAGGCCGGCAGGCCTCGGCTGGCTTGGTTGTTCTCTAGATCCCTGAGTGTTTTCATGGTTTCGCGAGTTAGTCAGAGAGCAGGAAAGGAAAGCGGCACCCTGGCCCCCAGGGCTGGGATCCAGTCCCTGGGCCTAACTCTCTCCCCCACGGCCCTGTTCCTCGGTCAGGCAAAGAGAAATAGAGAACACTGGTTTGATGAGCTTCCCAGGACAGCATTCCTCATCTTCAAAGGTAAGGCTGACCTGAACGTGGCGTCCTGACTGCTGGGGACGAATGGAGGTTTCCAGAGGCCACTGATGAGCATTTAAAGAACATGACCAGAGTGGGGGTGTGTGTGTGTATGTACACGCGCACATGCATATGAACTGTCTGTGTGTGTACAAGAGAGTGTGATGACCCCAGCAGAGAATTACTATTGGACTAGGGAGGGAAATCAGTAACGTAAAAACCAAACAAAAAAGAATTGTGGATTATTTTTTTGACTATTATTGAATAGTTCAATCAATACTGAACTATTATTCGTTGAAGGAAATGTATACAAAGTTAGATAATTAGAAGAAAAGGAACGTCTCCCACACAGAGATAATCAGTATTAATTTTCTGATGTGTTTTCTTTTGTTACGGGTTATTTTCTATGCCTTTTAAAAACAGTAGAGGGGATTACATTGTACATTCTGTTGTGAAACATGCCTTTTACAATAGAGTTTTTACCTTCCTCTTGTATCAGGATATATAGTTAGTGTATCTGATCTCATAGTGATGCTTGTATCATATAAAATTAAAATTTTTAACATGAGTCCACCATATCATTTACCTAGTAGTTTTCTCTGAATTTCATGCCAGTTTTGAAGTTCCACACAGGATATGCTTAGCTCATAGGGGTTACAGTTCAGCTGTTTTGAACAAGAGTTAAAATGGCCAGACTCCCCTGGCGGTCGAGTGGTTAAGATGCCGTGCTTCCAATGCAGGGGGCTCAGGTTCTGTCCCTGGTTGGGGACATTCCCCATGCTGCTCAGTGTGGCCAAAAAAAAAAAAAAACAGTTAAAATGGTATATCCTATTTTGGGATTTCTCCCAAGATAGGATAGAACTTTGAGCACAGCTGTTAATATTCCGTGTTCTTTAGCGAGTTTTCCATTCCATTGGGAAGATACGTTATTCAAGTGGATGAGTAAACAGTGCCAGGTCTAGGCCAGGAGCAAACTTGAAGTTTCAGGAGCAGCCAGCAAAACCTTGTTCTGCTCTGTCACAGCTCCAGGTTGCCCAGGTTCTTCCCAGAGCAGTTGTTGCCAATGGCAGTGTTGTCCAGGGGCATAAGAATGGGTGTTCCTCTGAGAGCCGGCCCTTCCTTTTTCATCCCCTGGACATAAACACCCCATTTGCTTACATGCATGACATATGTGGTTGGTGATTATGTACTTATACGTGAGAATTTCACTGTTACCATTTCTTCTCTTCAAACAGGAATTAATATCCTTGTGCAGTCCAAGGCCTTCCAGTATTTCATGTGTAAGTGTGAATGCCGCAGCTCTAGGTCTCTGTCCTCCTGAGTCTTACTGCTCCAGAAGGTGGAGGGGCGAGGGATAAGTCATGCCATTGGCTTTTCATCATAGAAAACTCCAAGCACGTGTGATGGTGGAGGGGCTGTAATGAGCATCCACGTACCCATCCCCCAGCTTCAACAGTGATCATCTCCTGGCCAGTCTTGCCTGTCCATCTAATCCCCTCATCCAGCTCATCACCCCTTCTCCAGACCTGGGGTTTTGGGAATCAAATTCCAGAACCACAGATTGTGGTTGGTTGACACGTCACTTTGACCTGTTTTAATCTGTAGGTTTCTCCCCCATCCATTTTTTTCCCTCTTGCAGTATTTAGTTGAAGAAGCAGGATTGTTTGTCCTTCAGCCTTGTTTTCGCATGTTCCTCTGTTGCTTATGTCCTGTAGTTTGGTAGTTAGAGCTAGAGCTGTGTTGTCCAACATGGCAGCCATTAGCCACACATGGCTATTTGAACTTAAGCCAACTAAAATTACAAATTCAGTTCCCATCACAGTAGCCGAAGTTTGAGCACTCAGTAACCACATCTGGTTAATGATGACCAATGGGACTGCACAGATGCAGACTGTTCTACTCATCCAGAGGTTTGGTGGGATTCACCCTGTCTAAGGAGGTCTGGTTCCATTTAATGGGAAATGGTGTTTAGAGATCACAGTCAGAGATGCTAACAGTATGTGTTGCTTGGAGTTGGTTATTGTTTCCAGGACTTTTCATGGACAGAGGTAGGATTTTGTTTTTTTCTTTTTTTTTTATAAAGATAAACTAGCTTGTGAATTTTTCTTGATATAATTTTGGACTATAGGATTTTTACCTAACTCCATCATCCTTTCATATCTAAATTCCCAGGCTAAAAATCCTAGTTCCCAGCAATACTGACACAACCACTCACTTGCTGTATCTCACAGTCCACACCGTGTCTCCACACATAGTCCACTATGTGGACTCGACACAGTCCACATGGAGTCTCCAAAGAACAATACCAACACAACCCTAACCATTAAAATTGTTAGAAACACCACTGCAGGGATAAACATTTAGATGACTATGTCTTAAGGTCACCCGGAATAGTTTTTCTCCATGTGGGTATGTCACCATCTAGATGCGTGTTTAGATTTATTTCAAAAAAATTTTGTTTTTTAATGTTTCCAATGTTGTGTTGGTTTCTGCCTTACAATAACACGAATCAGCCATAATTATACATATATCCCCTCCCACTTGAACTTCCCTCTCCTCCCACACCACCCCTTTAGGTCACCATAGAGCACCAGCCTGGGCTCTCTGTGTTAACAGCAGCTTCTCACCAGGGTCCACTTTACACGATAATGTGTCTGTGCTGTTGTTTTCTCTCCACGGTCCCACCGTCTGCCTCCCCCACTGTGTGCACAAGTCCATTCTCTACATGTGCATCTCCATTCCTTCCCGCAGACAGGTTCATCAGTGCCGTTTATTTCTTTTTTTAAAACAATGTTTAGGGGACTTCGCTGGTGGCCCAGGAGTTAAGACTGTGCTCCCACTGCAGGGGGCGGGGGTTTGATCCATGGTTGGGGGAACTGGGAGCCCACACGCTGTGTGGCACGGCCAAAATAAAATGAAGTGATGGAGCATTTAAACATTATTTTAGAGATTGCTTTTTACATTTAATTTTGCTTTATAATTATGTAAATACATATATATATGATTACAAGTCAGATCTACCAGACAAAATATATTCAAGGAAGTCTCATTTAATCCTATCACCTCCCCCAGTGGGTAACTTGTATTATACTTGATCCTTCCATTTTTAAAAACTGTAAGTAGGTGCATATATGCACATTTTCCTGTCTTAAATAAACTAGCACAGTTTATGTACTTTTTTCAGCTTTGCTTTTTTTCAGTTAACAATATGTCCTAAAGACCACACCATATTAATACATAGAGATGTTCTTCATTTTTTAAAATATTTAAGTGTTTAATTGCTGATGATAGTTTTTCCTTTCTTTTCTATGGATATTATACATTTCATGAATTTTTTTTTTAACTTGTTTTATTTTTTTAAATTGTGAAAGTGTGATAACACATTTACAGGAGACTTGGAAAATACAGAACAAAGTTACATATGGTTCCATTATATATTACAATTATATATTAATTATATATTACAATTAAGTAGATACATTAAGATTTTTAGTTGGAGTTTCAATATCAAACTCTTCAAAAATTTAGTGATATAGATAGAAAAGTAGAAGGATATAGTGGACCTGAAAAGCCCTATGAACCAGTTCAACATAATTAAGATTTATGGTTGACAGTATACCACTTCATGGATGTACTCATAGTTTACTCATCCAGCCTCCTGTCCATCATTTAGGCTGTTTCCCGTTTCTTTGCAACCACAAATAGCTTTTCAGTAAACAGCTTTCGGCATATGTCATTCTGTTTTTGCCAGTGTCTCATTGGGGTGGATCCCAGAAGCGGGATTGCTAGACGAACGGCCAAGTGCATGTCCAAGTTTGCTAATTGGTTCCTGGAGTCATTGAAAGAGCAGATGTCTCTAGGGAGAAACAGATGTCAGTACTCAAACCCTTTGTATGTGGTCCATCTTATACATCAGCTTGGAATAAGCTGCAGGTTTTATGGAAACAGTTTTTAAAATTTTTATCAATTAAAATAGTCCAGTTGCTTTACAGTGTTGTAGTAGTTTCTACTGGAACATCTTAACGGTATCCCTACAGTGACACAGAGCGTGTCTTTAGAAATCTGTAGCTGTTTTCTAAGTGAAACCACCGGTCGATGTAGCTCATGGTAAAAGCACTCGGCAGGAAGGCACCTGTTATCTGGGTGTAGGGAGCCACCCTGCATTCTCTCAGAGTTGCCTATAAACTAACCAGGGGCTGCAGCTGTGACCTGTGGATTTCCGCACCCACCTGTGCTCGCTCTCTCATGAGCCTGTCTGTTGCAGATTTGGTGGTAGCGGTCAACGGGGTCTGGATCCTCGTGGAGACCTTCATGCTGAAAGGTGAGCCCGGCAAGGGGACTGGCCTGTCCTGTGGGCACACCTGGCCCACCTGTTTTTTTTAAAGATATATATTTATTTATTTGCAACTGTGCTGGGTCTTTGTTGCTGGGTGTGGGTTTTCTCTAGTTGTGGAGAGTAGGGGCTTGTCTCCGTTGCGGTGCACAGGCTTCTCACTGCAGTGGCTTCTCATGCTGTGGAGCACGGGCTTTAGGCACGTGGGCTCCGTGGTTGCGGCACGTGGGCTCGGTGGTTGTGGCTCCCGGGCTCTTCGAGCATGGGCTTAGTTGCTGCCCTGCATATGGGATCTCTCCCAACCAGGGATCAAACCCATGTCCCCTGCACTGGCAGGCAGATTCTTTAACCACTGGACCAGGGAAGCCCCTCGCCCACCTCTTCAACTGCTGCCCCTCTTCTTACAGGTGGGAACTTCGTCTCCAGGCACGTGCCGTGGAGTCACCTCATCTTTCTGACTAGTAAGTTTCTGACATGGCCTTGCTCTTGTCCTCGCCACTGGCTGGAACCTCCTTCTGGGTTAGGGTCTCCTGGCTCTTCTCTAAAGCAGGGAAGTGTCAGCAGCAGGGAAGCAAAAATTGAGTCTGATTCTCCCCCGTCCCTGTTCTAAACTCTTTGGTGGTTGCCCACTGCCCTTTGGACCAAGTCCCTGTGCTGGGCGTGACTCACAGGGCCACGTGGGGCCCCTTCAGCCTTCATTTGAGGCCTCGTCTGTCACCAGCACCGCCCCGCCTTGTCCCCCAGAACACATCCTGCTCCCCAGGACCCCCTGCCCTCTCTTACCCCTGGGCCTCTGCCTGGGTGTCTCCTCTGCCAGTGCACTCATCCCCTCACCACACCCCTCTGCCTGACACCCCTCTCCCCCCATCATGCCTAAACATTAGACATGACTAGTAACGCTGTGTCCCAAATTGTTTTCATTCTTAAAAAGTGGGACTTCGACTGCCTTGATCAGTGCCCTCTGGCATCCTCTGCGGAGTTCAGAGTAGCATAGGGACTCAGCACACACACTCGGGTCAGAGGGCCCTGGGGGTCCATTCCCGGCTGTGCCTCTCGTGTGACCCGAAGTCCCCTCCCCAGCTCCCCCTTCACCTCCTCCTTTCATCATGTTCCAGGGACTCCCACCTTCCTTCTGCCTCTTAAGCAGGCCAAGACGACATCTAGGCTGGCCCCTGATTGTTTCTAATGTAACACCTCCCCCAGTGTAACATACTCATTCCCTGTCTTCCTCTAAACTCTAAGCACCCAGTGCAATGCCTGGCACAGAAGTCATGCTCAGGAAATATCCATCGGATGGACAGACAGTGCCTGGCACCCCCCATCCCCAGACAGAGCACATGCTGGTCTTGTTAGTAGGCGGCCCTGGTTGGGCAGCATCTGGGCCTGGCCCTGCTCCAGGGCCCACACTTTCACTGGGGATGCAGGTGGGATGTGGGTGTCTGCAGGACACACGACCAGACCTCAGGAGAGTCCTGAGAAGAGACAGGCCAGGTGTGGGGGAGGCCACAGTAGGGCCCCTGCTCACTGCCTCCTCCTGCTCACAGTCTACGCGGTGGAGCTGTTCCTGAAAGTTGCCGGCCTGGGCCCCATTGAATACCTGTCCTCCGGATGGAACCTGTGAGTACAGAGCATGTGTCGCTCCTTTTTTTTTTTTTTTAAATATTTATTTGATTATTTATTTGACAGTGGAGGGTCTTAGTTGTGGCGCCCAGCGTCTTCAGTCTTTGCAGCATGTGGGATCTCTAGTTGCAGCATGTGGGATCTAGTTCCCTGACCAGGGATTGAACCCAGGCCCCCTGCGTCGGGAGCAAGGAGTCCTAGCCCCTGGACCACCAAGGAAGTCCCCAGAGTATGTTTCTCAACCACGTCAGAAACTCTGATGAAAGCCACTAGCCCTCTCCCTCCTCACCCACCACCAGAAGGTCCGAGGCCAGCTTGGGTCTGTCTCCTGGAGGGGTTCTGCCTGTGGCTCGGGGCACTGCTGGGGTCAGGGCCTCATCTTCCTCCCTGGGACCACCCCACCTGTCCCTCCTGGATGAGGCCTCTTGGGGGGTCCTTAGGCTGGCTGGCTCTTTCTGAGTCACCGAACCCCACACCCCTCCCTGACAACTAAGCTCTCTTATCCTCCATGAAAACCAAAGCACTCACAGAGGAGGTGGCACGCAGCCTGATGCATGGTCACCATCGAGCTGGAGGCCCCTCTCCCTGTTCCAGAGGCCCCAAGAGGTCGCTCACTGCCCACGAAAGTTAACTTACCTGCAAAGTCAGGCCACGCTCATGTGGTCTCGGGTCATGAGAGTGAAATAGGTTAGTAAGTAGGGAGGAGCTGGGCAGAGCAGCAGGTTGCAGTTGGCAGGTGCAGGGCCTTAATATGTATCTGGCGGGGGCGGTCCTCTATCCTGCGTGGGGGGAGCTGGCCTCAGGGGGCCTCCACTGTGGTCCTGCCCCACCCGCAGTCCCTTCACCAGGGTCACTGGTGTATCCCGTGTCTGCCGTGAGACCTTCAGGAAAGGCTTTCCAACCCCTGAGGGGCGTACTGTTGACTGAGAGGCCCAGCGACGCCAGCCTCAAAGACACCCGACGGCGGCAGGAAGCTGGCCGGCTGCGGGGCCTGCAGCTGCCTTTGCGGTGGTTTGGTGTGTGGGCTCCAATCATCACGTGTGCTCAGAGTCATAACCAGAGCGCCACAACCTCTGAGGGTCCATGGGGACCCTCTGAGCCCCTACTGCACCTCAGCACTGATTTTTTGAGTCTCGTGTCAAGAAAAACCCTCCCTTGCTCTCAACTTTCCCCTGGCCACCACCGTAGGAAATGGTACACGTTTGTAGAAACCTGGGGACGTTGTCCCTTACCAGCTGGGGGGTCCCCCTGGAGTGGGGGAGCCTGGGGGGGGGTGGTGGGCTGAGCGGACCTCCGCTTCTCTTCCTCCTTCCTTCCCCATCCCCAGGTTCGACTTCTCTGTCACAGCCTTTGCCTTCCTGGGACTGCTGGCTCTGGCCTTCAACATGGAGCCCTTCTACTTCATAGTGGTCCTGCGTCCCCTCCAGCTGCTGAGGTGATGGCAGGGCTGGGTCTGGTGGGCGGGCAGTGACCAGACAGAGCCCGAAGGCTCACCGGCCGGGTGCCGGAGGTGGCCCGTCCCGTCCTGCCCCCAACGTCCTGGCACTGCCACCGCCCTTCCCAGGGTGCCAGTCACCTAAGCCAAGTGGCCAGCTGGTGACTGGGGGAGAGGAGGCACTTGGGGGCAGAGAGGCCCCAGGCCTGCCCTGACCCCACCCCCCGGTGCACTGTACTGGCCAGGCTGCAGCCACGCCCGGCATCTGCAAGTGACCTGGCCGGCCTCCCTCTTCCCTCACTCAGGTTGTTTAAGCTGAAGAAGCGTTACCGCAACGTGCTGGACACCATGTTTGAGCTGCTGCCCCGGATGGCCAGGTAGCGCCCTGACTCGGGGCCCCTAGGGCCAGGCGCCCTGAGGCTTGTGCCCTCTCGGGGCGGGCAGCTGGGTGGATTGTCGCGGGGGGTGGTGGAGGGGCGAGGAGGAGTCCCAGAAAGGACGGACATCTAGGTTGACCACCACGGGTCTCCCTGGCTCCACTTGTCTTCACTGAGCCGTCTGAGATAGTTAGGGAGGGCGGGGAGCTGTCAGCTTCACTTACCACCTGTGTCTGCCTTCACAGGTAAGGGGTGACTTGCTGGTCGAGGGGTGTCTGGTGCGCGAGTCCTCACCCCGGCCGTTCTTCCACCCGCCGACCTGAATCCGAGGCCCCTCCCCTGCAGGCACTCTCCAGCTGGCGCACCTGGCTAGGGGCACGCATCTCCCCTCGGTCAGCTCGGGGGTCTGCAGTGCCGG
The DNA here is from genome assembly GCF_019923935.1 of Bubalus bubalis. NCBI lineage: Eukaryota > Metazoa > Chordata > Mammalia > Artiodactyla > Bovidae > Bubalus > Bubalus bubalis. The sequence goes on along the minus strand of NC_059173.1, from coordinate 11,371,621 downwards.
GGCCGCTGGGCAAGCTGGGCTCTCCTGCCGGGCCCTCGATCACCCTGTGCCTTCTGACCCTTCTCCCCAGCCTGGGCCTCACTCTGCTCATCTTCTACTACTCCTTTGCCATCGTGGGCATGGAATTCTTCTGTGGAATCCTCTACCCCAACTGCTGCAAGTGAGTTCACGGCCGGGGCCCCCCGGGGGCAGCCTGCGTTCCTGGAGGGTCCCAGACGGGACTGGCACAGCCATCTGATTCCCCCGGGACCCGACTCCCGAAGCCACCGCACCCGTTACAGCCCTGGGATCGCTGTGCTGAGCTTCCAGGGCTTGTCAGTCCAGTGCAGCAGCTAGGGGAGGGGCCTCTCTGAAGCGAGGACATTGAGCCAGTCGCCCCGTCCCCCAGGCAGGCTCAGGGAGCCTCTCCCCCAACAGGCCTCCGTCAGCTTTCCCTTCATGCTGAACACTGGAGGCTGCTTCACCACTGGAGTGCAGGCCAGGGGCCCGTGGCTTCCTCCTCCTTGTCCCCGGGGTGGCTGGGGCTGCAGGCAGACAGGTCAGCTAGGGGCCTGACAGGATGAGACAGATACACGCAGGAAGGACAGAGTGGGGAACACAACCTCCCGTGATCCCTTCCTTCCTCCCAGGCCCCCATGACACATCCGGTATTCTCTTCAGAATCCGTCCTTGTAGCTTCAAGCACTGATAGATAAAGGTCCCAGAGCCACTGGCAGCATTCTGGGCTTGGAACCAGAGCCCATAGTGGTGGGTCACAGATCTTAGGGCACACCAGAACCCCCAGGGCAGCTGCTTAAAAGTGCAAACTCTAGACCCCACCCTGTCAGGCGCGGCCCTCTGAACAAGCTCCTCGGGGGCCCAAGGACCAAACGTGTCAAAACATCAGCGTGAGGTATAGAAGATGAGCCATAAAAAGGCTGGAAAGGAAGTAGCAAGTAAGCTCTCAGAACAGGGGCGACTGATTAGAACAGAAGAGAATATAGTGCTCCCGCCAGGTGCTGGGGGAGCCCCGTGAGGAGTGGGCCTCTCTCCAGGCTCTGCTGGCACCCGGCCTCCAGACCACACTGCAGACTGGCGGGTGGGGACGGGTGGAGGAGTTGCCTAGAGGAGGTACTGTCTTTCTCTCCCTTCCTGCAGCTGCTGAGAGGGAGGTCTTAGCCAGCAGCAGAGAAATGCCAAGTGGAGGAGGATGTAGGGGGCGAGTCCGGGGGTTCCCACCAGCACCCTGGGGACTCCCCTTGAGACAGGAAGACGGGCAAGAGAGCCGGGGGTTGGGGGTGGTGGGTGCTGGGCAGGAAACCAGGCTGGTCCAGGCCAGATGCTCCTCGGTCAGACCTTGGTTTGTTTAAATTTTCTGTCCTCTGTCAAGGTGACCAACTGTCTTGTAACCTTCCCCCACCCGTCTCCCCGGCCAGTACCAGCACAGTGGCAGACGCCTACCGCTGGCTGAACCACACCGTGGGCAACAGGACCGTCGTGGAGGAGGGCTATTACTATCTCAATAATTTTGACAACATCCTGAACAGCTTTGGTGAGTACAGGAAGCCCAGGCGGGCCGTGGCACCCACAGGTCCCAGGTGCCGGGGAGTGCAGCTGGCCGAGGCCTCCCCCTCCCCAGGGCGTGTGCCACGCTTGCTCGAGTCCTCTCTGCCCCCACGGAGCCTCTGGTTTGCCACCCCAGGGCTCACTCGGTCGCCAGGTTTTCCTGCATCTGCTGTCCCTTTCCCAGCATTGGGGAGCAGCAGAGCTTCACGCTTGGCTGGGAGGGGTACAGCCTGATGCTGGGGAGCCACCCCCCGTGTCACGGGGGTGCCCAGCCACAGTGCCCTGCGCCACCCAGGCCAGGCCCACACAGCTCTGCTCCTGGTTTCCACGGAGAAGCTGGGAGGGCAGGGGGCCACGGAGGGATGGGGCCTTGCCAGATACAGCTTTCTCAGAGCATCCCCTCATGACATCCTAGACCGAGGAAGGTCTGGGGGGCTCTTCCTCAGGATCCCCACTGCAGCATCTCGAGCTGCTGAGGCAAAAGACGCATGCTTTGGGGGCCAGGCCGAGACGGGACCACTTCCTATGGGGCAGGTGCTCTGGAAGGGTCTTGGCTGCTCTCTCTGGAGCTCACAGCCCAGGCTGGCAGACAAGTGCCTGGTACCCAGGATAGGTGGAGAGAGGCCACTGACCCCACTTTGCAAAAGCGGGTCTGATCAAGACGCTTCTGTCTCCCTTCTGTTTGGCAGTGACCTTGTTCGAGCTCACGGTTGTCAACAACTGGTACATCATCATGGTAAGGACCTCCCCGTCAGCTCTTGGGGGGTCTGCCCACCATTCTGAGGCCAGGTCTCCGTCACCCAGCCCAGCGTGGGGTGCATTGCTCTCCTGTCCCCCACAGGGAGTGGGGTTCTGTGGGGAGACCAGGATATGGGCTGAATCCCGGGGCCACCCCACCATTAGCTGAACGTGGCCTTGCTCCCCACCCTCTCTGCACATCCCTCACCAGCTAGGAGAGGCCAGGCAGCCTGTGGTTTCTGTCCTGCTCCCACTGCTCTGGGGGGAACTTGCCAATCAAGGAACAGTGTGGCCAAGGTGCTTGGTTGGTTTTTCCCATCCTTTAAATTCTTCCAAAGGCTGCCTGCCTTAGTCCCGAGCCATTAGCTCTGGGTGGGGAGGCGTCCAGGCCTAAGGAGCACAGAGGAGTTTTTGCACCCAAGAAGCCAGGTTGGCCTCCTTTGTCTCCACAACTGAAGGCAAATCAGGAAGGGTCTGTAAAGAGCAGGGGCCACGGAGAAAGCTGGTAGACGGCGCGTCCCCGCCCCCGCTCGCTCACCGCCTGCTTCCCTCCGTCCGCAGGAAGGTGTCACCTCCCAGACCTCGCACTGGAGCCGCCTCTACTTCATGACCTTCTACATCGTGACCATGGTAGGTCGGGGGCCGCAGAGTGCCCGCCGTCCTCTGCCTTCACAAGCCGCCGCCTCACCCGGTGCAGTTCGGGGAGGAGGGGGCCGGGGATACATCTGGCCGGGCTCTGGGGCCCCATCGCAACTCACACCCCCCCATTCCTCTCCTCCTCTCCCTGTGGCTGGCCAGGTGGTGATGACCATCATTGTGGCCTTCATCCTCGAAGCCTTTGTCTTCCGAATGAACTACAGCCGCAAGAACCAGGACTCGGAAGGTTGGTGTAGGTGTCTGCCACTTGTCTGTCTTTCTGTCCAGCTGTCAGCTTTTCAGCTGTCTGGATGTCCAGTCTTCTGGCAGTTCAGCTTATCAGTCTGGCTTATCTTTCTCGATCTTTTAGTTGCATTATTTTCAAATACTTAATGACCAAAAAAATGCTCAGGATCTCCTCTTAAAAACCAGAACAATACAGGTCAGAGATCAAGACCCCAGCAGCCCTGTGTCCCACCTTTCGCATCTCCCAGACTGCTCACCCCTTAGCTGTTCCTTTTAGTTACCATCCCTGTGTTCCTAAACATGTTTGTCCTCTGGTTCTTGATTTAAACGATGTAAATACTGCGGGCCGCAGAGCCCATAGCAGCTTGACAAGCCCGGCTTCAGTGACTTCCTCCCTTTTCCTGGGTTGCATGGCTTTCTGTGTACTGATCCTCTATTCTTTCCAGATTCTCCATCAAAACCACCACATCCCTATGGCTGCTTATTTCCAAATCTCTGTCCTCTCAGGCCACCTGATTGTTTCCTTCTGGCTCGGGGATGGACTCCTGCAACCCTGTGTCCCCTGAACGCTGCTGGCCTGAGCAGTGCTCCTCACAGCAACTGAAGGGCAGGAACCAGGAGGGATGGAGTGCTAGGTGGTAGGGGCGACACGGGGGATTGTATCCTGCAGATCCAGGGAACCTTAAGCCCCCCACAGGGGCAGCAGGGAAGCTGGCTAAACCAGACCAAGCCAGGCGCCTTCCCACCGCCCTGCCCTCCCACAGTGGACGACGGCATCACCCTGGAGAAGGAGCTCTCCAAAGACGAGCTGGTCGCAGTTCTGAAGCTCTACCGGGAGGCAGGGGGAGCCAACTCAGACATCGCCCAGCTGCTCAAGATCCTCTCCCAGCTGGAGAGATATGAGGTGGGGAGCCCCAGGGCCTCATCCGAAGTTTAGTGCAAACCCTCACCCACTGTCCATCCCCTCAAGGGGGTGGGTGTGTGTGTGTGTGTGTGTGTCCGTCTGTCTGTGTCTGTGCTGGGCCTTAGTTGTGGCACACAGACTTAGTTGCCCCGAGGCATGTGAGATCTCAGTTCCCCAACCAAGGATCGAACCCACAGCCCCTGCATTGGAAGATGGATTCTTAGCCACTGGTTGGTGTTTAGTTGCTCAGTCGTGTCCAACTTGTTGCAGCCCCGTGGACTATAGCCCGCTAGGCTCCCCTGTCCAAGGATTCTCCCAGAAAGAATACTGGAGTGGGTTGCCATTTCCTTCTCCAGCTTAATCACTGGACCACCAGGGAAGTCCCCTGTCCCCACAAGTTTTAGTGATTTTTTTTGGCACCTTTGCAGAAGCCAGAGGAGCAGGTGAGTCCTGCTGAAGCCAGGCACCAGGGCCCAGACTCGGGTGGGTCCCTGTAACCTCTCCATTCTTCCCTAGCAAAATACCTTGGTGTTTCTGGGACGGAGATCAAGGACCAAAAGCGACCTGAGCCTCAAGATGTACCAAGAGGAGATTCAGGTAGGAGCACCCGCCGACCGCGCTGCAAGCTCCTCCTCCTGGGAGTGGCCCTCCCCACTGCTGGGCAGGCGCTGACCTCCAGCCCCCGTCTGGAGCTGTGGGGCGCGCTCGGTGGGCGGCTCTGGGGTTATCTGTTGCAACCACCACCAGTGGCGCTGCAGGGCTCAGCCTTGAGCCCTTGAAGCATTAGTTCCCCACACAGGTAGCCCCCCATCTGCTCTTCCGCATCTGACCTCATCTCCTTCTCATCCTCTGAGCCAGAACCGAGAAGGAAACATGCACAGCAGGAGACACACAGGGCAGAGGGAGCGGGGCGGGGTGGTTCCTGGCCAGCTTGCCAGGACCAGCCTCTTCGAAGAAGGGAGTTAGGAGGTGCATGAAACTTCACGGAACTTTACACAACTTGTGAGCTCCAGGTTTTCGGGTGTAAGATAAGGACACCCAGCTCAAAGGGGATATACCATGGAGGGTTGGGGGGTGCAACAATATACCATGGAGGGTTGGGGGTTTCACGTCTCTTTGTGAACCACACAGATTACGTTCACAAGTAAAGGGTGATTATTACCTGGGTCTCATTTACAAAGAGGATTGTGCAAAGCACATTGGACAAGGAGGTTTGCACACCTCTAATTAGAAAGGGAAAGACTGCACAGTAATTTTTCCACTTAGGGGCACATCCAGCCTTTCCAGCAGGTCTGGGGTATGAGTGGTGTTCGGTCCCAGTTGGGTGGCACGGGCAGCAGACTCTGCTGCTGCCTACAGCAGGCGGAAGGCCCAGTGCGGCCCGGCCTGGGTGACCCCCATCAGGCTGGGGTTAGCTGGCAGGACTGGGGCGGGACCCACTCAGCACCCTGTCTGCTCTCTCGCCGTAGGAGTGGTATGAGGAACATGCCCGCAAGCAGGAGGAACAACAGCGACAGCACAGCAGCTGCGTGGTCCCCGCCACCCAGCAGCCTCCAGGCAGCCGCCAGCGCTCCCAGACCATCACCTAAGCCCAGCCTGCAAAAGCCATCTCTTCTATGCAATAACACAATAGTATTATTTTACTACAATGTATCAAAGTAATGTATGTGTATATATGTATATGTTATATATATGTATACACATCCATATATATATGCACATATTTATATACAGAAGGGAGAAAAAAGCTGACAAGATGGGGTTTGGTTTATAACCGCCTTATCCTGTTTAACCCTGGAAGTCGGCTTCGTCTCGGGGGCGGTCAGGCCACCAAGGGCGGCTCTTAACGTGGAAGGCTCCAGAAGGCCCCTTCACAAGAGCACGTGAATAGACCTGCCAGTCTCTGCAGAGCTGGCCTTCACAGTGGGCCCGCATGCCTGTCGCACCGTCTTCCTGACGCTGCTCTCAGAATCCTTCCCCGCCCGGCAGCCTCCCCACTGACCTGCCCTACGGCCCAGGGCTCCTGTGTCCTGCTTTGGGGACAAAACCACTTAGGAAGGAAAGAGCCCACATCCTCGGGATGGTATTTCTCCATATGTGATGATCATGGAATGGGTGTTCCCTTGGGAAACCAGTACCCAGCAAGCACCTGCTGGAACGAGTGATCCAGGGCCATGGGTACTCCATGTGGTCAGATCTCAGCTAGTGCCGGGCGGCCAGAGATTCTGTATCCTGGCTCCATGAGCCTTCTCACCTACCGTAAGTTTTAACCCTTGTTGCTGAAAATGCTTCTAAGATGGTCCATAGGAGGAGGAGAACAGGCCCGAGGCCAGGCCAGTAGCTACCACCCCAGACCAAGTCCTAAAGTGAACGGGCTTTCTCCTTAAATCCTTTTGCCTTGGGATTGTCCTGTTCAAGCTAAAAGATATTTTGGTTAATTCAGGATTCTGCCAAAGACCGCAGCAGGTCCTTCACATGTGTGCGTGCTGAGGAAAAGGGAACAAAAAGCACAGAGGCCCAACTCGTTGGTCCCCTTGGCCAGCTCTGCCCTCACCTTGAGCAAGTCACTCCCCGTGGACTTGGCTGAGGTGGGAGCGGGGACTCGGCTCGCTCCAAGGTTTCCCCATCCCAGGAGGAGGTTCAGATAGCCCCTCGGTTTCCCGGGGACCTTGGGGGAATCCTGAGATTGGAGTACCTTCGGGGCGTGAATGCACAGCAGGCGGGGTTAGCAGTGGTCGCTCCAGTGGTCGCTCCCGGGCTGCACCCCCGGGGCAGGAGGCAGCACGCAGGGAGGACGGGGCAGGGGGAGGAGCCCCCGCTGGGCGTCCTGCTCCAACCGCAGCTCTCCAGCTGCCACCTTGAGCTAGAAAGGCGGTAGCGGGGGTAGGGAGGGGGGTGGTGCAGAGACTCCGCCCTCCCCACGTTCTCTTTCCAGCAGGGCAGGACGCGGCTCCCCTACCCGTCTCCATGGCCAAGTCTTGACTGTGGCCTCGGAGGGCTGATCGCCAGAGCCAGCATCCCATAGCTCTGCCCCTCATCAGGGGAGGAGTGATGGTGGGTTTTTTTTTTTGTTTTTTTTTTTTTTTTTTAAGCACAGCCCTTTAGGGAAACAAACCAATCACTGAGAACCACTGAGGTTTCCACCAGGAATCAGAAGACGGACATTGGCCTCCTCATCTCTGGGGAGCGACAGGCTGCTGCGGGCAGCTTGGCACCAGGCCCAGGCCTGGACCCCTTCCCTGCTCCAGAGAAGGAACTTTATTTGCACAACCGGGTGCCTTTTAGCTTTTATGTACTGAAATGGGCATTCTGGAAGCAGGAGGCAAGGGGCAGCATTGAAAGGAGGGCATGAGTCCTCCGATCTCAGCATCTGCCCTCACAAGAGGGGTCCAAAGGAGGCTGCGTGTACCCCCACCCCCCACCCTCAGGGTGATGGCTGCTACCAGGAAGAGTGGGGTTGAGTCCAGGCTTCCCACCCCTGTCCTGCGAAAGGCCCTGTTTTTAGTCAGGGACAGGATGGAGGCCAAGTGGCAACAGTGCCGATGGCCCAGCCTCCAGCCCCCCGGTGGGCGCCCCATCACTGAGGACAGCTGCCCCCGTGGGGTCACTGGGGGCCTCCTCAGGTGGACCCTCCAACTCGCACGCAGGCCATCGAGCAGGGAGCGAGTGTCACTCAGGGCTGTGAGCTCACCCAGCTCGGACACCCTCTCACCTCTCACCTCAGCTTGGTGACACCGACGTGAGACGCGCCGGCCTGCTCTGGGTCCCCACCACCTATCAGTCAGCGTCTGATGGCCCTGTGCCGTGACCCAGCTTTGGGAGGGGGACGCCATCCGGCCCCTCCTCCTCGCTTCCCTCCCCTAACCCAGCCTTACTCCACACCACGTGACAATCATTTTGTATCGGTAGCGGGAACGACGCTGTAAGGTTTTGTACGTCGGCGATTTGTTACCTAGAAAACCCACCGTGCTGCGGATTTCTGGCATATTAATAAAGAGCCTCCGCTTTGTATGTGTGGCTGCCGCCTCGTGACTTCCAGCAGGCACCACGCGGTGGCTTCCATGATTGTGGGAAGCAGGGACAGGACCCAGCCGTGCCAATCCATGGCACCACCTCAGCCCCACCCCTAGACGCGCCACAAAGTCCAGATCCGTCAGGCCCAAGAATCTTCAGCTCTGGATCCAACTGCCTGTCACCCTGGCCCGGGTTAAGAAGAACTAGTAACAGCTGGGTGTATGTTATTTTCTGTATCCTTGAAATATTTAATAATTATGTTCATTGGAAGAAAAGACAGTTGAATCCCTTTACTGCTGGCCTAAGGCATCAAGCAAATGGAAAAAGGCTTATTAAAAAGGGGGTCACTGGCTGCCAGCAGGAAGGCACCCGGGAGTGCTCACCACCCTCCCAGAGCTTGCAGGCAGGGGAACCCCAGGCCAGGGCTCCCCCTGAGGTAGGCACCAGGCACCGTCAAACTGACTCCTGTTTTGCAGCTAGGGAAACCTCTGAAGCCAGCAGACAGTTCTAGAGGCAGAGCCTGGAGCTGCACCGTCTAATTTGGAGGCGCTGATGGGCCATTGCCACTGGCTGCCATTGTGGAGCAATACGTATTGTGATTAATTCCACCTTTTTCTTTTGGCTTTATTAGCATGGCGACTCAGAAATTCACAATTAGGGTCATGTCTCCTATTTCTGCTGGACGGTGCAGCTCCAAAACTCAGAACACTTTGTATGCTGACCCGACACGGGCTATCTGCCAGGTCCGAGTCACCCTGATTCCCTAAACCCTGGTTTGGCAGCCCTCTGAGCCCTGAGAAACATTGCAAGAAGGCAGCAAGGGGTGACTAACCGCCTCCAGCCCTGAACTCTTTGGGGTCTTCCTGAACCAGCCTGGAAGGCATCCAGGCTCCCCTCTTCGACCCAGATCCCGACCTTCAAAAGAGGCTCTGGAGGTAATGCAAGGAAGTCTTCCACCTGCTGCTGGGACTCTGTCCACAGGGAAGCCCCGTCACCATAGTCCCAGAAACAACGTTTGACTGTCCTCACTGCGCACGGCAGTGACCTGGAATCTTTGGCAGAGAGCACAGCCCCCACAAACCCACACCCCGTTCACAGTTGGGGCCACGCGGGTTCTGCAGAAGGCACTTTGTCCTCCGTCTCACCGCCTGCAGTGACACCTCCCGACCACCAGGCGGACCCTGACACAGCATCACTCACACAGTTTTCAAGTGAATCACTCCAAATTCAGTGAGCAGGGCCACCACGAGGAAGGTCAGGTAGAGGAGGAGCAGGCAGCAGCCGTAAACTCGGCTCAGCTGGAAGCACTGCAGCGGCACCAAGACCAGGGAACAGACGAGGCTGAGGCCCAGGGTGCCAGCCAAGATCCACACCAACAGTCCGTCCGGCTCCAGCTGCAGGGGAGAACAGGGAAGAGAGGCTGGGTTATGGCAGCCGACAGTCAAACCGAGGTTTGAGGGCCCCTTGTTCGGGACCAGGGAGGGACTTTTGGCTTCCCTGTGAGACGGCTCCCCCAACTTGAAGTTCAGTCTTTTTAAACCACCTGAACGTGAATGTGCACATGCTCAGTTGTGTCCAACTCTCTTGCGACCCCCAGGGACTGTAGCCCCCCCAGGCTCCGCTGTCCATGGGGACTAGTCAGTCCCCTTCCTGCTTCTTTCCCCTCCAGACTTAGCACCTATCTAACACATATGCAAGGCTTAACCCTAGGCACTACGCTAGGTGTTTCACACCCACCATGCCCTTTCAGCCCCCATTGTGTAAGGGGGCCTTCATGATGATCACAATCCACAGTCGAGGAAACCGAGTATGGCTGGCCCTTGAAGGGCACTGGTTTGAACTGCCTGAGTCCACGTGGGTGGGTTTCTTTCAACCCTAGTATCTGTACTTTCATTTCACAATCTTTAAGCCAGGGGGAAAAGTCCATGCTGGATTAGAGATCACAACATGTGGAATCCAAAGAGCTAGGGTTTGAGACTTCCTGCTGGTCCAGTGGCTAAGACTCCACGCTTCCAATGCAGGGGGCCCAGGTTTGATCCCTGGTCAGGGAACTAGATCCCATATACCACAATGAAGAGCCGGTATAGACAAATATTAAAAAAGAAAAACAGCTAGGGTTTGAGTCCTGATTCTATCCTAACTCTTTTAGTATCCTGCCCCTGGGCCATTCATTTATCAATTCCTTTGCTTTTGAGGCTGCAGAAGGAAATGGCAACCCACTCCAGTATTCTTGCCGGGGAAATCCCATGGACAGAGGAGCCTGGCGGGCTGCAGTCCATGGGGTCGAAAAGAGTCGGACACTCACTATCACTCACTCACTTGCTTTTGAGGCAGAGACAGCACTATGCAGATTTGTGACATGTGGGGTGGTCAGCACCCCTAATTCCTGCATCATTCAAGGATCAACTGTAGTACGTGACAGAGCCCAAATCCGAAGTCCAAGCTCTTACCCTCCCCTGCCTTCCATACAGCAACATATGTCCACACAGATATGTGGGTACACGTGTACACCAAAAGCCCCGTGTATTCTGCAACCAGACGTGGGACCAGACAGTAGGTGTATGTTTAAGAGCAAACTGTTTTTCAGCCAACAGTACAGCGCTGACTTCCTTCTGTGATGACCTCTTGTGATGCCCTGTGTCTTACGCAATCAACTGCACGAGCATTTCCTAAACTCAGCACAAAGGCAGAGGAAATGCAGACACACACTCCACAAGGAGCCAAAGGAAAGAAACAGGGCCCCCAGGGGGGCCAACCCTAAAGCCTCATCGTCTGGAGCTGTCTGAGAATCAGGAATGAAAGGAACCTATTAAATCCAAGAGAAGTATAAACAAAATCTGCAGACAGAGGGTGTTTACCCCTTAGAAAAGTGAACTTTTCAAGCAGTAGCTATTTGGCTTATGGGTGTGGCCACTGTGAAAGGCTGGCCCACAGCCAGTTCATTATGCATCATCCACACGGCTATTCAAGAACTAGCTGCCTCCTGCAGAAAGAGCTGGGCGACTTTGTTCCCATGAATGACTCCATCATTCAGCTGCACATCCAAGTGCTTCCACACGATTCGCCTTAAAACTGTCCCCTGGGCCACATGCCCCACCCCATCTTCATCCTTTTCTGGTTTGGCCTCGGAATTCGAGTCCCTGGGAATGTACACTCTGGGCAAATCTGGGTCACATCTGCCTTGCATGGGGCACTATGCAATATTTCCAAAGGGAAGAGCTCACCTGCTGCTGCTGCTTAGTCGCTTCAGTCGTGTCCGACTCTGTGCGACCCCATGGACGGCAGCCCACCAGGCTTTCCCGTCCCTGGGATTCTCCAGGCAAGAACACTGGAGTGGGCTGCCATTTCCTTCTCCAATGCATGCAAGTGAAAAGTGAAAGGGAAGTCACTCAGTCGTGTCCGACTCTAGCGACCCCATGGACTGCAGCCTACCAGGCTCTTCCGTCCATGGGATTTTCTAGGCAAAAGTACTGGAGTGGGGTGCCATTGCCTTCTCCGAAAGCTCACCTAGGAATCCCAATTTCTTCTCCTCAAAAAAAGCTGGAAGATCTGGCCATAGGAGGCCCATCCAAGTCACCTACACAATTGGGTTACCTGCCGCCAAGTAGTGTTTTCTTGTTGGTGGACTGTCCCTCAAGGGTCCTAACCTTCATATGTCTCCAGGGAGTGTATTTAAAAATGCAGATATCCAGCCCACCACCCCCTGGAAGGCCGGGGTCAAGAGGTCTCATGTGCCTCCAGAGAATTTGCAGAGCCCCTTGAATCCACAGAGCCTCTTCTGCTCAGTGCATTTCAAATCTATGGAGGTTCCTCCCTTCTGGGGCTGTCGTCTCCCAGCAGGGTTGGGATAAGGTGTTCAGCCTGGCCCTTATCTCGTGTGTGCTTATCCAGGAAGTTGGGAGGTGGGATCAACCCATTTCACAGGTGAAGAAGCTGAGGCTTAGAGACCCTCAGAGTTCTACTTCAGTCAAAGTCCTATTACAAGACACTTCAGTGATGAGAGCAAGACAGGAGTCCAGAGCCTTCCTGCCCCTTCCCTCAAAGCTACGTCTTATTAATAATTACTCCATGACCTTGCAAGGAAGACTTTTAACCCTATATACAAAATATTTTAAAGATATGCTACAAATCAGACATCACACATTTAGACAAGTCCTCTCCCCAATAAGTGTAACCTACTGAGATGTGAATGGTCTCTGGTCCAGAGTGGAGAGGGGAAGAGAAGAGACCCTTATGAAGCGGCTCCTTGTTGAATCATCTGGTACTTACCTTCACTTCCATGTGGCTCCTGGAGATCTGGAGCAGGCAGCCCAGCCCCACTCCCACCAGCATATCTGCAGTCCAGTTCAGGAAGTCTGTTGGAATATAACACCCCATAACCCCGACTGATCACAGCCCACTGATCTTTCTGATCTCTGGCTGCAACCCACTCCATTCCCTCAAAAGCCCTCTCTGAGGAAACCTTATCCTTAGCACCTAAGAGTGTCCACTGTACATTCTGCCTCAATCTGTAAGGATCGCAGGAAGGGACAAACACCTGGGGCCTGGTGAGATGGAGAAACAGAGTTCATGTGAAGTGACTGGGAGGACTGGTGATGGAGCATGGCACGGGGGACACTGCTCTAGCCAAGGCTCAATCATTCCCACCCCAACCTGAGAGGTCAGGACAGGCCACAGCCCTACAGCCAGGAGCAGGTCACGGCAGGCAGCAGGCCGTGACAAATGGCAGGAGGCATCTGCACACAGGTCACATAGCTGGCACGTGGCAGTGCTAGAACTGGGACCCAGGACTGCTTGGATTCCAAGCCTTGCCTTTTTCACAGCCCTAGGCTGCCTGACCTTCTCTTTTCTATATAGACCAGGCAAATGAAAGCCTACAGGACAATCTGGCCCACTGTCTGCTTTTATTAATAAAGTTTTATTGGGACAGTCAGGCCCATTCGTTCATGTATTGCCCATGACTGTTTTCACACTTCAGTAGAAGAGTTGAGGAGTGGCAAAACAGTGCTATGGCCCACAAAATCTAAAATATGTACTCTCTGACCCTTTAAGAAAGAGTTTGCCAGAATTCCCTGGTGGTTCAATAGTTTAGAGTCTGCTTGCTAATGCAGAGGACGTGGGTTCGATCTCTGGTCCAGGAAGATTCCACATGCTGCAGGGCAACTAAGCCAGTGTGCCACAGCTCCCAAGCCTGCACGCTGCAACTACCGAAGCCCATGCACCCTAGGGGCCATGCTCTGCAACACGAGAAGCCCCTGCAGTAAGAAGCCCGTGTACCGCGGCTAGAGTAGCTCTCACGCGCTGCAACTAGAGAAAGCCTGTGCAGCAGCAAAGACCCAGCACAGTCAAAAACAAGTAAATAATTAGGGGAAAAAAGAAAAAATGCGCCAAGCCTGACATCTACAAACCATGACATCTATAACAGGGAGAGAGGTCTTCCACAAGCTTGGTGTGTGGGTACCTACTGATAATACCTCTGCCCTAACAAGATGAACAGCTGCCGGCACTGCTGTTTACCAAGCGCTTCTGTCACTTCATTCGATCTTTACAACAACCTATGAGGTCAGTCCTCTCAACATCCCCATTTTATAGATGAAAAAGCTGAGGCCCAAGCAGCCAAGTCACCTGCCCCAGGCGTTCCTGTGAAAGCCCGTCCCGAGGGGGAGGAATAGAGCCCATCCTTGGCTCCCAGCACTGAGGGAAGGGCCACCGCAGAAAGGATACTGAAGATGATGCCACCGAAGCAGGCCGAGAACGCCATCCTCGGGTAGCCCTGACGGGCCAGCGTGAAATCTGAGAAGACATCTGTGTGGAAACAAGAGAAGGCCTTGAGCGGTGTGAGACTTCCCTGGCCCTTATTGGTCACTAGTTCCTTCATTCTTACCCACAGTCATTCAGTCAACAAACACTGACGGACGTCTGCCTGACTGGCACTAGCTTGTCCGGGTGCTGTGGGAGGCCACATTGCCCCGTGAGACACAATTCCCTCCTTAATTCTTTTCACCTGCTTCTTTCCCACCAGGGGCAACCTCGTGGGTGTGACAAGCCAGCGCCAGTCTTTCACCCAGGTCTTGACCCTGCTGGCACAGTGCACGTAGGCTACGTCACTTCAGTCGTGTCCGACTCTGCAACCCTGTGGACTGTATGTAGTCTGCCAGGCTCCTCTGTCCACGGAATTCTCCAGGCAAGAATACTGGAGTGCATTGCCATTTCCTCCTCCAGGGAATCTTCCCGACTCAGGAATCAAACCTGTACCTCTTGTGTCTCCTGCATCAGCAGATGTGTTCTTTACCACTAGTACCACCTGGGAAGCCCCAGCATATACAGTACCTCTGTGCAAATTAGGAAAAGGGGCCCAAAAAGGTGAGTGGAAGGACAGCTAGTTCTGGGGCCTTTGACCCCTTGTCAGCATGCCCTTGGGCCGTGTACAACCTGACTAACCGTGCTTGGCAGCTCTAACTAAAGGATAGATGTATTAGATTGGCCAAAAAGTTCATTCCGCTTTTTCTATACTGTCGAATGGAAAACTCCAAATGAATTCTTTGGCTAACTCAATATGTATGCATGAATGCCTACCCATGCCACACCTATGGATATATTCTGCTGGTTGACTGCAATGAGCTCCATGTCCCGCATGAACTCTGGGGAGCCATCAAGTATCTGTACATCAGCGAGAAGAGAAGAGACTGGAGCTTCTACAGTCTCAGGTACAGTCCAGACCATCCCACCCGAAGCCCAGGGATGGTCACTCCAAAGACAGTAGGCATTGAGCACTGCTGAGGGTGCATGTCCTGGAAGCCCTGCCCACATGTCATTCTGGCTGGGGGAGCAAAGAGCAGTGAGGTAGCCGTGCTCCTTCCAGAAGCCCACCCGGCCCCGAGTCACCTCCAATGCTGTTCCCCCAGGCCAGCAGCGTGAGCCCCAGGACGGTGTTGCTCAGCCGGAATACCACACCCAGGGACCGGAGAATGTTCACCACCTCTGTGGCAGCTGCGTTGATCCACAGGGCGCTGGTCAGGAAGCCCAGGAAAGCAAAGAGCTGCGGGAGGGAACAGGGACACGGCCTCAGCGCCTCAGCTATAAAATGGGATGATCACAGTACCTACCCGGTGAGGAAGTCATGACCATGAGTTAGTTGACACAAAGCAGTTAGAGCCTGGCATACAGTAAGTGCTCAATAAAATGCTCAGCGTTACCATTTTGTCAAAAAGGGGTGCATCACAGCTCTCATCAGGCTTCTAGTCAATGGACCAAATGTACTCCATCACCACAAAAAGAAACTCCATACTGTGCTCCCCAGCCCACCCAACCTTCCTCCC
Source organism: Bubalus bubalis (assembly GCF_019923935.1). Classification (NCBI taxonomy): domain Eukaryota; kingdom Metazoa; phylum Chordata; class Mammalia; order Artiodactyla; family Bovidae; genus Bubalus; species Bubalus bubalis. The sequence goes on along the minus strand of NC_059173.1, from coordinate 11,356,219 downwards.
AGCCCCTGGAAACCACTCTGCTTTCTGTCTCTCTGGATTGGTTTATTCTAGACACATCATAAAAACGGCTTCATACAGTATGTGGGCCCTTGTGACTGGCCTGTTTCACTCAGCCTCATGGGTTCAAGGTGCATCCACCTTGGAGCACGTGTGAGTACTTCAAAGACTAGTAAGAAACACGGGCTAACGTTTCTCTGGCTTCCCTGGTGGCTCAGTGGTCAAGAATCTGCCTGCCAACACAGAAGACACAGATTCAATCCCTGGGATGGGAAGATCCCCTGGAGGAGGAAATAGCAACCCACTCCAGTATTCTTGCCTGGAGAAACCCATGGATAGGAGGAGCCTGGTGGGCTCCTCCTGTCCATGGGGTAGCCAAGACTTGGACATGGCTGAGTGACTAAAAAAACAGCAACATTTCTCTAAATAATCAATTTGCTGAAAATTCAAATTCCTTTGGGTTCAAATTCATTCAGAGTTTCTAAAAATAAAGACTAGAATTTTTAAAAGCAATGATTAGTTTAAGTAAACTTTAGAAAAAAAATTCTCTGGACAAACTGCCTATAAAATTATTTAGCATCCTGCAGAATGGAGAGAATGGTGGTGGGGGAAACACCCCCAAAGACAAAACAATTCCACCATTGGGATGTGACCATTAGGAACTCAGGTGCTTTCTGGTTACAGTGGTGGAAAAGTCTGGTAGATCTTCAAAAAAGTGAACAAATAGTTCACATTTGACCCACCAGTTTCACTCCTAGGATGACACCTAAGAGAAATGAATCATTTCTACACAAAAAATCCTAAACCAATTCTAAACTATGGCAGCATTATTCATAATAGCTAAAAAGTGGGGGAAACCCCCCACTCAGGGTTCATTCATGGATGAATGGATAAACATATGCTATGCCTGCACAATGGAATAGTCATCCGCCATGAAAAGGAATGAAGTCCTGACACAGGCTACAACATGGATGCACTTGAAAACATTTTGCTAAGTGAAGGAGGGCAGGCCACAAAAACTACATATTGTGTGAGTCCATGTATGTGAAATATACAGAACAGAAAAATCTGGAGGGACTGAAAGCAGCTGTGCTGGCCAGAGGGTGATGGGAGAGGATGGAGAGTGACTGTCAACGGGTTCAGGGCTTCTTTTTGGGGTGATGAACCCCAAATTGTGATGATGGTTGTACAACTCCATGAATATAATGGAGTTGCCATTTCCTTCTCCCAGAGATCTTCCCGATCCAGAGAGTGAACCCAGGTCTCCTGCATTGCAGGCAGACTCTTTACCATCTGAGCCATCGGGGAAGTCCTATGAATATAATAAATGCAGTTATATTGTACACCTCAGGTGGGTGACTTGTATGTGTGTATGAATTGCAATTCAATAAAATGAAGTTACCAAAAAAAAAAAAAAGAGGAACTTGAACAGGCACAAAATCTCTTAAAAGTGGCCTTAAAGACCTGTTATCATGGAAAGTGATTAGTGGCCCAACAATCCCAGGATATCTGCCTGGGAGACCTCAGCGTCCCCGCTCCCAGTTTGGAGAACCGAGGTTTCTTACCCAGTGAAACCTGGGGGGCTCGCTGTTGGATGTGGCAAAAAAGGTCACTGCAGCCAAGGCCGTGCCCACAATCACCACCACGGCCCAGACAGGAAAGAGGCCACCTATCTCATAGACGCCATCTGCAGAGAGATGAGAAAGGGAGCTGGTCCTCTCCACAGCTTCAACTTGGCACCTCCTCCTGCCAAGCCCCTTGGCATGATGGAGAGGGTGTGGAGGGGATAAAACCCACAGATAAAACTCAAACAACTGTTTGGATATAAGGTAGAGAACTCCTGTGTGCCCAGCCCTGTCCTAGGCACTTCAGAGACAGAGAAATTGAAGACATAGCCCCCTGCCCTTGAGTTACTCACACTGGGAAGACAGACATGAAAAACAGACTCTCCAGCCTGGAGCTAAGATAGGAATGGCTAAGACCACTCACTCCTTCTATCCTTTCTCATGCCCAAGGCAGACATCACTGATCAACCATGCTGCTTCGGTCCACCGGAGCTTAAAGGGAGCACCCTCCAGCCAGGCATTACCAATGGATAGGCATGGCTCCATGAGATGACCTGTACAGTCGAACTCAACTTACTAATTCTGGCTCTCTTGAGAAGTCTACTCTATGAACCAATCCATTACAAAGGTTTATAGAGGTTTCATGTTAAAACACCTAAGGGAGGAAACCCTGCAGGCAGGCAGAACATTCTAGAAATTCCCATATACCATCCTTACATCACCAGTCTTAAAGGCAATGGAAGATTCAATTGCCCAGACACATGTAACAAGACTTTTTCTTCTTTCTTTAGTCCAGCTTATGGGCTCATAAACATCAGTGCACTAAGGATAACATAAAGGGCTAAATACATATAATCATGCACTTAATACATGGCAGGAGATTTTTGGGGGGCAATTTTGACGGATGTGACTTTCACTTGCAGAGCCGGCTTTGGAACTTGACACCTGAGTGAGAAGTCCTTTCTTTGTATTTCTCAGTCCTGCGCTGGAGGAATTTCAGGAGGAGACAGAGGCACGGGCTGGTGGCTGAGGATGTGAGCTGAGATGTAAACAGAGTGGGGCACAAGGGTTCCACGGCAGAGAGAAGTGATGGAAGGGAAGGAGTTGAGCAGATTTGTGTCACCAAAAGTAGATAAAGGGCTGGGGAAGGTGGCTGGCTCGGGATCTCGGATATCTCGAATGATGGCTGGGGGACGTGGCCTTTTTCCAAGAGGCACTGGGGAGCCATGGAGGTCTTAGGGTGGGGGAGTGTCACTTTAGAAAGATGGCTCTGGGGACTTCCCTGGTGGTCCAGTGGTGAGACTGGGCTTCCATTGCTGGGGGCATGGGTTTGATCCCTGATTGGGGAACTAAGATTCTGCATGCTGGGTGGTGTGGAAAAAAAGAAGAAGAAAGAGGGCTCTGAGGGTGGCCTTGAGAAGGAAGATGAAAGTTGGCAGTGAGATTAGGAGGTTTGACTGGCAGACATGTCACCTCCTTGGGCAGGTGACCCCCTGCTGGGCTGACCCCTGGATGGAGAGAACCCGCAGACCTTGGGCAGGGTGCCAAGTCTGGGGGTTCTCTCTATGCAGGGATCAACCTGGAAGGGGTCACAAATGAGTTAACCTGAACCAGTCTTTCCCCAGCATGGACCTGCTACCACTAGACAGTGTTGGGGCAGGTGGACAAGACACTAAATATCATAGAATCACATCTCAGTAAACGGATTCCCTCTTCAGCACTCTCACAGTAACAGATTTAACTATCTTAAGTGTACTGGAAACAAGGCTGGTTTCCCACTGATGCCAGTGAAACAGGTTGCTTTCCAGTACACTGAAGTTAAAAAAAAAAAAAGAACCCATTAAAGAAAAATATCAAATACAACAGTTTAGAATGGGATAAAAAAATCAAGATGTTCTTGAATGTTGAATGCTTGGGAACCCTCCTCTTAAGCCACAAGAATGATGAACCAAGTCCCCAGGGGATAGGAGAGGCAGGGCTGTCATGAACCAGCCCGCTGGCACCACTAGGGGGAGCCCTTCCCATCTCTGGGCTCACACTGACTCCTTCCTCAGCGACCATGTCTTCCCATAAATTGGAGGAGAAACAGAATTTGGCAGCCTTTTCATCCTGACGCTCATGAGCAAAAAAAAAAAAAAAAAAAGCCACACTCAGCCCTGTATTTGCTACCATAACCCTACCACCACCTCCAGAAGATGCCCCTGGGTTGAGGGGCAGGAGCCCAGATGAGAGAGAGAGGACTGGGCAGCATGAGATACTCAAGTCGGACAACAGGAAGAACCTGAGCAGGAGGAGTTAGAAGATGCCTGGTAAGACTGGGCAGTGCTCTAGCCAAAACAGGTCAGAAAAGGAAAGCCTGGGGCGGACAGGGGAAGGCTCAAGGCCAGCGGGGACCACCCAGGTCACTCAATAGGCAGTGCAGGGGTTTGTGAGGAGCTAGTCAGTGGGCACCAGCACTGGGGGTGGTGGGGAGCTGCCTCCTCTCAGCTTCTGCCAGTTTTGCTGTTAGGAATGTGGCTCAGATTATCTTGAGAAATCCAGCTCTGGATTTTGACATCAACTCTGTAAATTTGGTAATGCAAGCAAATGTGCCAGAGGGCTGGATTTGGTTCAAGGGCCACTAGCGTGTTGCTCCCCTCTGGAGCCAGTGTGACCGATGGACCACTGGAGGCTCGTGGCACAAGCACATATTAAGCATCTGCTGTACGTCCAGGACTGCCCCGCTGGCTCAGGGTCCCCTGGGGTGGCTGAGAAGAAAACTTCGGGAATGTGGGGAGAAGGGGGGTTGGGCCCGCCAGGGGGCAGGGATACTCACAGGCCCCCGACTGCAGGGTCAAGGTCAGGAACAGGGGGCTGATGACCAAGTGCAGGCAGTTGAGGGGCCGCTTCCAGTTCCTGTCCTCCTTGTCGGGGTCCATGACGGGGACGGTGAGGAGCAGCAGGAACTCCACGGGCAGCTGTCAAGTGCGGGAAGGCAGGAGGGTGAAGGCAGGGAGGCCTGTGCTTGGCCTCTGCCCTGAGCTCAGTCATTCAAGAACCAGGCTGGACTTCCCTGGTGGCTAAGAATCTGCCTGCCAATGCAGGGGACACGAGTTCGATCCTGGGTCCGAGAAGATCCCACAGGCCATGTGGCAACTAAGCCTGTGCGCCCTGAAGTCCCCGCTCCGCAACAAGAGAAGCCACTCTGCATGAGAAGCCCACACACTGTGACTAGGGAGTAGCCCCCGCTCGAAACTAGAAAAAAGTGCCCGCAGCAATGAAGACCTGGTGCAACAATGAATCAATCAATGAACAAAAGAACAAGGCGCTACCACTGAAGCGCCCACCTGATGCAGGCCCCCAGGCGCTTCCGACTGCTGCTGAACACACCGCCAACAACCCAGTGCTGGCCACTGCCAACACTCTGAGCAGGAACTCTTAATTTTCCTACCTTTTGGATAAAGAAACTGAGGCTCAGAGAGGCTAAGAAACTTCTCCAAAGCCACACAGGCTGTGAAACCGGGCTAAGGGCCAGCTCTGAAGGACTCGACACCTTGTGTTTCGCCTTCACTTGTGCTTTTAGCCAGCAACTAATCTAACAACACGTATGGAGTGCTTACCACATGCTAAGCACCCGAGTCAGTCCTTCACATAGAGTAGTTCAGCAACTTGTCACAACCACTGCGATAGGCTGGATTCGGTTCCCAACTCTTCAATCCCCCTCCACCCGTAAGAGAACTGACCACCCCCACACTTTTGTCAAATGACTAGAGTCTGCCGAATATATTTCCTGTCCCACTGATGTTGAACTTGGCCATGCCGCTTGCTTTGGCCAATAGGCGGTTTGGTGAATGTGATGTGAACAAGGTGTAAATTGTGCCTGGGGAGTCTGCCTTGGTCTCTTCTGCCAAGAAAACAGCATACTCCCACTGGCCCCAGAAGGAGATATGGGGCAGACCTGAACCACCAACCAGAGTCATCTCAGATGACTGGATGAGAATAAATACTGTCATCATACGTCAGGGAGGTGTTGGGGGCTGTTTTTTACACAGCACCGCTGCAGCAATAACTTACTGACACAAGGATTCCAGCAGAAAGGCGCTATCATGATCCCCGCTTCACCGTGGAGGAAGCTGAAGCTCCGAGCAATGAAGGGACTTGCCTGAGATCATGATATAGCCAGAGCTGTCCTGGGGTATAACTATTAGTTGTTCATTATCTGCCCCCTGGGTCTGAGGGGGCCTGAAAGGTATCCATGGTGGAGGGCTAGGAGGCGAGGCCTCTGGCTTTTTGGGTCTGGGTGGTGGAAAGCACTGCCGTCCTGCCTCATGGAAACCAGCCTGCTCACATCCAGACCTCAGGAGACAGGTAGCCCAGGGTAGCAGTGAGGGCTCAGAAAAGCACTATTTTAATCTCATTTAGACTCACTGTGACCCACACTCTCACCTGCCCCAGTTCCTGGCTCTCAGCGGGTCAGGAGTCCCCAGCCTCCTCTCTGTCCTTGGGAAGATGCTCCCCTTCCTTCTCTACGGGGAGGAGTCTGAGCCATGCTCCGTGACTCACGTTCCCCACGGAGCCCCAGTCTCATGTATTTCCCCATCAAGTCCTCCACCCCGCCCCCCAACCTCACGGCTCTGGAGAAGGCGGAGGGGCCGCTGTCCTGTGCTGTCACCAAGTCAGGAGCCTGGCCCCAGGCTCCCCCCTGACCTTGAACACCTTGAGGACCCTCCAGTACACGGGCTTGGTCCGCCACTTCCTGTAATCCAGGGGGTTGAGGGCCTGCACCAGGATCTGGGCCGTGGTCTCCGGGTACAGGAGCAGCGGCCGGTACTCCTCACCTGGGGGCGCAAGTAGGGAGAGGCAGGTGTCTGCGGCTGGCTCAGCCTCTGGGAAACCCTCTCCCTTCCCTCCCACCAGCGTCCCCAACCCCTGGGAAGAAGGAAAAAGCCCAGAGCCTGGTAGGGGGCGGGGAAGGCAAACCCAGCTCAGCCTGCAGTGAGAGGTGTTCATTGCCTCCTTCCTGGGCGGGGGGTGGGGTGGGGTGGGGGGGCTACTGGATGGTCCCATCGCCCACCTCTCCCGCCCAGTCCAGCTGGCACCCCACCCCAGCTGGACACAGAGCCCCTGGACTCACCATAGTCATAGCTATTGGTGTTGGAAGACATCCGCTCCTCTTCGGAATCTGACAGTATCTCTGTAGGAGAGAGCCGAGTTTCCCACGAGCCAGGTGGGGCGCCCAGCCCCTCCCACCATTATTCTAGGGTAGGGCACCTCTGGGACCGCTCGGTATTCAGGGTGCAAGTGTCCAGGCCCCCTCTGTATTGTGGACTTCTCAGCAATCACCCTGTACGCTCAGGAATTCTTACAGACTCAGGAAGTCTAACTTGCAAAACATCTTCAAATATAGGGATGCGGCAGTAAGGTCAAATTTAATACGGCCGTCTGAAGACAAAACTCAAACATTTACTGACTTCCACGTTGCACCTTTCAGAACTTGGAACCCAACATATTTTTCTTTTCCAGTCTGAAACTTTTCTCAGGAGTCCTCGGGATTAAAGGACCGAGCCCTGCAAAGAAAGGCTTCCCAAAAGGAAAATGGCTGTTCTCAAGTGAAGAGTGCTAGCCCTGATTCTGCCTCTGTGTGACTCTCCAGGCCTCATTTTCCCCTTCTGTTCCAGCCCAGTGGACTAGGATGGGTTTTAAAGAGAGCACAGGGTATTACGTGCTGAACTCTGAAGGCCCAGCGCATAAAGAAGAGAGAGAAAAATCATGGTAGACTTCCTGTAGGAGGAGTCACCAGCACCTGTGCCAGGACCTCAGGAAATGACACAGTCCAGCCCTCTGGAAGCTCACAGTCCAATGGACAGAAACATAAGCAAATTAATAACAGAATGGAGAGATAAATGCTGTGCTGGGGTGAGTCTAAAAGCTGTGCAAGCCCAGAAGAGATACCTGGGGGTCTCTGCAGAGCTCCCTCCAGGCTGAGTCCTTAAGTCTTTTCAGAAGGACACACCAGGGAAAAGGGACAGCACACGCAAAGCCTGGAGACAGCCAGAGGGAGCATGGCATGTTCAGGGAGGTGGGGGTGGCCGTGCACAGCTGGGGAGTGGAGTTTAGGGTGTGAATGAGTTTGGAGAAGAAAGCTGAGGCCCAGCACAAATGGCAACAGATCAAGGGCAAGGTTCTCAGGCTCACATGCCAAAGAGGGCCAAGCACGTCATGGGACCACGTGAAAGAGGCTTGAGGGAAGAATTCTGGTTTCCCAACATAATCAGGTCTGTACATGTCACGGTTGAAGACAGAGAGCACTGGGGACTGGGATAAATGGGGGAACCATGCCTTTTCCTAAGGCAGAAGCCCCATTCAGCTTGAGACATGTATCTGTATATGTGTGTGGGGTGTGTGTGTGTGTGTGTGTGTGCGCACGTGCTCATTCGTGTCCGATTCTTTGCAACCCCATGGACTGTAGCCCACCAGGCTCGTTCGTCTGTCCATGGGATTTCCCAGGCAAGAATACTGCAGTGGGTAGCCATTTCCTTCTCCAGGGGATCTTCCTGACCCAGGGATCAAACCCACGTCCCCAGGGTCTCCTGCACTGGCAGGTGGATTCTTCGCCGCTGCGCCACCTGGGAAGCCTGTGGGTTGTATGTGTGTATTTGTGAATGTGTATTTGTATGTGTTGTGTATGTGTTATGCACGTTCATGCTGTTGATGCATTTGTGAATGTGTGTGTTGCATCGTTCTGGATGTGTGTGTGCGTGTGTTTGTGCATGCGGAAGCACCTGGCAGGGGGCGCATTCTGGGATGCGGGTGAAAGCTCTTAGGAAGATCTGCCCCAGCAACTGGCAGGAGCACGAAGAACTAATGCACTTGGACAAGCAGGTGATGACGAGGCTTTAGCAGCACAAGCGAAGGCACGGAGCGGGGACCTTGGTAGAACAAGTAGAAACAGTAGGAAGAGGAGATGGGCACTGGCACAGGCCTCAGGAAGCAGAGGCAGCAGTTTCTGGGCACAGAGGGCTCCAAACCCAGGGGTCCTCCACTCAGACCTCACCTGGGGTGGCCGGCATGGAGCAGACCAAGGATCTCCTCCGCTGCCTTTGGTAGATCCAGGTGCAGAGAACCACGGTGACCACGTAGAACGCATAGAAGCCCAGGTAACCTGCGGACAAGGGCACGCAGTCACCAAGTGGTGTCCTGGCCGCAGGGCCCAGAGAACAAGGGCGCCCAGTTCTGTCGCTGGCACCTGGTGGCAGTGGCTGTGCCAGCCCAGCCCGCAAAGGGCCGTTTCCTGGAGCGCCACCCCCTCCCCTCCCTTCCCCTCCTTGGCCCATATTTTCTTCCTACCAACGCCACCCCTGCCTTCCCCCCACCCAACCCATCCATCCATCAACAGTGGGTGTAACACCTGGCACTGACAGTGGCCTCCGGGACACAGTTCAAGTGCAAAGGGCTAGTATGCTGCTCTGTGCCCTGGGAGGCTGAGCCCCTGCGGACCGTATCCCCCCGTCTCTGGCTGCCCTGGGCCTGCGCATGGAGCCCCAAGAATGAATCAGAAGGCAGCAGGGGAGGGTCTGGGGCACCCCCTCCCTGCTGTGGGGCCCTGTCTCTGGCAGGACCCGTGACCTTCCGCAACTCTCGCTCAGGCTGGGTGACCCCGGGTCTGGGCCTGGAGCCCTCAGCAGGCTCCAGCCACCCCACTCTCTGCCTACTTCAGGGGCTCCCACTGCTGCTGACCCCTAGCGTCTCGCATCACAGCCCCCCTCCCCGGTTTTTCTCAATCCTCTGTAAGTCGCCCCTCCAGCATGTCGTTGGAACCGTCGGGATGGAGTGACCCTGTGGGTCATTGCGGCTGTACCGCTCATGAAAACTGGAAATTGTGAAAACCCAGAACGTCACCCCTGCCCTCTTCGGTGATCGGAACCACAAGTTCCCTTTCATGCCCAGGCCACCAGGGTCCCAAGCAGTGCTTCCATCACTCGGAACCAAAGGTGACTCTGTGCCCTGCAGACCACCCGCTCCCCCCCACCACCCCCGCCTCCCCGGCCCTGTGCCTCCCAGCCGTCAGCCCTGGGGAGATCCCGCCCTGGTCCCGCAGCGGCTCACCCAGGGCCCACGCCAGCGTGACCCTGCCGCAGTAGAGCGCGGTGAAGATCAGCAGCACGGCCGCCATGTAGAAGATGATGTCTCTGAGGAAGGGCCTGGAGGCCGCCGTGAAGGGACGCAGGATGGCGATCCCACCGGCCACCACGGTGGTGACCAGCACGCCCGCGCCTGCGGGAGAGGAGGCCAGGCTCGGTCCGCCCCGCGCCCACCTCCCGCTGCCCTCCCAGCCTCCTCACCCGCAGCCGGGGCCGCTCGCTCGTACCAAACAGGGCCCCAAAGGCCAGGCCAGCTGTGCGCGGGTCCGAGAAGGCCACCAGGGCGCTGAAGATATCCGGGGCCCCGTTCCCAAACGCCAGGAAGGTGACGCCATGGGGGGACGTGTCAAGGGGCCTCAGTGCAGGCGCTCCAGGCTGCCCAGGCCACGTGCCGCCCCCCGTCTCCCAGCCCCTCACACCCTCCGGCCCTCCCTCCAGGGTACCAGAACTGGACCAAAAGGATACTGCCACGTTGTGGGAAAGCTTGAGTGTGGTGGAAATGGCCGACAGGTTAGGGCAGAAGCTACGGAGGAGAGGCCAGCGGTGAGTGTTTCCACAGCGAGCGGCTCCTGCCCCCAGTCCTTCCCCCCCAAGCCCAGGGTGGGCCCTCCCCAAGTCAACCTCCCCACCCTGGGACCCCCTCTCCCGTCTACAAGCTGGACATCAGGCCAGGGCCGAACTCACAACTTCGCCGCGGTGACTCCCAGAATCAGAAACAGATAAAGCAGCCAGAAAGCCTGGGTGAGGGTAGAGGGGGAGGCCAGGGACGGGGAAAGAGCATTAAGTCCTGCTGGGGCCATGGGCCCCTCTCACCGGCCCCCCACCCAGCGCGGGGCCTCACGTAGAGGGTGATGGCCAGAGGGAGGAGGCAGGCTGGGAAGTGGCAGAAGATGCCCTCGAGGTAGTCCAGGTAGCCCCCGTCACTGCGGCAGTCGGGGTTGGTGCGGACGAAGGCACAGCGGTCAGAGGCGTTCAGGCCACACACTTCTCGACACTGCGGAAAGAGAGGCGGAAGGGGACATCAGAACCCACCACCCCGTGATCCACTGGACCAGCCCCACCTAAGCAGTAAAGACAACCTCCTTCAGCCTGGTCCCTAAACTTCCCAGGCTCCAGCTGCATGCTTTCATTTTTAAAAATAAACCTGTTCTTGAACACAAGTAAGTCATGAATTTGTTGTTTAGTCACTAAGTTGTGTCCAACTCTTTGCAACCCCAAGGACTGTAGCTCGCCAGGCTCTTCTGTCCATGTGATTTTCCAGGCAAGATTACTGGAGTGGGTTGCCATTTCCTCCTCCAAGGGATCTTCCCAACCCAGGGATCGAACCCGTGTCTCCTGCATTGGCAGGTGGATCCTTTACCACTGAGCCACCTGGGAAGCAAGTCATGAATACACACATTTAAAACAAAACAGGAAATTTCCTGGTGGTCTAGTGGTTCGGACTCAGAGCTTTCACTGCCAGGGCTTGGGTTCAATCTCTGGCTGGGGAACTAAGATCCAGCAAGTCATGCAGCATGGCAAAAAAAAGAAAAAGAAACAATATGTAACGAGTTCTAAATTCTCCTTTCTCATCCCTGCCCTCCATAATCCCACCTCTCTCCTGCCATGATCAGCTTGAAGCAGACCCTTACAGACATTTCTCAATTTAATGACATTTGTACATATATCTTAGTACAGAGTTTGTTTTGTTTTATAGAAACGGGTCTGTCCTAAAGTTCTTGTTTCTGCAACTTGAGTTTTACCACTTCACAGACATGCCATTTATTAACATCTTGACAGACATAATGAAGAAAGTAAAAACATTCTGAGTGATTTCTATATGCCAGGCACAGTGCTGAGCTTAAAAGGTTGCCTCAGTTAATCTACACAATGATCTTATAAGGAAGATAAGATTATCCTGCCCATTATACAGATAAGGAGACTTAAAAGACAGTATTTCACACTCAGTGGTAGAGAAAGCACTGGAATCCAGGCAATTTGAAGTTCTCCTAAATTTCCTGTCCTTGACCATTACTGCCCCATTTCTGGCTCACTGTAGCCTCAGGAGTTCATGCCATGGATGACTTGCAATAGAGGAACATTTCCCTAATGACGAGCAGCTGAGAGTGTCTACCTTTCCATCAGCACCAACTGTCAACTTCCTTGCACATGACTCTCTGGGCACAAGTGAGAACGTTTGGTCAGAGAGATTTCCAGAAGTGAAAGTGCTGAGTCAGACAGTTTCACAGTCCGAGTTCCTCCAGAAGCGCCCTAGAGACAAGGATTTCTAAGCAAGCAGCACAGTGGGGAGGTGTGGAGAGCACAAGCCCCAAGACAGGGAAGTGAGCCAGGGACGGGAAAAGCAACCAGAGAAGGCTGGGCTGAGACGGTGCCCGCCACAGGCTGGTAACCCCAGGGGCAAGGGAGCTGGGGTATTTATACACCAACTCCTATCACTCATCGTGAGCAGAGCCGGGGAGGGAGGTGCTAGGTCCCCAGCGCTTCTGGCCTGCCATGCTTGCGGGTGGTTCTGGAAGAAGATGCTGGTGACCTGAAGTCAACAGAGGCCCACCAAAATGGCAGGGTCAGAAACTGCCTGATGGTCCAGTGGTCGGGACTCCGCACCTGCACTGCCAAGAGCCTGCGTTCAATCCTTAGTCAGAAAACTAACATCCCATACTATACAGCACAGCCAGAAAAAAAAAAAAAGGGCCCAAAGGATATGGGCAGAGCCCTAACAGTGTCTGTTGCAGAGGGAGAAATATCTTAAACCTCTGAGGGATTCTGCTAAAATACCCTCCCCACAGCTCTACCTGGGGCTTCCCAGGTGGCACTAAAGGTAAAGACCCTGCCTGACAATGCAGGAGACACAAGAGACGCAGGTTCAATTCCCGGGTCAGGTCTGTGTAGTCGAAGTTATGGTTTTTCCAGTAGTCACATACGGATGTGAGAGTTGGACCATAAAGAAGGCTGAGCGCCGAAGAATTGATACATTTGAATTGTGGTGCTGGAGAAGACTTGAGAGTCCCTTGGACGGCAAAGAGATCAAGCCAGTCAATTCTAAAGGAAATCAACCCTGAATATTCATTAGAAAGATTCATGCTGACAAGTGTTAGAGAGGCTGGGGAGAAATGGAACACCTGTGCAACTCCTCTTAGGGATGTAAAAATGGTACAGATGTTGTGGAAAAGAGCATGGCAGGTCCCTCCTCCCCAAATTAAAAATACAATAACCAGTTCTAGGTACGTAATGTACAAAGTGACGACTATAGTTAACACTGCTGGATGGTATATATTAAAGATGTTAAGGCAGTAGATCCCAAGAGTTCTCATCACAAGGAAAAAAACTTTTGTATCTGTAGATGATGATGGATGTTCTCTAAACTCTTTGTCATCATCATTTCATAATATAAGTAAGTCAAAGCATTATGCTGTACATCTTAAACTTACATGGTACTGTAGGTCAATTGTATCTTAACAAAAACTGGAAAAAAAAATAGAATTACCATACAATCCAGCAAATCTACTTCTGGGTATACATGAAAAAGAATTGAAAGTCAGGTCTCAAAGAGACATTTGCACACCCATATTCATAGTAGCCTGATTCACAACAGCCAAAAGGTTTAGAAACAACCAAAATGTCCATCAGTGGATGAACAGGCTGAGCAAAACGTGGCCTATCCATATGATGGAATGCTATTCAGTCTTAAAAGGGGGAAGAAAATTCTGACACAAGCTACTACATGGACGAACCCTGAAGACATCATGCGAAGTGAAACAGGCAAGTGTTTAACGCTCAGTTGTGTCTGACTCTTTGTGACTCCATGGACTGTAGTCTGCCAGGCCCCTCTGTCCATGGGATTCTCCAGGCAAAAATGCTGGAGTGGGTAGCCATCTCCATCATTATTTATACGAGGTACTTGGGAGCAGTCAGACTTACAGAAACAGAAAGCTGAATGGTGACTGCCAGCTGGGGGAAGGGAAGTGGAGAGTTATTTAATGAGAACAGTTTCAGTTTTGCAAGATGAGAAAGTCCTGGAGGTGGATGGTGGTGATGGTTGCACAATGAGAACGTCTTGAATGCCACTGAACTGTTCACTTAACAGTTCTAACCCCTCCACAAGCCCTCTCTGAACTTTTAGCAATGCAATGCTAGAGGTGTGATTTCTGGTAACCTCTATCCCCTGCTTACTGGCTCTCTCTAGACACTGCACTGAGCCCGCCATGCCTATTTCATGCACTGTTCCTTCTGCCTGGGGCACCGTCCTTAAAAAAACACCATTCATCTTCCAATCCTCAGATGCTTCTTCCAGGAAGTCTTCCTTGACTACCCTACCCAGAACAGGGCAGATCCTCCAGTTATAAACTCTCTTCACCCCTGGTCCTCCTTTTCAAAGCACTTCTCGTGCTATTTGTAGGATCACAGACTGACTTAATGTCCGCCTCCCCCATCCAAGTCTCGCACACAGTCGGGACTCATAATTTTTTGCCACACACTGTGAAAGTGAAGTCGCTCAGTCGTGTCTGACTCTTTGCGACCCCATGGACTCTAGCCTACCAGGTTCCTCTGTCCATGGGATTTACCAGGCAAGAGTACTGGAGTGGGTTGCCATTGCCACACACTGTGCTGGACCCCAACTCGCCTAGTCTTCAAAACAGACCTAGGAGGTTGGTACAATTGTTTCCACTTCACAGATGAGAAAACTGAGGTACAGAGAGGCAAAGGGACTCACCTCAGGGCACACAGCCTGTCATTGCTAGCTGGTTTCAAACTCAGCTCTGCCTGAAAGTTACTAGCTGAAGCTCCAGAGGAAACAGCCCACCAGGGGCAGAGCCTCTTCCCCACCTCCTGCCCCAGGCTCCTTCCAGTGCTGAGTCAGCCAGGGAGAAAGCAGGAGACTCTCCCAGCCCAGCTCCTCTCCATCTTCCTGACAGCAGAGTGAGTCAGCAAGGCAGGTCCCCCCAAATCTGGCCTCCAGAATCACATTCCTGCCTGCCCCCGTGCCCTAAGCTGGCCATCCCCTCCCTTGAAACTCATCAGGAGCTGAACTCAGCTCTGCCCAAGGGGCGCAGAGCTAACGTGGCGCTGCTCTGAGTCTGGGGTGGTGAATTCTCAGTCCGTCTCCTTGCCCTCTCATCCTCTTCCCTGAGTCAGTAAGGATCCCCAGGGAATCCAGAGAGGGTCAAATATTTTTCCCTCTGTGGGTAAGTTTTAAGGGTCAGGATGGACAGGAGAGGGTTGCAAATGCAATGAATGCCCTGTCTAAATGTCTAAAACCACCAGGGCTGCCGGCAACGGTAGTGATGAGCTGGAGGGGGCGTGCCCTGCTGGAAGGCATCCAAGTTATAAAATGAAAGACTGCAAGGAGATCAAACCAGTCAATCTGAAAGGAAATCAACCCTCAATATTCACTGCAAGGTGTGATGCTGAAGCTTCAATACTTTGGTCACCTGAGGCGAAGAGCCGGTTCATTGGAAAAAGACTCTGATGCTGGGAAACACTGAAGGCCAAAGGAGAAGGGGGCGACAGAGGATGAGATGGTTGGATGGCATCACAGACTCAACGGACATGAGTTTGAGCAAACTGCAGGAGACGGTGCAGGGCAGGGAAGCCTGGCGCACTGCAGTCATGGGATCACGGAGGTGGACACGACTTAGTGACTGAACAACAACAACCCCACACTACCAAAAAACAAAGCCAAAACCAAAACCATGGCGGCTAGACTAGCCCACGGGCTGTCAGTTTTCAATCCTATTTCAGTAAGACTGGTGTGGAAGACCGGGTAGCTGAGAGGAAAGGCAGCCTTGAGTCTGCGCCCGTTTTGCTGCCAGCTCACTGGGTGACCCTTGCTGTGTTGTGCTTAGTCACTCAGTCGTGTCTGACTCTTTGTGACCCCATGGACTATAGCCGGCCAGGCTCCTCTGTCCATGGGGATTCTCCAGGCAAGAATGCTGGAGATCATCCCCTTCTCCAAGGCATCTTCCCAAGCCAGGGATCAAACCCTGGTCTCCCACTTTGCAGGCAGATTCTTTACCATCTGAGCACCAGGGAAACGGCCCCTTTAAGGTGTCTGGACCTTGCCTTCCTCACCTACAGGGCAGTCTTCATCAAACCCAGCCTGGCCATCAGATCTTGGTGCCACATGTTTTGTTAAGTGCTTCTGCACACACCCTTTATAACTGACTATCAAACTGTAGATGGGGGCTTCCCAGGTGACTCAGTGGTAAAGGATCCACTGCCAATGCAGGAAACCTGGGTCAGGAAGATCCCCTGGAGGAGGAAATGGCAACCCACTCCAGTATTCTTGCCTGGAGAATCCCATGGATGGAGAAGCCTGGTGGGCCACAGTCCAGGGGGTCACAAAGAGTCGGACACGACTGAGCACGCACGTGTGCACGCAGACTGTAGACTATCAAAGTCCACGCTGCCTCCATTAAGAAGCCAAACAAGTCCACAACTCCAGTATCAAGGGGACAATTCTAATTGTTTCCATTTTTTGGTTGGGGCCCATCAAGAAAGGCTCGGGTTTTCATTACCTGAATGCTTTCTCTAAATGTTGTTACCTGAAGCCAAAGGCACGTCCTTGTGCATGAGCAGGACAGGAATGGGCTGTGTGCTTCGTTGCTCACAGGAGGAGGGATGAGGGGCTGGGAGGGGATAGCGTGGAGTCACAAGCTTCTGGTTCATCCTCCCTGGCTGAGGAATGATCCCCAAAGATGTCCAGTCCTAATCCCTAGAGCCTGTGAAGTGTGACCTTACGTGGCAAAAGGGGCTTTGCAGAGGTGATTAAATTGAGGCTCTTGGGATGGGGGGATTGTCCAGAATTATCTGGAGGGCTTTAGATGTCATCACAGGATTTTTATAAGAGGGAGGTGGGAGGGTCAGAGTGATAGAGATGCGAAGGAAGCAGAGGTCCAGACACTGAGAGAGACAGTGAGTGACTGGGGGAGAGGGAGGGAGGGAGACGGGTGGAGGGGGGAAGTGTGGGGGAGAGGGAGGAAGTGGGGGTGGAGAAAGAGAAAGATGCTAGGCTGGTGACTTTGAAGATGGAGGAAGAGGCCAAAAGCCAAGGAAGTAACGCAGGAAGCTTCTAGAAGCTGGAAAAGGCAAGGGAATGGACCGTCGCCTGGAACCTCCGGAAGGAACACGGTACTGACACCTTGATTTTAATCCAGTGAAACCCATTTTGGGCTTCTAAGCCCCCAGATAACAAATGTGTGCTCATTTTAAGCCACTGAGTCTGTAGTCATTTGTTACAGCAGCAAGTGGAAATGAAAACACTCATCCAGAGTCAGTTACCTGCAGACATTAAACTACTCTCAAAGACATCTCACGTTCTTAACCTCACTGACCAGCTCCCACGAGAGGAGCGGAAGGTGTGAGCTGGGGTGGAAACTCCCCTCTCCCAGCTCCTGTCAGTACACGCCCTTCTATTCTCTCACCCCCACGGCTGGACCCCAACAGGGCAAGTCCTCCGAGGAGTGGAAAATCACAGGTCTCCCACCAGGACCCCAACCCAGGAGCAGAAAACACTGCTATTTTCCAGAGGCCCCTCGGCCTTGTGACAACCGCTCAGCAGGCCAGGTGGAACCCTGCTTCTGAGGACAGGGCTCTGGAGCCATGCAGCCTGGCTTCAAATCCTGCTTCCCCACTCAGAGCTGTGCGACTTTGGGCAACTCAACTTCTCTGTGCCTCGGTTCCCGCCTTTATAAAACGAGGCAGGGGTCGGCAAACTGTAAAGGGCTAAATGTTTCCCCCTCTGTGGGCCAAGTGTTCTCTACTGAAGCCATTCAACTCTGGTTGATCCTGTGAAAGCATCAGCCATAATAACAAACAGGCATGACTGCATTCCAATAAAGGTATACTTAACAGACACTGAGGTGTGAATTGAGTTTTCATGCATCCTGAAATACCATTCTTTCAAAAATTGTTTTCGATCATTTGAAAATATAAAAACAATTCTCAAGAACTTCTCTGGTGGCCCAGTGGTTAAGAACCTGCCTGCTAATGCAGGGGACATGGGTTCAATCCCTGGTCTGGGAAGATTCCACATGAGCAACCAAGCCTGTGAGCCATACTACTGAGCTTGCGAGCTCTAGATCTGTGCTCTGCGACAAGAGCAGCCACCGCAGTGAGAAGCCCGCGCACCACAAGTAGAGAGGAGCCCTCCCTCAGCATAATGAGAGAAAGCCTGTGTACGGCAACGAAGACCCAGATCAGCCAAAAATTAATTATGTCATTAAAATAAGTAAAAAACATCCCCAGCTCCTGGACTGTACAAAACCCAGCAGTGGACCTGATTTGACCTGTGGGCTGAACTTTGCCAGCTCCTGAAATGCAGGGCTAAACGAGCTCACTCATGTGCTTTGAACATTGCCTGGTTCACACTCAGTGTTCAGTACAACAAGCGCTGATTACTATTTTTTCCAGAGGTGAAAATTGAGAGTAGAGATAAAGAGCTTACCTGTTAGCTTGTTCCCCTCGGGACTGCGAGGGTTAGCCCTAAATGTCCAGTCTCTCTGTCAGATCTGTGGAGATTTTTTTTTTTTTTTTCAGACTTCCTTCTTCCCAAAAGGAGTGTCCTGGAATTACTGGGCCCTGGTAGTCTGATGCCAAACAAGTCCCTGGCCCTCTGAGGTCACACGTGGAAGGATGAGGGCACTGGGTGGCTCAGTACTATTTCCCCCCCACCAAAAAATCTTAATTTGGACCCCTTCCCAAAGCTACTACCACCTTCTTCCCCAGTGGCTTTGCCAGCCTGCTCCCTGCCTCCACCCATTCCAGTTGATTCTCCCACTGCAGCCAGTGGGATCCTTGTAAAAACTGGAATCAGATCGTGTCCCTCCTGGGGACTTCCCTGGCAGTCCAGTGACAACAACAAAAAAAACCCCAGAAGATGTCCCTCCCGTGTTCTAAATGCTAGCATGGCTCCCATCTTATGCCTAGGAACGGACCCACTTTGCACAGTGGTCCACAAAGTGGAAGTGGAGTCACTCAGTTGTGTCCAACTCTTTGTGACCCCGTGGACTGTAGCCTACCAGGCTCCTCTGTCCAGGGGATTTTCCAGGCAAGAATATTGGAGTGGGTTGCCATTTCCTTCTGCAGTGGTCCACAAAGCCCCAAGCAACCTGGCTTCCCTCTCCCGTCTCCTCCCTCATCCTTCACCCCCTAGCTCACTGTTCTAGCCACTCCGGCCTCCCAAAGTTTGTGACATGACATGGCCTTCTGCTCCTGCCTCAGGGGCTTTGCACGTGCTGTTCTGCTATATCTTTGCAAAGCTTCAGGCCTCTGTCCACAGAGAGGCCTGCCCTGACAGCCCAAGGCAAAGTGGTCACCTCTCTCCATCTCACTCCATCACATCCCTACCCTGTTTTGTGATCCTCATCGCTCAGTGAAATCCTGTGGATTTACCTGACCTGTGAGCCTGTTTCTCATGTGCGTCCCCAACTAGAAACACAAGCTCCATGAGGGCAGGAACTGAGTGGTTTACTCCTCACGTGTAGCACAGTTCCTGGCACATAATAGGTGCTCAAGAAATCTTTGTTGAATGAGTGACTACATAAGAGGACCTAGGTGAGAAGTGGGTGGCCTTTCCCAGCCTGCAGGATCCCGGGCCAGAGGCTGGCAGGACTTTCAAAAGGGCAGCTACCTGTGTAGTCCTGGGAGACAGTAAGCCAGAGAGGGAGGATCTGGATTCAGCAGGAGGCAGCAGTGAGTTCACGTCCTGGCTCTGCAACTTCCCTCACGGCCAATTTCCCCTCCCTGAACCTCAGCATCCTCATGGGCAGCACAGAAATCATCAGACTCATCTTGGGGGGTTGAGGCCAGGATTTGGTGAGTTCTGCACAGCTCTGGCTGGCTGAAGAGCTCAATAACTCAGAGAGATTATCTGACCCAAGCCAGATAACCCCTGTTTTCCTGCCTCCAAGAGGCAGCAGTCAATTTTATAACCTAGAGTAACCGCAAATCACTTTCCCATCTGCAAATTGGGCATAATTACCTGTTTGCCTGGTTCAAACAAAGGGCATGAAGGTACTCTGCGGCCCCATAAAGTCGGCGTGGGTGCTAAACACACTCTCAGCTGTTCATTCAGGTGGGGAGGAGTTTGTTACTCTGTCCTCCCTCTGAAGAAAATATGAAGCGAGAACCCAGCCCCCTGACTTCAGATTTTCACTCCGGATCCACTGTGACCTCCCCTCCCCTTACAGACATCAGAAAGAATGATGCGAGTTCCCTGCAGCCTGTCTCCACTGTCTGCATACCTCCCTGCCTCAGGAGGAAGCCACCTTGCTCTCATCACCGTTTGGTCTTTGGTGCATCCAAGTCAAAGGCACTACCATCCCCCACCGGCCAAGACACTAAGGCCAGAAATCTGGAGCCTTCTTTGACTCCTTTCTTCCACCACTTTGCCCCTCCATCCAAACCATCAGTACCTCTTGTGCTTCCGACATTTACTCCAAGTCCCGCCACTTCTTTCCTCTCTGCACAACCATCAATGACCTGGGAAGCTGCCAGAGCTTTCCCACTGGTCTCCCTGCTGCTACCCTCAATCCTCTCAGTCCATTTTCTCCAGAGAAGCCAGAGACATTCTTTGAAGAAATAAATCAGATTTATGAGAATTCCCTGCTGAAAACCTTCCATGGGCCGCCCCTCCCTCCCCCACTGTCATAAAACAAATCCCACCTCCTAGCTTCAGCTCCTAAGGCCTCTCGTAATCTGACCACCACTACATCTCCATCTTCATTCTTAACATTCTCCCCACTGACTCACCCTGTTCCAGCCATTCTGGTCTCCTCACAGTTCTAGAAATCCACTAAACTTGTTCCTGCCTAAGGGCCTTTGCATATGCTTTTTTTCCCACCTGGAATGTTCTTCCTTCTGGCGTCTGTTACAAGTGGCTTCCTTTCTCCACTCAGAGCTTGGCTTCAAGTCACTTCCTCCCAGAAGCCATGTATGATCACCCAATCTGAAACAGCTGTAAATACTCCCTGTGCCTCACAGCCTCCACTCCGCAATACCACTTCATCCTCTTCATCTGCAGAGCACCTAGCATTTTACTGCCTGAAATCTACACGTTTATTTAGCCATCCTCCTAGGAGATTGTTCACTCCATCAGGACAGGGATTTTTGTCTATAGTATATGTTCCCTGGCATATTCCAGGGTTCAGCTCAGTGCTTGGTACACTGTAGGTGCTCAGTAAATACCAAATCATCTGAATACATTCCCACCTGATACCAGTTCGCTGCGTGGATACTCACGTCTACCACGCCAGTCGGGCTCACACCTGAGGCTGGAAACTGGGAGCTAATGTGGGCCCCTGCAGATGGGGCCCTGGCCCCAGACACTGTCTCCACCATTTGCAGCACACAGAGCAAACTCAGGACCCAGGATACATTCAGCAGTCCTCCGGCCATCAGCCCCCAAGGGGCCCGGCCCTCACCCGATGCTTCCCCTTCCGTAGTGTTTCAGTTCCAAACAGCTGGCACCTCCAGAGGCCTGCTGGGTAGGAGTGAGAAAGGGACAGTGTCACAGAAGACCAGACCGCAGGACCCCACAGGAGGGGCCTAAAGAACGCCCCTCTCCCATCCCCCTCCAAAGGAAAGCTGATGCAGAAGCCACATTCTGGATGGGCCTGACTCATCTAGCAGACAGAGTACATAGCCCTTCCTCCTGAGCCCCCTGTAGTGTTTCCATGGAAACCCAGGGCAATAACTGCCTCTGATGGGGAAATCAAGGCCCAGGGGGAAATGAATTGCTCAAAGTCACACAGCCTGTTAGCAGCAGAGCTTGGCTGGACTTTAGCATGTCTTTTCCCTCAACACTAGGGAAAAACCAGCTTAATTTTTCTTCCAAAGAAATTAAACTGGAAAGGGGAAAAAGAAAAAAAGAAAGTCCCTGGCACACTAGTTTTCTTCTTTTGGCTCTTCCACTTGTTGCTAATGAGACTGTTTTGCCTTCAAGAAAAACAAAGCCCAGAAAACAACGTTTTTTTTTTTTTTTTTTTTTTTTTAAATCTTTGCTCAAAGTTCTGGCGGGGGGGAGGGGGTGCCTGTGGGAAGGAAAAGGGAGCAGAAGGGCCTGTCTCAGCACTCTTTCCTCACCTGTTGACAGGCTCTTCCCTTCCGCAGTTCTCTGACTGCCCTTGGCACTGGCTTGGAGCCGACACTCCAGGTCTGCAATACAGGCTTAGCCACTGGGGCGCTATGCGGCCTTAGGGCGGTCACTCCACGTCTCTGAGCCTCTGATTCTTCATCCGTAAAATGAAGACAAACGCGGGCGCGTCAGAGAAAACGATAAGGGTTCATTTAACAAGGGCTCACGCCCTCAGGTGTTCCCAACTTAAGGATCAACACGAGTCTATTGGCAGCCGATTTCTCGTGCTCGCTCACAAGGGAGCATTTATTGAGCGCGGCTGTGCGCTTCTCCGAGGCTAGACTTTCAGATGCTCGGAAGATCTGCAGACCTGATAGGAGCAGAGGCAGGAAACTGGGGTTACGATCACTTCTGCTGCAGCACTTTCTAGGTGCGAAACCCCGGGAACGTCCAAGTGCTCCCTTTCCGAATCCTGGCGGATGTTGAGCAGATGAACTCCGGGTGCGTGATCCTCCCGCCGCGCCCAGGCGGGCGGGGAGGCTCCTCTTACCTCCGGCCGGGCCTCGGACCCGCAAACTCCGCACCTCAACCCCGCCGGGCTTCGCGGCCTTTCCAGCCTTCGCCCGCTGGCTCGCGCCGCCCGACCTTCTGCCCCAGACTTCTCAGACTCTCGCTCCGCTCCGGCAGCCGCATCCGGGTCTGGTCCCGGGGATTGCCCCAGGCCCGGCCCCGGCTCTCCCCGCGCCGGCCACGCCCCTCATACAACCCCGCCCAGCGGACACGCCCCCAAGGGCTCGCCCCTTCCCTTAAAGGCACGGGCGCCCTGCGCGGTCCCGAGGGTCTTCCCCACTCTCCTTCCTGTCCTCGGTCACCTGCAGGTCGGTTCTGCTTTCGCTGCTAAAGCAGAAGCCGAGATGAAACCTCATGCATATAAACCATAGGAGGCCTGAGAGGAACTTTTATACGGTGAAACTAGGGGGTTCTCTTCCCAAGGGAGGGGTGGTCGAGTCGGCGTCAAAATTCTTCTGGTAATCAATGGTGATAAGTATCTGAGAAGTACCAAGTTGGTAAGATTCCCTGGAGAAGGGAATGGCAACCCACTCCAGTATTCTTGCCTGGAGACTCCCATGGACAGAGGACCCTAGTGGGCTAGAGTCCATGGGATCGCAGAGTCGAACACAACTGAGCAACTGACACTTTCACTTCGTGAACGCCCTGACTGAAATGCCTGTTTGTGAGATCTCCTAATTGGGTTCAGCGTTTGCATCTAGTAGGCTGGTCTTTAAAAGAAGAACATGGCAGGGAATTCCCCTGTGGTCCAGCGGTTAAGACTTTGCCCTTCCACTTCAGGAGTCACCGGTTCCATTCTTGGGTGGTAAACTAAGATCCTCGCAATGGGGCCAAAAAAAGACGACGACGACGAATATGGCAAATAGGTCAAAACAGGTGACTGGTCTGCTCGCCCTGCAGGATCTAGTTCCTCCTCCCCAGTTTCCCAGCCTCCTTTCCTTCTGTTGCTGCTGCTAAGCTGCGAAGTCACTTCAGTCGTGTCCGACTCTGTGTGACCCCATAGACGGCAGCCCACCAGGCTCTCCCGTCCCTGGGATTCTCCAGGCAAGAACACTGAAGTGGGTTGTCATTCCCTTCTCCAGGTGATCCTCCTGATCCTGGGATCCAACCCTCTTCTCCTGCATTGCAGACAGATTCTTTACCATCTGGGCCACCAGGGAAGCCCCTGGAGTAGGATAGGGCACCGAAAGAGTGATCTGGGGGTTTCCTCCTCCAACAGCCTCCACCACCACAGGTTGCACACATCTCATCTCACCACCTCCCTCTCTCCAAGTCTGTCCTGTCTCCTCACCACCTTGAGGACCGAGGCCCAACACTGAGCCCAGCGGTCGATAGAAGCCCTTTACCATCTAGCCAGAGCTCCCCTTGCTGATTTCATCTTTTACCCCCACCTCCACCCTCTCCTGCTCTAGCCAGGGAAGTAGGGGACTTAACAGTCGGCCACACCTCTGCTCCTTCAGAGGCGCCTGCCTGGGTTGCCAGCCCTTCCCTTGTCTCCCTGACAGACTCCTCCTTAGGTGCTAGACCCTGCTCAAGGGCCACCACCTCTGGGTGGTCTTTCACTCTCCTCCCTGCCCACCCCTCCCACCACCCTCACGTTCTTTGCCTTCAGAGCACTCTAGCTCCCCACCCTAGAGAGGATGACATTGAGGTCTAGAGCATATCTTTGGAATCTCGGCCCGTAGATAATAGTGATTTACAGAGTACAGTTGCCTAGGTGACAGTGTCCTTATGCTTGTCCCATTTAATAGCCCTGTGGATAGGGACAGAGTAAGGGGCAAAGTAGGTGACTAAATAGTTAATCCACTAGGGGATTGTAAGTAAAGAAAAAAGTATGGGAGACCCCTGGAAATTAACAATCACTCAAGAATGCAGGCTTGCTTAGCCATAAAACCCAGCAGTTCATTTAGCAACAGAACCATGAGTCATGGCCCCAAACAATAAAACAATGGTGGCCTGAGCCCCATATCCTGCCCGGTGAGCTCAGAAAGTTAATGACCCCTAGGACATGCTCTCTGCACACCTAAAACAAACAGTAATTTATGGAAAGGTGACATTTCAAAGTGAAAGGCCATCATTGTATTGAGACCTAAAATAATTTTTCCATAGTGCCGTACGAGTCCTCCAGGTTGGGCGAGAAAACTCTCCTGCCCAACCTGGAGGAGGAACTGATGATGGAAACATGACGTCTACTCAAGAATGAAGAAGGTGGTGGTCTTTTCCCCCCTTCCCACTTTTGATTATAAAACTGTAGCCCTAAGTTCTTGGGGTGCAGCACCCTCTCAGCTGCCTGAAAAAATCACCTCTTACCTATCATTTTGCCTCTCGCTGAATTCTTTCTACACTGAGACATAAAGGACCCCCCCGGAAATTCCACCTAGTGGTTTTACTGTGGGGTGAGGGCTACAGAGATCCCCATCTCGCAGATGAGGGAAATCGAGGCTCAAGGAGATGAAGCAACCCGTCCCCAAGGCACCCAACAGGAAGTGGCCAAGCTTTGCACCTAGGTCTGAGTGACCCCAGGTGAGTCCCCTTCACCACTACAGACTAAATGTCCTGTATCACTCCACAGTAAGGCTAGATCTATCTGACATTCGGCAGCTGTATTCAGAAGGCCCAGGGACTGTGTGGTGTCAACTGAAAAAAAACACAACCTGGCGTCTCAGTTTTATTGGGACCTTACTGAGGACGATAGCCAGACAGATAGCCCCTCACATAGCTCTGAGGAACTGCTCCAAAGAGGTGGGGGAGAAGCCAGTATAATTTTTTGGGGCCTGGAAAATACATGTAGTCAAGCATACATCTTGGTGAAAGTTTATTGTTAATGACAAAAATATAGACATCTCAAGTTAATGATTTTAGTGCTTTTCTATGGATGTGAAGATGCAAAAATCTGGGGTTATTGAAATCTTCCCTTAGTTATGCATCTTAGCTTTCTGGGGGCCATATATCCAAACCCCAGAATGCTCTTTCAACCCTAAATGCTCTCTAGGGTGCACTGCAGTGGGTCGTGATTGAACCTTTTGCAGAACTGGAAGATGAGCCAGAGTCTGTTCTTTTTATCCACAGTGGCAGTGTCAGGAACAAAGCAAATGTTTGGGGAAAGTGTGAGCAGAATAGGCTCAAAGGGGAACTTAAAAGAGGAAAGAGAGAGAGAATTAGAGCTTCCAGTCTTTACTGGAGAGGCCCAAAGACTTAGAAGGTGCCTTAAGCATACCTGAGTCTCATCTGCAACCAACACAAGTTCCTTCTTGATCCTAGCAGCCCTGGGCAGAGTCGTACCACACCTACTTGAACCCCCCCGGGGACAGGGTGCTCATTACCTACCATGGCAGCCCAGTAATCAGCAAACAGTATCAACTTCGAGGAAGTGTTTTCATTGCCATTGCCAGGAGTTTGCATGGGCATAACCCTTCTAGAAGCAGACTTGCCCATTGATAAATGTCAATCTTGAGAGCCTTGAAAACATATGTGCTTTTGTGCCTCTGTCGCTCCCGGAGCTTTTCTGAAGAGGAGACCATTTGGACAGCGCTCTAAGCCTGGGAGTGTTTGCTATGTCATCTTCATGTTTGTGCAAACGCTGAAAATACCCTAAATCTCCATCCGTGGTGGACTAAGGAAAGAGCTGATGTATCTCCTGTGAAATACTGTTGTGCGGCCATTGCATACCCTGTTGTTCCTTCTTTTTTTAAAGAACAGAGGGATTTATTTTATTATTTTTATTCATTTCTTTAGGTCTCGCCGAGTCTTCACGCTGCACCAGGGCTTTCTCTAGTTGCAGTGCACAGGCTTCTCGCTGGGGTGGCTTCTCTTGTTTTGGAGCACGGGCTCTAGGCACGTGGGCTTCAGCAGTTGCAGCACAGGGGCTCGTTAGCTGGGGCTTGTGGGCCCTGCAACCCACTGGCTCAGTAGTTGTGGTGCACAGGCTTACCTGCTCTGAGGCACGTGGCATCTTCCTGGACAAGGGATGGAACCATGTTCTCTGCATTGGCAAGTGGATTCTTATCCACTGTACCCCCCAGGGTAGTCCCTGAGGTGGTTTTTCTCCTTTACCTCCTCTGCTTCCTTCAGAGAGATGAAATCTGCTTTTCTAGATCATGCATATCTTAGAAGTTTTTCTTCTAAGGAGAAAGTGTCTTTTAAACTAGTGGAGTGTCTTTTAAACTCGTGGAAGCAGTTTAGATCGCTATGTGGTATCCGGAAGTCAGAAGAACTCTGAACTAATTGAGGGGAGAAGGGATGAGGCCAGAGATCAGGCCACCCCTAGCTCCTTGATTTCTCCTTGGCTCCTCCCCAGCATCGTACTACAGAACTCCCTCCTGTTCCTGGAGAACATCCAGTTAATCGCCACCAAGATATTCCAGATATAGTCTGCTTCATCTCTCTACGGAGGCTTATAACATTTTTGCTTGCTTGGTTTTTTTTTTTAATTTATTTATTTTAATTGGAGACTAACTACTTTACAATATTGTATTGGTTTTGCCATACATTGCCATACATCAACATGAATCCGCCACAGGTGTACACATGTTCCCAATCCTGAACCCCCCTCCCACCTCCCTCCCCATACCATGCCTCTGGGTCATCCCAGTGCACCAGCCCCGAGCATCCTGTATGCTTGCTTAGTTTTTAAAAATGTTTTATTGTGGACCGTGTTATACTTGCAAAATGAGGCAAAACTTGTTTACAGTTTGTTAACTGAAAAAAAATGCACAACATAAATGCTGTGTTAGGTTTTATAGGGTTAAGTCCTCACTGAGGACTGTAGCCAGAGACAGAGCCTCTCAGATAGCTCTGAGGAACTGCTCCAAAGAGTTGGGAGCACTCAGAATATATATAAACTCTGTTGTTGTTCAGTGGCTAAGTCGTGTCTGACTCTGCGACCTCGTGGACTGCAGCAGGCCAGGGTTCCCTGTCCTTCACTATCTCCCGGGGTTTGCTCAAACTCATGTCCAAGTCAGTGATGCCATCCAACCATCTTATCCTCTGCCACCCCCTTCTCCTGCCCTTAATCTTTCCTAGCATCAGGGTCTTTTCCAATGAGTCGGCTCTTCATATCAGGTGGCCAAAGTACTAGAGCTTTAGCATCAGTCCTTCCAAAGAATAGTCAGGGTTAATTTCCTTTAGGATCGACTGGTTTGATCTCTTTGCTGTCCAAGGGACTCTCAAGAGTCTTCTCCAATACCATAGTTTGAAAGAATCAATTCTTCGGCACTCAGCTTTCTTTATGGTCCAACTCTCACATCCATACATGACTACTGGAGAAACCATAGCTTCGACCAAATGGATCTTTGTTGACCAACTGATATCTCTGCTTTTTAATATGCTGTTTAGGTTTGTCATAGCTTTTCTTCTAAGGAGCAAGTGTCTTTTAATTTCATGACAGCAATCACCATCCTCAGAGATGATGATTTTTGGAGCCCAAGAAAGTAAAAATCTGTCACTGTTTCCACTTTTTTCCCATCTATTCACCACGAAGTGATGGGACCAGATGCCATGATCTTAGTTTTTTGAATGTTGAGTTTTAAGCCAGTTTTTTTTTTTTGTCCACTCTCACCCCCATCAACAAGCTCTTTAGTTCCTCTTCACTTTCTGCTATTAGAGTGGTATCATCGGCCTATTGAGGTTGTTGATATTTCTCCTGGCAGTCTTGATTCCAACTTGTGATTCATCCAGCGTGGAATTTCACATGATGCATTCTTCATATCAGCTAAATAAGCAGGGTGACAGTATAAGCCTTGACATACTCTTTTCCTAATTTTGAACCAGGCTATTGTTCCTTGTCGGGTTCTAAATGTTGCTTCTTGACCTGCACACAGGTTTCTCAGGAGACAAGTAAGGTGGGGGCTGAGAAATACAAGTAGTCGAGCATTCATCTTGATAAAAGATTACTGAGAATCACTAAAAGCAGACATCTCAAGTTAATGATTTTAGTGCTTTTTTCTATGGGTGAGAAGACACAAGAATCTGAGGTCATCGAAATTCTTCCCTAGATATGCATCCATCTTGACCTTGTAGGGGCCATCTATCCAAAGCACAGAGAGCTCCCTCCTGTCCTTCTGCATCCTGAATTTCCCTCAGGGTGCACTGGAGGTGGGCCACTGCAGAGGCTGATGACTGGATCCTTGTAGAACCGGAATGGCAGCACCATTCTTTCTTTACAAGTTTAAAAATAATGAAATGAACAATGCCCTCCATTCAAGTTAAAAAAACAGAACTATCAGTAACCTTGAAAATGACGTGGAAGTGTTAGTAGTTCGGTTGTGTCCAACTCTTTGTGACCCATGAACTGTAGCTTGCCAGGCTTCTCTGTCCATGTGCTTTCCCAGGCAAGAATACTGGAATGGATTGTCATTTCCTTTTCTGGGGTCCATCTCCTTTTCCAGGGGATCTTCCCGAAGCAGGATTGAACGTAGGTCTCCTGCGTTTGCAGGCAGATTCTTTACCACCAGGGAAGCCTTTGCCCTGAAAAGCCACCAGGGAAGCCCTAGGAGTCCCTGAAATCACCATCAAACTGCTGATTGTAAATCATTCCATCACTATATGTGTAAAACTTTCTTTTGTTCTATAAACATATATATTCACATATATTATGTATATATGTATCCTCTATAAGATAGTATCTATATATAATACATATAATATATACATATTATATAATATATAAAATGTTATAATGTATGGTATATATTATATATACTATATAGCTATATAGAATTGATGTATAAAATAATTTTGTATACTTTATATATCATATATCTATTAATAGATTTATATACCTATTGTATTATATATCTATCTATCTATTTTATATACCTATACATATAGCTTTACCACTATGTAAGTATTCCTAAGTAGGCTTCCCTTGTAGCTCAGTTGGTAAAGAATGCGCCTGCAATGTGGGAGACCCAGGTTCGATCATGGGTTGGGACAATCCCCTGGAGAAGGGAAAGGCTACCAACTCCAGTATTCTGGCCTGGAGAATTCCATGGACTGTATAGTCCATAGGGTCTCAAAGAGTCAGACATGGCTGAGTGACTTTCACAGGTAAGTATTCCTAAGCAATGACTTGGGCTTCCCTGGTGGCTCAGATGGCAAAGAATCTGCCTGCAATGCAGGAGACCCAGGTTGAATCCCTGGGTCTGAAAGATCCCCTAGAGAAGGGAACGCAACCCACTCCAGTATTCTTGCCTGGAGAATCCCACAGACAGAGGAGCCTGGCGGGCTACAGTCCATGGTGTCGCAGTCAGACATGACTGAGCATGGAGCAGCAGAAGCAATGACTTGTTTAGTTTTGCCTGTTTCTGAATTTTATGTAAATCAAAGAGTACTTTATGTGTTCCTCTGTGACTTGCTTCTTTCTTTCATCATCCTGTTTGTGAGCTTCATCCCTGTTGTCTCTGTGCTGGCGGTTTGTGCCTTTTCTGTGCTGTGTAATAATTAGTTCATGGCATGACTGCACGGACGTTGATCTCTCCACTTTTTTCTGCTGATGAATATATGTGCTGTTGCCAGGTTTTTGCTACCAATGGCATCTTTTTTACATTTCTTCTGGTGCATTAATAAAATAGTTTTTCTAGGGTATTGTTTTGGTCAGTGTTCAGAGAAACAACCAGTAGGAGATACAAGTTTAAGAGATTTATCACAGAAATGTAAGAGTTGATCATCACTAGTTTAAAATATATTTTTTTATATCAAGAAATGAATTTCCGTGATTGGGGGGGGCTAGGCAAGTTCAAAATTCACAGGGTGCCTGGCTGGAAATTCTGGGGCCCCAGCCGACCACAGCAGCGACTGCTTCTTCCTGGAAGCCTCAGCTCTGCATTTAAGGCCTTCCAACCAATTGGGCTGGGCTTCCCAGGTGGCGCTAGTGGTCAAGAATCCACCTGCCAATGCAGGCAGCACCGGTTTGATCCCTGGGTCAGGAAGATCCCCTGGAGAAGGGAATGATCACCCACTCCAGTATTCTTGCCTGGAGAATCCCATGGACAGAGGAGCCTGGCAGGCTGCAGTCCATGGGGTCACACGAGTCGGACACGGCTTAGCGACTAAACCACCAACCAAACAGTTGGATCAGACCCACCCAGAAAATCTAGAATAGCCTCCCTTACATATAGTCAATTGATTACAACTTTAATCACATCTATAAAATCCTTTCACAGCAACACCCAGCTTAGTGCTTATTCAATAACAGGGGACTGTAGCCCAGCCAGGTTGACACCTAACACTGACCTTCACATTTATAAGGAAGAGTAGTAAGTGTGCATCTTTATACACAATATCCTGTCATTTGTTACAAGTGTCTTCCCTTTCTTATTGGAAGGACAGAAAAGCTTGTTCAAGTCTGAAAATCCATCAAATAATGAACACTGCTCTCTATCTCCTTCTAAGGACCCACCGCAGACTCCCTCATCATTGCTGTGATTTGTACTTTTCCCTGTTGGCAAAGTTGACAAGTTATCATCGGCTTAGTAACTATCTGCATTTTCTTTTCCGTGAACTGCTTGCTCATATTCTTTGAGTATTTTTCTATGGTGCCTAGGCCACTATGGGCTTCCCTGATAGCTCAATTGGTAAAGAATCCACCTGCAATGCAGGAGATCCTGGTTCAATTCCTGGGTCAGGAAGATCCCCTGGAGAATTGATAGGCTACCCACTCCAGTATTCTTGGGCTTCCCTTGTGGTTCAGCCGGTAAAAAAAATCCGCCCGCAATGCGGGAGACCTGGGTTCGATCCCTGGGTTGGGTCACCTGGAGAAGGGAATGGTTACCCACTCCAGTATTCTGGCCTGGAGAATTCCATGGACCATATAGTCCATGGGGTCACCACTGTGTCATTAACAAAATTGTTAGATCAGTGTTGGTTGGACTCTGAACACTAAAGCAGTTCCCATCTGGGGGCCCCTGTATGCAGCAGGTAAGAATTAGGTCTTTGTATCAGCAAGATCTGGGACTCTGCTCACTTGAGTTTGTTCCTGGGGGACGTTACCTCTCTTCTTGGACTCTGTTTTATTTTTGTCTTTAAAATGGGGTTCTAAGGGTTCCCTGGATCTCTTAGTGTTATGGTGAAGATTTAAGGAGAGAAGGTGTGTCATGTGCCTGGCAAGTGGATGTCAGGTGTCGTTACCAGGGGTTAAGTCTAAGGAACATGACTTGCTCGGTGGTCACATGCAGACACCTGCGGTGCCTGGTCAGCAGTGGCCACAGGCGGTCACATGGCCCATCGGGAGGATCAAAGGCCGTGTCCTGGGACAATGCTGTCACAGCAGAAGGGCCGGCTTCATGCTCACTGGGTCATCCCTGGGTGCTCTCTGCCCAGGAGCTCTACTCTCTTAAATGATGCGAACTTCAAAAACTGGCTGGAACAGGGTAGCCTTTAGACAGGGGCCCTGGTAGGCTGGGGGGAAGGGGAACACACAGGCCAAGATCCTGAGGACGTTAAGGTCTGCCCCTTTGCCCGGGGCCCCAAGTCAGCTGAGGGACGAAGGGAGTGGCCTTGGAGGGTGGGATGGGAGAGGCTTCCATGTCTTCTGGGCTTCTGTAGTGCCTGGCACTGCACACAGCCCTCTCTCAACAAGTCCATATGGTGCAAAATGATTATGATACCCTCTTTACTGGAGCTCAGAGAGGTGAGGTCACTTCCCCAAGATCACACAGCCAGCAAATGATGGAGTTGGGATTTGAACCCAAGTCTGTCTGAACCCACAACGCCATGCTCCTTCCTACCCATTACCCCTCACTGTCTGGCTAGTGAGAGAGGGAACTGCCCTTGCTTTCAGAGGGTCAGTCCACAGAGGGCACACAGACCACATGCCAATGGGAAGTGTCACCCAGAATTCCCCATGGACAAGCAGTGTGCTTAGAAGGCATTAGTGCTGAGAAGTAACCTTTACTGAGTGACACGGTCTCAGGTGCTGTGCAAGGGTCTTATTTAATCCCCCGCAGTGCTATGAAGTGGTAGGTCCTACTCTTGGCCCCTTTATAAAGATGAACAAACTGAGGCACGGAATGGAGCCATGGCTTTGGACAAGGACCCCCAGGGAATAAGGGTTGGCGTGGGGGCACAGGTCGAAGTCTGCCTTTGTATCACTTTTCTGAGGACAGCAGGAAATGGTATTAATCGGAAAAATTTGGGAGTTGGTGGAGTGCGCCC
Source organism: Bubalus bubalis (assembly GCF_019923935.1). NCBI lineage: Eukaryota > Metazoa > Chordata > Mammalia > Artiodactyla > Bovidae > Bubalus > Bubalus bubalis. The sequence goes on along the minus strand of NC_059173.1, from coordinate 11,323,742 downwards.
TCTGGTGGCAGCCTCGATAGGCAGCGTCTATAGAGCCGTGGCAAGTGAAAGTGAAGTCGCTCAGTCGTGGCCGACTCTTTGCGACCCCATAGACCGTAGCCTACTAGGCTCCTCTGTCCATGGGATTTTCCAAGCAATAGTACTGGAGTGGATTGCCATTTCCTTCTCCAATAGAGCCGTGGAACTGAACTCAAATCCCCATTTGGACATTACCTCACGTGACTGGGTGGCTCACACAGTAAAGTGAAGAAGTGAAGTCAAGTTGCTCTGTCATGTCCAACTCTTTGCGATCCCATGGACTGTAGCCTACGAGGCTGCTCGGTCCATGGGATTTTCCAGGGTACTGGAGTGGGTTGCCATATCTGCTTGCAATGTGGGAGACCTGGCTTTGATCCCTGGGTTGGAAAGATCCCCAGGAGGAGGGCATGGAAACCCACTCCAGTATTTATCCCCGGCTTGGGAAGATCCCCTGGAGTAGGGCATGGCAACCTACTCCAGTATTCCTGCCTGGAGAATTCCATGGATCCAGGAGCCTGGCAGGCTACAGTCCATGAGGCCTCACAGAGTTGGACACGACTGAACAATTAAGCACAGCTCAGCACAACATATGACCTAAGCAAGTCATGTCACATGCTTGTGCCTCAGTTTCCACATCTGTAAAATGGGGGTAGTAATAGTAAGGACTTCTTGGGTAGCGGTGAGGACTCCATAATGGAAAGTGCTCACAGGTTGATTAATAAATGGTTAACAGTGACAGGTATTCACGCCAAGGGAGGGACTCCTCTCCTGGTGGGAAGGGAACTAGAGTGCCCACTCTGCTCCAGCTCACCAAAGGGATGGGGAGTGATGAGAGGACATCCTCAAAGCTTTACAAAGTTACTTTGGGCAAATCAAGGACCATCCCATTACCTCCAGTCACCCTCTCCCCTCCTTCACGGGCTGCCTTTCTATTTTTCCAAGACCATAACAGCCAGGACATGTCAGTGCAGCCTGACAAGTCAGCCTCCCCCATCTGGCTGTGACCACATACCACGTCTTGGCTAATCTCCCCCAAACCCTGCCTTTCTCATGCCCTTCACTTCCCAGCTCAAAAACCATACACGGCTCCCCATAACTCCCCAAATTCACTGCCCACCATCTACCGTCAACCTACCCTTTTGAACTACCTCTTGTTCTCACCCTCTGCTCACAGCAAGTCCATAAGGCACACGGTCTCAGAGTTGCTGAGCTCTGAGCCAGGCTGGGGGCAGGGAGAAAGCTGAAGATAGGGCTTGTCGTCAGATCCAGCCAAGCTGCTTTACTCTCTGCCCCAGCCTCGTTCAGGCTGTACCCACCGCTGAGAAAGCTGTCTTTTCTCTTTGATTCTAATGTCACTATCTGAAGTTAGAAACAGCAGAAACCAGCTGCAGGAAACAAGAGTGTGATCAATATAACCTACCACTGCTTAAAGATGTAGATGCAGACTTTGACATGTGCATAGACGTTGGATATAGACACACAGATATAGAAAGGCATAAGGATAGACAAATGGACACGCTTGTAGACATATAAATAGGCACACACCTATTATCCCACCAGCAGTCTGCAAGAGTGTCTTCGCATCCCCTCCAACGTGTTATTGTCTTTTTTCTTTTTAAAATTATAGTTACCCTCACTAATGTGAAGTGGTATTTCATTGTGATTTTGATTTGCATTTCTGTAACGACTAATGGGGCTTCCCTGACAGCTCAGACAGTGAAGAATCCGCCTGCAATGCTCGAGACCTGGGATCGATCCCTGGGTAGGGAAGATCCCCTAGAGAAGGGAACGGCTACCCACTCCAGTATTCTTGCCTGGAGAATTCCATGGACAGAGGATGTTGAGCATCTTATCATGTACTTATTGGGCATTTGTATATCTTCTTTGGAGAAATGTCCATTCAAGTCCCCTACCCACCTTTTAATTGGGTTTTTGTATTTTTGTGGTTGAATTGTAGAAGTTCTTTATATGTTCTGGATTTTAAACCCTTATTAGATGTAGTATTTGCAAATATTTTCTCCCATCCTGTGGGTTGTCTTTTTACTCTCTTAATGGTATCCTTTGAGGCACAAAAGTTTTTAATCTTAATGAAGTCTAATTATCTATTTCTTCTGTTGTCTAAGCTTTTGGTGTCACATGTAAGAAACCATTGCCAAATCTAAGGTCAGGCAGATTTCCCTCTATGCTTCCTTCTAACAGCTTTATAGTTTTAGCTCTTAAAATTTAGGTCTTTGATCCACTTTGAGTTAATTTTTGTATATGACATAAGGAAGAGGTGCTTATCAGCACCATTTGATGAAGAGAACATTTTTTTCTTCATTGAATAATCTTGGCACCCTTGTTGAAAACCAACTGACCATAGAGGTAAGGCTTTATTCCTGGGATTTCAACTCTATTCTATTGGTCTACATGTCTGTTCTTCTGAAAATACCACCCTGTTTTACTTACTTTCACTTTGAACCAAGCTTTAAATCTGGATTCCTTGAAACCCCATATGGATTTCAGGATGAGTTTTTCCATTTCTGTAAAAGAAATACTATTGGGATTTTGATAGGAATTGCATTGAATCTGTATATGCCATTGGGTAGAATTGTTATCTTAACAACATTAAGTCTCCGAATCTGTGAACATGGCTCCATTTATTTTTTTAGAATCCTTTGATTACCATTTTAATAGGGGATTCTTAAAAGTGGTAATGCCTACAGAACTCAAAGACTTGAATCCCTAGTGGTTAAATTTGAGGCTGATGGGAAAGACTCGTTTCTCTGACACAACGTAGAATGCTTTCAGAAATACCACAGGTCAATTCAGTAGGATCTATTCAGTGTCCCTAGCTTGGGGGAAGCCGAATAGAAAGACAAAGGTTGTTTCAGAGCCTTTGGTCCACGATTCCTCCTGTATGTCAACCAGCAGTATGTGAGAATACCAGCTTGCTGAGACATGCTTTACTGTCTGGATCATAACTCAAAATGAACCTCCCCAGGACTTACCTGGTGGTCCAGTGGTTAAGACGCCACACTGCCAATGCAGGGAGCTCAGGACTGATCACCAGTCAGGGAGCTAGACCCACATGCTGCAACTAAAAAAAATAAAGAAAGATCCAGCATGCCTCAACTAAGACCTGGTGGAGCCAAACAACCACCACCACCACCACCCGAAACGAACCTTCCTGCCCTGATTGGAGCACTCCAAGCCTTCCAGGACTGGCCTGCCTTCTGCACAGGCTAATTTAATTCTCTCGAAGACCACAAGATGGCAGCAAGAGTGGAGCTGCCAAGAGTTCAGGAGTAGAGGCAAAGATTAGGGAAAGAAAAGGGAGTGATGCCAGGGCGAAGGTGTGAGCAGCACGGGGGGGAGTGCCACGGATGGCGCCCCCTCCACCAGTCACACACATGGATACTGGCTGTGAGTGGGAAGCTGCCTGATGCCCATGGGTGGACATGCTCAAAGTCAAAATAGATACGAAATTGTTAGCACCCCAGCATTTTCATATTATACATCTGTAATTGATATAAGATTGTACATCAACTATGCTTCCATTTATAGAAAGAAACAGAAGTTTATGTATGGAAAGATGCATTGTGGCAAATTTTTCAAAAGGGAAGATCTTTTTCAAAAATGTTCAACACAAATGAAAGACTAGGACATGAATTGCAGCAAGATCTTTTTTGATCCACTTCCTAAAGAAATGAAAATGAAAAATTTAAAATGGGTTCTAATTAAACTTAAAAGCTTTTGCACAGCAAAGGAAACCATAAACAAGACAAATATCTTATGGTATCACTTATATGTGGAATCTAAAAAAAAAAAAGTGTACCAATGAAGTTATTTACAAAACAGAAGTAGAGTCGTGGATGGAGAAAACAAACTTATAGTAACCAGGGGTTAAGTGGGTGGCTAGGGCTAAATTGGGAGATTTGGATTGACGTAAACACACTGCCATATATACAATAGGTAACTAATAAGAACTTGCTATATAGCATAGAAAACTCTATTCAATACTCTGTAATGACCTATATGGGGAAAGAATCTAAAAATGAAAAAAAAGAAAAGAGTGAATATAAGTATAACTTATTCACTTTGCTGTACACCTGAAATTAACACACATTGTAAATCGACTATCAGTTCAGTTTAAAGTTAAAATAGATACGAAATTGGTCAGTCGTGTCTGACTCTTTGAGACCCCATGGACTGCAGCACTCCAGGCTTCCCTGTCCATCACCCACTCCCGGAGCTTACTTAAACTCATGTCCATCAAGTCGGAAATGCCATCCAACCATCTCAACCATCAAATCAACTGTACACCAATAGAATATTTTTAAAAATCACAAAAGGAAAAAAAAATATTCTTGCTCTGGCCAGTATAAGTTGTTAGATATCCACACTTACTACTTCTAATAATATTCACTTATCTAAAATTACCCCTTGATAGGGTAAACAAGCAAAAAAAAAAAAAAAAAAAAAAACCCAAAAGAAAATGACTAACTTACATCCCTATGATGGCATACCCATATGATGGGACACAGTGACATCCGAGTGAGGGAATATTATGGTGTTTTCAAAGAACATTGGACGACATGAGAAAATATCCATGATTCCATACTAAGGGGCAAAAGCAAGGCACACTATAATATATGCAAGATGACTCCATCTTTGTAAATATACATGTGTTTGTATGGATGCATAGCAGAACAGATGGAAGGTTAACTGAGGTCATTCCTGGGTGGTAGGGGTTAGGGGTGACTTTTAGAAGCAGATTTCAGGGACTTCCCCGGTGGTCCAGTGGCTCAGACTCCTCCTTCCCAATGTAGGGGGCCCCACTTTGATTCCTGGACTAGGAACTAGATCCCATATGCCAAGACTAAGAGTTTGAATGGAGCAACTAAAAGATTCTACATGCTGCAACTAAGACCTGGTGCAGCCAAATTTAAAAAAAAAAAAAAGTTTTTTTTAAATGGAAAAATATCAGTTAAAAAACGTGGTTTCATTTTTTCAAAATTCTCTAATATGCCTGAATTACATGCATAATCTGAAAAAAATACATATACACATGCACATAGATACACACATATTACACACACATAAGAAAACCAGCATTTTCCTTTAATACTGTGGATGGAGGAAGTGAGGGGATAATTACGAATAGTAAAGATCTCTCTTCCCCTCATGCAAAGACGCATCAAGAAGGCAGCCACCCTCAAGCCAAGAAGAGGACCTTCATCAGCTGTTCGGAGTTGTAGGCTTTTATAATAAACTGGCCGGAGAAAGCAATGGCACCCCACTCCAGTACTCTTGCCTGGAAAATCCCATGGATGGAGGAGCCTGGTGGGCTGCAGTCCATGGGGTTGCTAGAGTCGGACACGACTGAGCGACTTCCCTTTCACGTCTCACTTTCATGCACTGGAGAAGGAAATGGCAACCCACTCCAGTGTTCTTGCCTGGAGAATCCCAGGGACGGGGGAGCCTGGTGGGCTGCCGTCTATGGGGTCGCACAGAGTCGGACACGACTGAAGCGACTTAGCAGCAGCAGCATAATAAACTGGCAATCAGTGAATAAGTTGTTCTCCTGGTTCCGTGAGCCATTCTAGAAAATTACTGAGCCTGAGGAGAGAGTCCTGGGAACCCCGGTTTATAACTGGTTGGTTAGAAGCACCGGAGGCCTGGGGGCTTCCCTGGTGGCTCAGAGGGTAAGGAATCTGCCTGCAATGCAGGAGACTCGGGTTTGACCCCTGGGTGGGGAAGATCCCTTGGAGAAGGGAATGGCAACCCACTCTAGTACCCTCGCCTGGAGAATCCCATGGACAGAGGAGCCTGGCGGGCTACAGTCCATGGGGTCACAAAGAGTCAGACATGACTGAGTGACTGACACTTTCACACTGGAGGCCTGGACTCTGAAGTGGAGGTGGGGGCAGCCTTGAGGGGACTGAGCCCTCAACCCAGGGGTTCTGACGTGGACTCCAGGCAGAGGAGAACTGAATTGAGAACTGAATTGAGAAGAACTGAATTGAGTTATGGGACACACGGCTGGTGTCGGGGAGTTGCTCAGTGAGAGAAAGTCCCCTTCGCCCCCAATCTGGTGTGAAACCTACTGGGAGCTGCTGGTGGTCCAGAGGTTGCAGCTCTATGCTCTCACTGCCAAGAGTTGGGGTTTCATCCCTGGTCTGGGAACTGGGATTCTACAAGACGCAAAGCATAGCCCCCAAACCCCAACTAACCAATCAACCAGAAAGCAAGGCGACTGGCATCAGAAATACCAAGGGCAGAGGAAGAAAACAGCTTTCCCTCTTGCGTGGGAGTTGCTTCCCCTGGACGCAGGCTGGGCAGGATGGACTAACAGGGCCTGGAGTCGGGAGGCCGATTTTCCTACAGGTCCAGGCCCCGAGCTGCTTACCAACCCCTGCCCCCTTGAAGCAGCCACTGCCCAAACAGATTAGCACACACTTAGCGGCTCAGAACCTTGCTAGTGTGTTATCTCACATTTTGTGGTCAGAGACCCAGCAGGCCTGGCTTGTTCCCCCATTCTAGGCCCCACAAGGCTGAAATCTAGGTGTTGGCCAGGCGGCGTTCCTACCTGGAGGTGCTGGGGTCGCTCTGCCAGTGGGTGAGCCTGGTTCCACGTGCTGTAGGATGGAGGTGCCTGCCTCTTGGTGGGCGGTGAGCCCCCAGAGGCCTCACATTCCCCGAGAGCAGCTCAGACACCTCGCCTGCCTCCTCTGTAGTCGACCCTCTCTGACCTCAGGTGGAACCACTTCTCTGCCTTTAAAGGCTCGCGTGGGATTCAGTTGGACTCACCTGGATCCTGTCCCCACCTCAAGATCTTCACCCACATCTTCAGTGTCTCTTTCGCCATGTCAGGCAACATAGTCACAGATTCCAGAGAGTCGTCTAATGGTTTTATCCACTGACAGTCTCTGTTTAAACCATCTGTTTCATCAGAGGTTGCAAAAGGGCGGTATTTCTAACTTGTCGTACTTTCAACAAACAGGATTTTCCACTTAAAATTTTGTTTCTTTATCAGTCGTGGCCGTTTGTTTATCCCGAAATAAAGTTTGTACGAGAAAGGCTGGGTTTATTTCTTATTCATTGTTCTCTGAGAAAAAAAAAGGAGAGGGAGAAGGCACCCTAGGTACTTTCAATGATGATCTGTGACTACATGTTTCTTTTTTTTTAATTAAAAATTTTTTTAATTGTAGGAAAATTGCTTTACAATGTTGTGTTGGTTTCTGCCGGACAGTAAGCCAAGTCAGTGGTAATTTTATATATATATATATATCTCCCCTCCCTCTTGAGCCTCCCTTCCCCGCTTCCATCCCCACCTCTAGGTCATCACAGAGCACCAAGCTGAGCTCGCTATGTTATAAAGCAACGTCTCACTGCCTGTTTTACACATGGTAGATTATATATGTTAATGCTACATTCGTCCTGCTCTCTCCTTCCCCCACTGTATCCACAAGCCTGTTCTCTATATCTGTGTCTCCATTCCTGTCCTGCAAATACGTTCATCAATACCATTTTTCTAGATTCCATATATATGCATTAATACACGATATTTGTTTTTCTCTAACTTACTTCATTCTGCGTAAGAGGCTCTAGATTCATCCACCTCACTACAATTGATTCAGATTCATTCCTTTTTATGGCCGAGTAATATTCCATTATATATATATATATGTATATATATATATAAAACGTACCACATCTTTATCCATTCATCTGGCAATGGACATCTAGGTTGCTTCCCTATCTTGGCTACTGTACATGGTGCTGCAATGAACACCGGGGTACATGGGATGCCTGCATGTTTCTTGATCACTGAAACATTTCCTTTTCTTTGCTCTTAAATGACCTTAAATGTCTACTGAGTGCTGACAAGACTAAAATGGTCCTGTTGTGCCTCTCTGAAGGGCTCTGAGTTGCTCACTTTATCCTTGCTGGTCTTCGTCCACTGTACACATATCACTTAGCGTGTGGTTATAAACTGCCCTTTGTTCTTCAATAAGGAATTTGTTCTGGTCCCTTTAAGTACATCACAAACCCTGTAAGAATGTCTCACAGTTTCCTACCTATGGGTCTAGGGCAAGTTCAGGTGTCTAGAGGGGTCTGGTCACTGGTGGACTGAGCAAATGTGAACTTAGGCTGGTCCTTCCTCCATGTCTCAACCTCAGGCCACAGCACTTTCCTTAGTCCTTGTTCTGGGCCAGAATAGTGGTGCATTCCAACATCAGCTCGCTGATACTAACCACGTGTCCTACAACAATTCAATTCAGTTCTGACACTGCCTGGAGATGGTGCAGACCCTACAGGTTAAAGGGCAAAGTCCAAACAGGATTGTTCCCATTCCCTGGTGGCTCAGATGGTAAAGCGTCTGCCCGCAATGAGGGAGACCTGGGTTCAATCCCTGGGTTGGGAAGATCCCCTGAAGAAGGAAATGGCACCCCACTCCAGTATTCTTGTCCCATGGGAAAATCCCATGGACAGAGGACCCTGGTAGGCTACAGTCCATGCAGTCTCAAAGAGTCAGACACGACTGACCAAATGAACTTCCACAGCCCAGCTGCAGGTGGGGTTCTCAGACAACTCTGAGTTGGCTGCAAATTCAAGGATTCCCATGACCCCCCTTTCAGGTTCAATAATTCATAGAATGACTCATAGAACTCAGGAAAGGGCTACTTTTACAATCACTGTTCTATATAAAAGACACAAATGAACAGCCAGCTGAAGAGATACATAGGGGAGGAGGGCTGGCAGGCTCATGAGCGCAGAAGCTGCCATCCCCCCATCTTTGTGATACATTCATATGCTCACCAGCCAACCAGGAAGCCTTGTTGTCCAGAGTTTTATTTAGGGTTTCATTACAAGGTACAGTTGATTAAATCACTGTCCATGTGCTTGGCTTCGATCTCCAGCCCTCCTGTCCTCTTGGAAGGTTGGTAGTGGGTGGGGCTGACCGTTTCAACACTCATCACATGCTTGGCATTTCAGGCATGGCCAATCCATCCTTTGAAACTAAGGACCCACACCTCGTTAGCATAACACAGGGAGGGTTGGAAGGGGCTCCTCAGAATACAAAAGACAGCCCAAATCAGGAAGTTTCAAGGGTTTCTGAAGCTCTTTGCCAGGAACTGGTGACAAAGACCAGATCTATTCTTGTGTATCTGACAGTTGGTATATGTGGTAGTAATCAAACATTAAGTGGATATATGAAGTTAACACCTTTAGACTTCCAAGTGTCTTGAAAGCCAAAGCCAGAGGAGAAAACCTTTAGATTTGGCAAGAAGCAGCTCACGGATGGGGGGGAAATGGTAGGCTCAGAAGGAAATGACAACAGTCATACATACGTAATACATGTACATGCCTATCTGCTTTAAACAACTGCTGATGTCCATCTAAATATGTCTATCTCAACAGTCACAATCCAAGCCTGTGGAGAGTGTGCAGTTGTAAGCAGAGCCCGGCTCACTACTGGCTTAGGAGACCTTGATTTGGCAGGGCCCCATGGGAAGAGACAGGAGGCAGGCGAGGTGGAGGAGTCTGAGAGCGAGATGACAGAATCACAGGAACCGAGGGCCAGGAAAAGGGTTTCACCCTGGGAAGAGACCCCTCCTCTAAGACTTAAAGGAGAAAGAAGGAGTTAATTGGAAAAATACAGAAGGGTTCACAAATATGGCGCACGTAAAGCTGGATGAGAGCAGATGTTAATAACAGAGGTCACACACGGAACGCGATTGCAGCGAGGTAAGGCAAGACGTTTCAGAGGACGTGGAGGTGATGATTTCAAGAGGAGTTGAAGAAGCTTGGGAAGAGGTAATGGGGCCCGTCAAGGGAGGCATGTGTTACTCTTCTATACCATGAACTGATTCTTTAAAAAGTTATTGCGTGATGGCCTCTAGAAGTTTCTCCCAGCATTACTAGTCCAGGAATCTATGACTTCTGAGCAAGTGCATCTCATTGACCATAGAATACATCCCTGCTCCACAACTTCCTGGTGTCTGCACTCTCTTGAAAGAAAGAAGGAAATATATGTGCAGGAATGAAACATATCCAAGCAGTCAGAACCACTGGTGAAAAGACACAGGAAAAAGAAAGAAGGAAGTGTATCTGAGGAGGTGATGATAACCAGGGACAATCTGGGGGTACTTGCTGACAGAGAAACTGATGGGAGAATCAAGTGTACCTGGGGCCGGTATCTTGGAAGCAGGTGGAGCTTTGAACAGGTGTGGTAGGCACTCTGGGTTGACTGACCCAACCCCACCCACGGCTGTCTTCACTGCCCCCCCTTTATGGAGTCACTTTAAGCTGCAAGCAACGCATGACAACAGTTCTGGGTAACGAAACATAAGACGTTGCTGGATGAGGCTTCGAATAAGACGCCCTGTGGGTAGGTGTCCTCCACTTTTCTGTCCCTCCAGCCTGATGGTGAGCCCGCCATGCAGGGGTGCAACAGCTACTCTCAGTGGCAGGAAGACTCAGCTAGACAACTCCAGAGGGCGGGGCCAGAAGGAGCTAGGGATGAGCGTGCCCCGGGTGACACTCGGCCATCTCTGGAGACATTTTTTTTAAAAGAACTGATTTACTTATTTGGCTGTGACGGGTCTTTTTCGTCATGGCACACAGGCTCTCCAGTTGTGTTGTATGGGCTCCAGAAGGTGTGAACCTGGTTGTCTCGCAGCACGTGGGATCTTAGTTCCCTGACCAGGGATCGAACCCACATGCCCTGCACTGCAAGGTGGATTCTTAATAGGGGAATCACTGGAGACATTTTTGACTATTGCCCTTGGGGGTGGTGCACCTGCATCTCCTGGGTAGGGAACCAGGGGCTGCTGCTCAACGTCTTACACGGCTTACACGGTGAAAAACTATCCAGGCCCGAATACCAACTGTCACGGTGGAGACAATCTGCTCCTGGGGAAAGCCTGATGGAGCTGTTGAGTGAGTCCTGTATTGCCCGCCTTAGGACGTCATCAAATGGGACCAAAAAAACCCCAACTGTTTAAGCACCTGAGTTGGGCTATCTGTAATGTGTGGCTGAGTGAATCTCAACTTCCTAGAGCAGAGGAAGCTCTTGGATGGAAGCCCATCCCAGGGTAATCTCCAGACGACACTTCCTTTAGATGACTTTTTTTGGCACGTTCCATGGTTGTATGGGACATCCCGACTTATCTTTGAAGCAGAGAGAAGACAACCATTCAGTGGCTTCTTTCGCTAGAAGATGCCAGCACCAACGGTCCCCTCCACCCACGTCGCCGGTAGGATCGGCTGGGTCCAAGATCACAGGCCTAAACGAGAGGTTAGGAGTCATTAAAGGCGTGCTTTTTCAGAACTGGTGGTCTCAGAATTAGGGGCCCATTCTCTTTTCCATGATAAAACAATGTGTCTTTCTAGCTTAGATGTCAGTCATTCCAATGTACCGAAACAGTTCGAAAGGATTTCCTAGAATTAAATCATATTTGTCAGAAAAGTTTTGAAAGCTATTCGTTATTACGCATGTGAAGGCATGATATAAACATCTCCCCATGCTGATGCAACTGAAATATGATTTATTTAATCAACTCTATTTCCCAGGTGGCTCAGTGATTAAAGAACCTGTCTGCCAGCACAGGAGATGCAAGTTTGATCCTTGGGTTGGGAAGATCCCCTGGAGGAGGAAATGGCAACCTACTCCAGTATTCTTGCCTGAGAAATCTCATGGACAGAGGAACCTGGTGGGCTACAGTCCATGGGGTTGTGAAAAGTCGGACATGACTGAGTGACTGAGCACAGACTGTCAAGTTGGTCACACCCATGGCTGGCAAGCCACGGTATCTTTTTCTCTTTTTTCACCCTCCTTCCTCCATTCTTTCTCAATGTTCCTTTCTTTTCTTTCGCTTCCCTTGTTTTGGTTCCCTGCTGCTGGCGCTGAGTGGATGCACTAAGATTCCTTCCTATTCTTGAGGATAACCGTTTTGTAGGATGGAGATGGGAACCTGATCTAATAAATTACCTGTAGGATCCTTCAGCAGTGAATAATAGCATTAGTTCTCAGGGACACTCTTCCAACTCCCACACCTTTTAGACCTGCTAAGGAATCCCTGCTTTTCCTTCTGACCTAGAAAGATGAAAGCAACTCAGGACCTGGTACCCTGGTCCTTCCCTCTCTGTTCCTCCTGGATGACATTTCCCCTGCCTCCCTGGAGACCGTGGGAGGTTCTGACGGTCAGCACAGTTCCCTTCTCAGTTTCATATGAGGAATAATGAATCAGGGCCCCTGGGAGGTGAATTCCGGTCACCAAAATAGTGTTGGAGGGAATAAGGTTAAAAAGAAATGGAGGGGTTTGAGGCACCTGGTTCTCTGGATCTGGGTCAGGAGGAAGTTCCTCAGAATCTCATCATCAAAATTGTAGTTGACCGTCCAGAAGACACAGAGATGCTGATATTGTATGACCAACTCCAGGACCGTCCGGAAACCTTCAGCCATGTCAAAATCCTGTGCCCCGCTCCCCTTCTCCCAGGCGTAGATGGTGAGCAGCTCCAACGCATACTTAGGGGGCAGAGACCCCTTTTGCTTCAGTTTGTTTTCACACTGAGGGGAGAGTGGAAACATCAGACGACACTGGTTAAAGCAGGGAGGTGACACGCGCATAGCAAGAAGGTACACACGAAGGATGCTGCGGCCACAGCAGGACAACCGAGTCATGAGACACAGCCCTGGGGGGATCGGTCTGCTGGGGGCCTGAGAAGGGCCGCCCTGCAGCTCTAAGGCAGCCACGCAGGCGTCTTTGTTGAACTTTGCCTGTATGTGCCCTCCCAGAGTTATAACACAGTCTTGTCCTGGATTTCGGTGGCTGGGACAGTAGAGAATCTGCCTGCAATGAGGGAGACCTGAGTTCCATCTTTGGGTTGGGAAGATTCACTGGAGAAGGGCATGGCAACCCACTCCAGTATTCTTGCCTGGGGAATCCCATGGACAGAGGAGCCTGGCGGGCTACAGTCTGTGGGGCCGCAAAGAGTCGGACACAACTTAGCCACTAACACTTTCACCACTTTCTAAAGCCCCGCTCTGCTAATTATGTGGCCAGACATTCCACCTCCATCATTCCTGATCCTGATCCTCCTATGTCCTGATCCTCCAACGTCCCTACCCAGCAGGCAGAGGTCACCATGATGAAGTCATGGGGAAGCGAAGTGACTTGCCCAAAGTCACCCAGGAGCCCTGAGCACTCTGAGCTCCCCAGGGCTTGGCATAGAGCTGGAAACCACAGATTCGGTCTTTTCCAGCTTCAGGAATCTGGACACAGAAAGGGAACATCTCCCGAAAGAGCAGCTGTTGTGTGGGGCTCAGAAAGTGCCCCCATGAGCTGATGGAAGTGAAGGGAGGTACACCAGTATAGAAAATGCAGCCCCTGGTGCCGCCTGTCACTCCAATTTGCCTTCCAAGAGTAGCATCTGTGTGTGTTATGGGCACCCATCAGTAGGTATGCCTACATGACTTGTAGGCATGTGCATCCCAACTTCATCCTCCCTTCGGCTCCAGAATTCTTTGGGTGCCAGACCAAAGGCAAAATAAACCACATGTAGCAGCTTTGGGGGTATGAGGGGCTTACATCTGACCCAACTCAACGGGGTTAGTGATGTGAACGCCACAAAGACACTCAGGTTAAGAGCGGGAAGATTCCTTCATGTGGTTCAGTCTCCACCCAGCATGGGCAAGTGTGAGCACCAGGTAAGGACTGGTTTCATGGTCACAGAGTACTGATAAAAATAAAGACCAGGACGGTCCGGTGGCTAAGAATCTGCCTGCCAGTGCAGAGGAATCGCATTCAATCCCCGGTCTGGGAAGACCTCACATGCAGCGGGGCAACAGAGCCCTAAGTGCTACTGAGGCCTGCATGCCTAGAGCTTGTGCTCCAGCACAAGAGAAGCCCGCACACCGCAACTTGAGAGTGCCACCTGCTCACTGCAACTGGAGAGAGCCCACGTGCAGCAACAATGCAGCCCACATGCAGCCCACGCCCAGCGCAATCAGAAATCAACACAATAAGGGCTTCCCTGGTGGCTCAGTGGTAAAGAATCTGCCCGCCAGTGTAGAAGACACAAGTTTGATCCCTGCTCTGGGAAGATCCCGCATGTGGCGGCGCAACTGAGCCCATGCACCACAACTACCGAGCCTGTGCTCTAAAGCCCGGGAGCTGCAACTGCTGAAGCCCGCGCACCGAGAACCCGCGCTCCGCGACAAGAGAAACCACCACAATGAGAAGCCCGTGCACCGCACTGGAGAGTAGCCCCCACTTGCCGCAACTAGAGAAAAGCCCAAGCAGCAACCAAGACCCGGTAAAGCCAAAAATAAGTAAAAGCATTTTAAAAAATACAATAAATAGATAATTAAAAATAACAATAATGAGGTGGCTCTAGGAAAAGAGCCGTCGTACCCCTTTGTACCAGTGCTTCAGCAGGCGGATTAAATCCTTCAGTTTCGGGGGCAGGGAGCGAACAAAATTGCGCTGTAGCTTCGTGAAACACGCAGAAAATTCTCCCTCCAGGAAGACATCAGGTTTGTACAAATGGATGAGTTCAGTATAGGTCCTGGGGCTGGGTGTGCAGCCAGACTTCAGTTCACCTAGCATGGGCAAGAAATTTACATTATGCTATAGTCTCTCTAGACAGTAACAGATCTCAAAACACTGTTAATATAATTTAATCCTGGGAAATTACTTTGAACTCTATTGGTGTATGTAAACTACTGATGTCTAATATCTCCAGAGTAGTGAGTTATTAAAAATTATATGGTTTATATGACTATAGATGGCATTATTAAAGTGTTATCTAGATCTGCACTGTCCTATAGGGTAGTCATCAGCCAGGATGGCTATTTGCATTCAAACTCATTAAAGGAAAATTGAAAAATTTAGTTCCTCAGTAGCACTAGCCATATTTCAAGCTCTCCATAGATACAGAACATAATATAGGACATTTTTGTTATTGCAGAAAGGCTTTCTGGACAGCGCTAACCTGAACTTTGGAAACTATGGCCCCCAGATGACACCTGGCCCCTTTCTTGTTTTTATAAATAAAGCTTTATTCGAACACGGTCATGCTCACTTATTAATGTATTGCCTATGACTGCTTTCAAGCTACAAAGGCAGAGTTGAGTAGTTGTGATGGATACATTATGGTCCTTAAAGCTGAAAATATTTGCTCTCTTATCTTTTATAGGGCTTCCCTTCTCTTATCTTTTATAGGGCTGTTGTTGAGTCGCTAAGTTGTGTCTGACTCTGAGACCCCATGGACTGCAGCCTTCCAGGCTCCTCTGTCCATGGGGTTCTCCAGGCAAGAGTACTGGAGTGGGTTGTCATTTTCTCCTCCAGGGGATCTTCCCAACCCAGGGATCGAACCTGCATCTCCTGCATTGGCAGGTGGATTCTTTACCACTGAACCACCAGGGAAGCTCTCTGGCCTTCATCAGGATACTTAAATGAGAATAAAAATGCACACAGGTGTAAGATGCTGGTGTCATTATGTCACCTGTTGGGGCACTGGACCCAAGGCTGATTAGTAAGTCACATGACTTTCCCTCTACCCTGCTCCCGCCTCCATCACACCAGAATCCTTCTTCCTTCTTCCATCATGCCAGAAGCCTCTTCCAGAGGCTCAAATCTCAGGAATCTTACCCAGGGCATTAAATGCAGGCAGCACATCAAAGTCAACACTTTCATTGAGGACTTTGGATTTCAGAGTGAAGCTTAGCACCCAGGGAGGCTTCCATTTTGAAATCTCAAACTTCACTTCAAAATCCTTCTCCTGCTGACAGGCTTCCAGCTGCTCATGGATTTCCTTGATGATGTTGCATCTCTCATTTTTTGGGGAGGTGTAGCTTTGCAGAGAGTTTGCAAACACTACGAGGTTGGCATCAGAGCCAGTCTTCAGAGCCGTGCCTTTTGCAGTCGACCCCCCCTAGGGAAGAAAGGCAAATCGAGATACAGCGTTTTCTGGAGCTTGAGCCCCTCGCCCCTGTGGGCTGGCACCTGTTGGGCTAATTGATGAGGTTGCCAGGGGTAGTCCCAAGTTTGTGTCTCCAATTAGGGCTGAGTCCTAAGCGGAGTGTTTCATTTTCCCAAGAAATAGAATCCTCTGATTCCAAAGGTGGTTTGTCTCACACTTTTTGATGTGTGAATTTACCCACAAACAACGGATAGGTTAGTTTTAAATTACCTACTTTTCAAGTCAACGTCCTAAATACTTCTGGTAAAGACTTCATAGCTTTACAGACTCAGGAACACAGAGAGCAGACTAGTGGTTACAGCACGGGGAAGGGCGGGGGCAGGGCCCATAGAGGTGGGGTGTAAGAGGTGCAAACTATTAGGGATAAATAAGCTACAGCGACATACTGTACACCTTGGGGAATAAAGCCACTATTTTATAATAACTATAAGTGGAGGGCGCTCAGTCGCTCAGTCCTGTCTGCCTCTTTGCGACCCCATGGACTGTAGCCTGCCAGGCTCCTCTGTCTGTGGAATTCTCCAGGCAAGAATATTGGAGTGGGTTGTCGTCTTCTCCTCCAGGAGATCTTCCCAACCCAGGGATCAAACATATATCTCCTGGGTTGCAGGTGGATTCTTTACCACTGAGCCACCATTTAAATTACATTGTTTTACAAAATTGTGAATCACTATATCATACACCTTGCGTGTGTGTGCTCAGTCACTCAGTTGTGTCTGACTCTTTGCGACCCCATGGACTATAGCCCACCAGGCTCCTCTTTCCATGGGATTTTCCAGGCAAGAATACTGGAGTGGGGTGCCATCTCCTACTCCAGGGGATCTTCCTGGACACAGGGATCAAACCCTAGCCTCTTGCATCTCTTGCATTGGCAGGTGGATTCTTCACCACTGTGCCACCAGGGAAGCCCAACCGTATGTATACCTTACTGTACCTTGTATGATACTGTACAGCAACTATACTTGAAGTCAATCATTTTAAAAAGAGACCATAGTGAGGAAAAAATATCCTCAACTAATAGCAAAAATCTAAAATTTTCCCACTACAAGTGATACACTACAAGCCAAGGATGGGCAAAGAGGGCCAAGCAGCGATCCTTCACCTCTGGGTCAACCTTGGAGGCTAACGCAGAATCAGAAGTCTGTCGGGAACGGGTACCCCCTGGTGGTCCAGCGGTTAGAACTCAGTGCTCTCAATGCTGTGGGTTCGATACCTGGTGTGGGAATAAAGACCCTGCGAAACACACAACGTGCCCTGCCCCAGAGCCTATCACGGATGACTTCAGCAGTGCCTCAGCACCCTCCACTGAGAACTGGGGTCCCAGGCGCTGGTATCCCCAGCTTCCCTCCCACATCCTTTGCCCTCACATTTCCGGTGGTCACAACTCTTGCCCAGATCCAGGGACTACTTAGTTCTCCGCAAAGAACAAAGGAAAAAGCCAGGGCTCACCTGGATAACTTGAATCTTTGTAGTTGAATGTCGAAAGCAATTTTTTTCAAGGAATGAACAGATGATTTTAAGAGCTTTCTTGATCTGGTCTTGGAAAGTCTGGTTGGGCTGGAGAAAGTCCTTGACGAACTTATCTAGCAGATGGCCTGGGGTTATGTAGAGTGGTGCAGGCTGTGGAAGGAGCCAGCTGTGAGATGCCCCCTGGCAGCCACCACCCCCCATCCCGCTTCCTCCCCTGCCTTCTCTGTTCCACCAACCCCTCCTTCCTGCTCTCCAACCCTCCTGCTGGTACCTGTGTCATCATGAGTTCTCACATCAACATACCCTAAGAGCATGCCTGAGAGTTCCAGGTGGTACCCAAGATCCGCCTGAAACAAAAGCTCCCCTCCTTGCTCCTCCTTATGCCCTAGGAGAGATCTGGCTCCTTCTCCCAAACAGGTTTGTGATGCCCTGGGCTCTGAATCACTCTCTCCTTTCCACTTTCTGTTCTGGCTTCGTCTGCCAGTTGCCAGTACCTCCTATGAATAGCTTCTCATATTCCTTCCTTATTTTCCCATTGATTGTGGGTATTGTTGACTCCTGATGATCACACTCATTCCTTTTTTCGAGGTTCTATCAGCCTCTGTTAGACACCCTCTGCCCGGGTGGACTGGGTTTCCAGGCGCTGCTGTAACAAACCACGGTTCTGGAGACTAAACTCCTGAAATCAGAGCATGGGCAGGGCCGGGCTCTCTCCCAAGACTCCGGAGAGAATCCTTCCTCGTATCTTCCAGCTTCTGGCAGTCCTGCAGTCTTCCTTGTCTCGTGGCGGCATCACGCCTGCCCCTGCCTCCGTTGTCACGTGACCTTGTCCGCTCTATGTCTGTCCCTGAGTGTCTTCTTATAAGACCCAGTCATAGGATTCAGAGCCCATGCTGATCCAGGGTGACCCCTTAACTGATGATACCTGCAAAGACACTGCTTCCAAAGAAGGTCACATGCTGAGGATCTGGGGGGATGTGAATTTTCCGGGACACTATTCGACCCTTCACTGCAGGGGATGTTGTTCCCTCTAAGTGTGTTGAAGAGAGGGATGTCCTGGGGTTGGAGGGGCTGTGTGCTCATTCTGAAGGGGGCAGTTCCCTGCTTTCGAATCAAATGGGGTCGTGGAGGGTGGGACCTGCTCACTCCCTCGCACCTCCGGTTGCTTCTGGAAGGAAACCATATTCTGATGAGTAAAGGGGGTCTGACACCCGCCCAGAAGTGCGGTTCTCTCCTCTTCAGTAGAAAACGTCAGATGGCGTATGCCCTGTAGACCACAGCTCAAGACACCTCACCTGAGCCTCTTCTCTTTGCTGTTTTGCTCAGGCCTCAGCCTGCAGAGGCAGTTTGCTTCTTGCTCTGGGCAGGGAAAACAGCGGTACCCCTCCTCAATGTCCGCATCCTGCTCTCTGACTCTGCCTACCTTATGCAAAGATGGGACTTAGCAGATATGATCAGACTTGTGTGGATCAATGTGCTTCTCCTCTGGGGAGGGGAGGGGGAAGTCAATGCATCTGGCCGCGTCATTAGTTCCCATCTCCCGCCTCACTTCTCACTCTCACGCCCCAGCCCCATAGTGTGTGAAAGGAGCTCAGGGCCTGATCCAGCATCTGCTGGCGGGCCACCACCCACGTCTCCTGGGCTCTGCTCCATTTCACCTGTCACCACCTTCTCACCTGCTTCCTCTCTTGCAGAAACTAACTCTCTTGCAAACTCTCGTTTGCAGATGCCCCCATTCTTCTTTGTTCAACTTTACACTTTACCATCATTTTAATGGAAGGGAAGGCCCCCTAAGGGTGTGTGTACAGATTGAACTGTGTCCTCCTAAAAACTGCATTGAAGTCCCGACCTCTAGGCCCTATTCATGTGAGCTTATTTGGAAACAGAGTCTTTGAAAAGAGGTAATCAAGTTAAGGGGCCACCCCTGGTCGTTCAGTGGTAAAGAATCCACCTGCTAATGCAGGAGGTGCAGGCTTGATCCTTGGGTGAGGAAGATCCCTTGGAGCCGGAATGGCAACCCACTCCAGTATTCTTGCCAAGGAAGTCCTGTGGACAAAGGAGCCTGGGGGGCTAGTCCATGGGGTCACAAAAGAGTCGGACAGTGAGCAAACAGTGAAAAGAATCGAGTTAAGATGAGGTCGTTACTGTGGGGCCCCTTATTCTGTATGACTGGGGTCCTTATAAGAAGAGCAGAGAGACACAGAGACAGACAAGCATGCAGGGAAGACGTGATGACACAAGAGAGGCTCACGCGACAATGGAGGCAGGGACTGGGGTGACGCTGCCACACGCCAAGGATTTCTTGCAACCATCAGAAGCTGGAAGAGGCACGGAAGCACTCTCCCGTGGAGCCTTCAGAGGGAGCATGGTCCTGCTGATGCCTTGATCTTGGACTTCTAGTCCCCAGAACTGAGACGGAATACATTTCTGTTGCTTTAAGCCACCAGTGAGTGGTACTCTGCCACAGCAGCTCTGGGCAACCAACTTAGGGTGATCTCGGATAGACTGTCATCCAAGTGTCAGGCGGGCCCTGTCTGCAGCAGCACCCCAGCTGTGCCGGAAAGCTCTCTCACCAGAACATTCCAAGATGGTCCAGGTGACTCGTTCTGCCTCAGAGAACGCAACCAGTTTTGAGCTTCGTGTTTTAGTTGTAGCCAGCAGGTGTTACCCGTGCTCACATTATTGGTTGGGTCAGTTGGATCCAAGATTACTGGCCTATAAATTCCGTTAGGTTAAAAAATAATAATCAGTTGGGTTGCTTGCGGGAGAAGAAATCAGTTTAAGGGAGAGAGGGCTGGACTGGGCACCCAGGAATCTGTATTTTACCTCCTGCAGTTCCTCCCAATTGCTGAAGTGCTTTGTCTAAGATGTCTAGCCTCTCTGGTCCTGTTTACTCTGCTTCCCGGACATGTTCCATTCATAAGCTAATAAAACGGTCTCGTCTTTTTGCTGACCTGTCTCCGTAGCCCCTTCTTTCTATGAGGGGAAGTGCTTGCTTTGTGGACAAAAGGTGACAATGGTTTAGAATGTGAGAAATGTGGAAGCATTCCTCTTTCAGACAGACCTCTCTTTGCCTCCACTGCAGCTAGTGTTCTTTTGACAGACCCCCTGGCAGGGGAAAGGGGGATGGATCCTCATTCTAAGGGGGCACAGCCTGGCATGCAGATAAAGAGGGAAGGAGAGATGGAATGGGAAGCTTGGTACCTCGGGGCTTGGAGCTGGCTCAGCAGGATGTTGCGGACGGTCTCATCTCCAAAGTTGTAGTTGACTGTCCAATAGACACACAGCTGCTCCTGCTTCTCGATGAGCCTCAGAACAGTCCTGACACCTTCAGCCATATCAAAGTCCTCCGCTCCACACCCCTGTTCCCAGGCGTAGATCGTAAGCAGCTCCAGTGCATATGGAGGCAGCAGGGAGGAATTGATCAGCTTTTCCTGGCACTGTGAGAGGAGAGAAGCCTGGCAGATAACTTGGGACCCGTGCCAGGGGTCTGAAAGCAAGAAACTAGAAGTCTATAGGAAGTCACCATCCCCTGCTAGTGACAGAAATGATATGGTGGCTAAAATCCCATAGACTGACAATAGCAAGTGTTGGCAAGAATGTGGAGCACCTGAAACTATCATCCGCAGCTGATGGGAGTGTGAACTGGTGCAACCATTTGGGAACGCTATTCAGCTGTATTTACTAAAGTTAAATGTATATCTATGTAGTCCACAAATTCATTCATATATGCCATGTGTATATGTATACACATATACATACATATTCATATATGTAGCTAGGTCGCTTCAGTCGTGTCTGACTCTTTGTGACCCCATGGACTGTAGCCTGCCAGGCTCCTCTGTCCATGGGGATTCTCCAGGCAAGCATACTGGAGTGGGTTGCCATGCCCTCCTCATCATGTATATATATATAATATATGAATATATATTGCATATATAAGGTATATGGACTTCCCAGGTGGAGCAGCAGTAAAAGATTCCACCCCACCAGACAATGCAGGAGATGCAGGAGACATGGGTTTGATCCCTGAGTCAGGAAGATCCCCTGGAGGAAGAAATGGTACCCCACTCCAGTATTCTTGCCTGGGAAATCCCATGGACAGAGGAGCCTGGTGGGCTACAGCCCATGGAGTCGAAAGACACAACTGAGCAACTGGGTATGCATGTGTGCGCGTGTGTGACACACACACACGCGGACGTACACACACACACACACACACACACACACACACATATAGTATACCTTATAGCACAGCAGTTTCACTCCTGCACTTTTACCCAAGAGGAATTGACTGCTTAAAGTCACCAAAAAAAAAAAAAGACATGTAGGGGAATATCCATTGTAGCCTAACTCCTGATAGCCCAATTTGGGAGTGACCCATTCTCTTCGCAGTGGAACGCATCCAGGTACAGCGTGGTAACGCAATGCAGTAGTATCAAACAATGAAGAACCTCGACTCCCTGCCACAACATGGAAAAACCTCTCAGGCCTAACACTGAGCTAGAGGTGGCAAACGTAAAGTACATTTAGTAAGATTCCGTTGACACCGAGTTTAAAAACAAACAAAACTAATCTGTGGTGACAGATGTTAGGACAGAGGTTTGTTGGGGAGCAGTATGGACTGGGAGTGGGCAGCCTGCTGGGGTGCAGGAAATGTGCCCTATTTTGATCTGAGGATTGCCTGCTGCAGCTGCTGCTGCTAAAGTCGCTTCAGTTGTGTCCGACTGTGCGACCCCATGGACGGCAGCCCACCAGGCTCCCCCGATAATGCACTGAGCTGTATTCCTTTGTGTGTGTGTGTGTGTGTGTGTGTGGCATGTGAGATCTTACTTCCCCTACCAGGGTTTGAACCTGAACCCCTGTATTGGAACGGTGGTATCTTAACCCCTGGACGACCAGTAAAGTCCTGAGCTGTATTCTTGAATGCGAACATGTTCAGTTCAGTTCAGTTCAGTCGCTCAGTCGTGTCCGACTCTTTGCGACCCTGTGGACTGTAGCCCACCAGGCTCCTCTGTCCATGGGATTCTCCAACCAGAAATACCAGAGTGGGTTTCCTCCTCCAGGGGGGCTTCCTGACCCAGGGTCTCTTGCACAGCAGGCAGCTTCTTGACTGCCTGTGCCATCATTCTTAACGTTCTTGTATTGACACTTTACCCAAGATGAATCGTCTCAGTCAAAGGGAAACAGATGATCGATAGCAATAGACGCACAATTTGAAATTTACCTTTTGAAACCAGTGCTTTACCAAGAGGATCAAATCCTTTAGTTTGCTGGGATAGTTGCTAAAAAACTTCTCCTGGAGTTCAGTGAAGCAGACTGAGAACTCACCAGGCCTGGCTCTCACCATATCCAAGGATCTTTTGAGTTCTCGATAGCTCCAGAGGCTAGACTTCTCACTTAAGCCTGGTGTGAAAGAGAAGCAGAACTTCTGATTTTCAGGGACCCTAGCCTCGGTGAGCCCACAAAGAAGGCTGGATGCAGCTAGATGGCACACGCTCACTGCTTCATCTATAAGAGGATGGGGGTATTTGCATAAAAGGTGAGGGGTGGTCTGTCCTGCTAGATAATAAAATGTAGTTAGGCTACTATGTAGTAAAGAATGTTATTTTAAAATTCCCCTGTAGTTTACTTGTCTCAGAAATGAAATGAAATGCCAGTCGCTCAGTCGTGACCAACCATCTGAGCCACCAGGGAGCCCTGCTTTTCTCAGAAAGCAACCATTATTGTTTCGTCTGGAGGGGGAGGAGGGGACAAAGATTCAAGTTTGGAATGTGTCACTCTGCCGCCATCTCGTGGCAGCTCCTGGATACTACATGTGAGGAAGACCTGGTCTTTCCGTTCTTACATCATCCTTGCATGACGGGGAGAAGCCAGCAGAGGGCGCTCTGGCCTTATCTCCAACCACCCTGCGGTGACCCAGAGAAGGTCAGTTCAGTTCAGTCGCTCAGTCGTGTCCGACTCTGCGACCCCATGAACCGCAGCACGCCAGGCCCCCCTGTCCGTCACCAAACTCCCGGAGTCCACCCAAACCCATGTCCATTGTGTCGGTGATGGCATCCAACCATCTCATCCTCTGTCGTCCTTTTCTCCTGCCCTCAATCTTTCCCAGCATCAGGGTCTTTTCAAATGAGTCAGCTCTCAGAATCAGGTGGCCAAAGTATTGGAGTTTCAGCTTCAACATCAGTCCCTCCAATGAACACCCAGGACTGATCTCCTTTAGGATGGACTGGTTGGATCTCCTTGCAGTCCAAGGGACTCTCAAGAGTCTTCTCCAACAACACAGTTCAAAAGCATCAATTATTCGGCGCTCAGCTTCCTTTACAGTCCAACTCTCACATCCATACATGATACTGGAAAAACCATAGCCTTGACTGGATGGACCTTTGTTGACAAAGCAATGTCTCTGCTTTTTAATATGCTGTCTAGGTTGGTCATAACTTTCCTTTCAAGGAGTAAGCATCTTTTAATTTCATGGCTGCAATCACCATCTGCGGTGATTCTGGAGCCCCCCAAAATAAAGTCAGCCACTGTTTCCACTGTTTCCCGACCTGTTTGCCATGAACCAGAAGAGAGAACATAGGATATCCTAAGAATTCTGAGTCACACTGTCTCTTCACCTTGTCTCCAGCCCCTCCTGCTGAAATGGAGCAGGACACTATGGTCCTTGCCTCCTCCCACTCCCACCATGCTCTCTGTCTGCTTTTTGCCTGGGGAAAACTTTAGTCAAAGGATAAGTTTAACCAGAGAGATGAGAACATGCAGAAACAAAGGAAAAGAGTCAAAGGAGACCAAATAATAATAATATAATCATTAAACATAATTGAGCTCCAGTCTATGGGGTTGCAAAGATTCAGACTCCACTAAACGACTAACTCAACATTAAGCTTAGTCAAGGACCTCTGAGAGTTTCCTTCTCAAGGATTATAGATAACATTCTGAGCCATATCCATGAGCTGCCATATAGATACTGAAACTCCAGGTGGAAGAAGTTAACTATGCGATGACCAGACTGTACCCATGACATGAGCTGCCGCAGTTCTGAGACTGGACCCCAAAGAAAATGGAAAAAAACTGGCCCTGGAACTGAAGATAAACTGCATCTAAAACAATTGAGATGATGCTGGTCAGATCACTGATGACCAGTTTGAAGATGACTGTCAGAGCTGACTGTACTTTTTCTTCATGTAGCCCCCTCCCTCAGTCTAAAAAAGCTCGTCCCCACTGATGATCAGCGGGAGAAGTTGACCTTTGGACAGATGTCTGCCCTCCCCTGAAGTTACTGGCATCTGAAATAAAGCTAATTTTCCTTTCCATCAGGTTGGCCTATTTGTTGAATTTTGGACGGTGAGCAGCTGGACCCACACACCTTTCAGTAACACTTTGAGTCAGGCATGTATTCTCAATCCTTACTGTCTGAAAGGCCCTGGAAGTTAGCTTTTTCTAGCTTTGATCTTACAGTTGGACAAAGGTGGGTTAGTAGTAGGATCAGGGTGAGAATTCAGGGCTGCCTAACTCACAAGCTGCTGCATTTTTTCCTCTGAACTAGGTCACCTTTCTGTGAATGTGAGTCATCAGGTTTTGTGTGTGTGTGTGTGTGTGTGTGTGTCCATCTTGAAGGCACCATGCCTGACTCTTAAAAGACTCGGGCTTTTATTCTAGTTCTGTCAGTAACTGGGTGTGACCCTGGATACAGCCATTTCTTTCTGATTCCATTTGTTTAATGAGGGGTTGGATGTCAACTCTGATAATTAAGTTTGTGATAATATATGTATCTAATGCTTGAGACTAAGCTGTGACTATGGCAAGTCTTATCCACTCAATAAACCAACCATCCATCCACCCAGTCACCCATCCTTTCATCCATCCACCCAGTCAACCATCCATTCATTTATCCAGTCAACCATCCATTCATTTATCCAGTCAACCATCCATCCATCCATCCATCCAACCATCCATCCATCCAGTCAACCATCCATCCATCCATCCTCCAACCATCCATCCATCCAGTCAACCATCCTTCTATCCAACCATTGATCCATTTAAACAGTTGCCCATGGAAGATCCTTGCCTTGATGTTGACCTGATTAGAGGGCAACTCCAAACCTGCTCTAGCTGAACTTTTCTCAGATGTTTTCCCCATCCTCTACCTCTAACCAACGTTTATTCTAGTTTACATCTTCACTATGGTCCGCAGAAGAGCAGCAACCGCCATGAGGCTGGTTGAAAATACAGAATTCTGGACCCCAATCTCTTGAACCAGAGCCATCATTTTAACAAGTTTCTCAGGGGATTTGTGCGCATATCACAGTTTGAGGACCTCTACTCTAGGTTCTAGAATCTAGAACATTTCCTCCAAAGTCAATTAGGAGTTAAAGGAGAGGTTCTAAAGAACAGAGTAAGCTCAAGGTAGGAGAAGTCTTCTCTCTTCAAAGTCTTCCCTGGTGGCTCAAACAGTAAAGAATTTGCCTGCACTGCAGGAGAAGAGGGTTTGATCCCTGGCTGGGGAAGATCCCTTGGAGAAGAGAATGGCAACCCACTCCAGTATTCTTGCCTGGAGAATTCCATGGACAGAGGAGCCTGGCAGGTTACAGTCCATAGGGTCACAAAGGTAGGACACACCTGAGTAATTAACACTTTCACTTTCTTTTCACTTTTAGTGGTATTTATTCCATCCCCATGCTGCCCATCACCCCTTTCATTGGCTTTGTTCTCTTGACAAGCCCTTCCAGACCCATACCTCCACCCCTCTCCACCACCCTGCATGTCCAGGAGAGCTCACCCAGAGCATTGAAGGCAGGCAGCACGTTGAAAGTGATGCTCTGCTGCTTTGTGGAAAGCTGGACCATGACCCTGGAGCTCCTATTGGTGTTCTGGAGCTCCATCTTGGCTGCCAGTTTCAGCGTGGACTCACAGTGCTTCATCTGTGCCCAGATTTTGCCAAGGAGTTCATATTGTCTTTTTTCCTGGTCCTGGAATTGCTCAAGGTCCCCAAAGAAGACGACAAGCGTACCATCGGAGTTGCCTCTTAAGACCGTTCTCCGGCCATAGGAGCCACCCTACCAGCAACAGAGAAGCAGATGTGAAAGTCTGAACCCTCTGGGGTCAGTGGGCACCCCAACAGGCAGAAGTATTTCTCAACTCGAGCAGAAGTCCCACACATCACCATAGTCTAAGAGTTGAGTGGCCGGTGTTCATCTGTCCACCCAAAGAGCTGAATCAGGGCACCCACAGCAGCATTTCCCCTACAAGCCCCAAACAGAAGGCAGCTTGGATGGCCATCAGCAGCAGAGCAGACAAATGTGGTGCGCCCACACAGCGGGATGCATGGCAACAACAAAATGATAACAGCTGCACGCCGCAACGCACGCCTCGTCAACCGGTGGGTCGAGAACAGAGCCCACACGTTACAGCCACACAGCGCACGGTGTCTTTAGACAGGGAGACCAACCTGCTCAGTTTTAGCCCCGAGACGTCCATGTCCCAGAAAACCCTTCAGTCGCAGACAAACCCGGAAGCTTGATCACTCTATACGAAGTTTAAAAACAGGCAAAACTAATCTATGCTGTTAGAAGTCAGGAGAGTGGTTGGCTGGGGTTGAGGGTAATGAGTGGACAAGGGGCCCAGGGACTCTTGGGTGGGAGCTGGGAAAATTTTATTTCTTGATCTGGGTATAGGTCACACAGGTATGTTGTCTGTGGCAATCCATCAAGCTGTACACAAATCTGTGCACTTGTTGTACATATTTTTTTAATGAGAAAAAAGTTAACAATTTTGAGAGGTAGGACTGCATGGTGGTTAAGGGTGCATGCTCCCAAACAAACTGTCGCCATTGTTTAGTTGCTCAGTCGTGTCCAATTCTGCGACCCCACGCACTGGTGCCCACCAGGCTCCTCTGTCCCTGGGATTTCCCAGGCAAGAATACTGGAGTGGGCTGCCATTTCCTTCTCCAGGGGATCTTCCTGACCCAGGGATCGAACCCATGTTTCCTGTACCTCAGTGTGGATTCTTTACCACGGAGCCACCAGGGAAGCCCTCCCAAATAGATTACCTGAGCTTAAAATCCCAGGTCGAATACCAACTAATAATAACTTCCCCAAGCTTCATTTTCCTTATCTGGGCCAAGACAGGAGACACCATGTGTCCAGGTGTCTTTCCTCCTAGGGCCAGTGGGTGTGTGTAAGGGCAGAGGCCAGAAAGCACGTGACTGCAGAGGAGTGCGGTGCTGGAGAGCACGGGGGTGGGGCTGGGCACACGTAATCCCCTCCCTACCCTAGGGTCCTGGCAGCTTCCCAGCATCATTTCTTCCTCAAAATTCTAGAATCTTCAGCCTCCACCCTAGGGTTTGTGCCAGAGCACCAAACATGTCTAACTGATGAGGCTTCCCACCTCCTTGGAGTTGAGAAATCATAGAACATTCTTGAATAGTTTTATTGAACTCTGGTAGGCTCAGTTACTCGTCTGTAAAATGGGGAGGATAAAAATGCCACAGGTAACCACAGCTGATTTACTGCTGTGGGTTTGTGCCAAGTCCTTGCCAGAACAGTATGTGTTTAAGCCTTTAACACTTGGCACTGAGTATTATTCTCCTCCCATTTTACACATTTGGACACTGAGGCACAGAGAGGTTAAGCAACCTACCCCGGGTCACACAGCAGTAAGGGGCAGAATCCACGCTCTCCCAACCTGTACCCCTAAACTCTACACCCTGGTCCATCATGTCACTCTAGTGTGGGCTTAGACAAGGTGATGTCTTGCACACCCAGGGCCCAGAACACAGCACGTGCTCAGCACCAAGTCCCTCTGCCTCCTGGGTCCCAGAAGCACTGACCCCAGCCATCTACTCACTTTGGCCACCCCTGTCACAGTGAGGGACGGGCAGGGTTCCTGCAGGACTTCACAGATGGTGTCCACTGACTGGTCGATGTCCTTCTGACAGTCTTCAAAAGGCCTCAGGTGGTTCTGGATAAACTCCTCCAGTTTCTCAGAAGGCTGTTCATAGAGATGGGACTCCCAGCTGCCCATGGCTCTGACTGGCTGCTGAGATGACAGCTGGTGGCAGAGCGGGAGGCTGAGGAGAATAAGGAACTTCTGTGTGCAGGGGGAGGAGAGGGGAGAAAACCGAAACTCACACCAGGGGAAAAGGAAACTCAGAGTCTTCCGGCCCAACCCAGGCCTCGCCCCCAGTCTCTCCGCTGCTCTCAAGGGAGGCTTGTAGTTTAAAACATGGCCCCTTGAGCTGGATTATGAGGGCTTGATCTGGGTTATGTCTGTGTCTTTGAGCACACTGCCAGCACTTTTTGTGCCTCGATTTCCATCTGTAAAATGGGGGTAACAGTGGTACCTATCTCACAGGCTTAATACAAAGATTAAAATACTTGCAAAGTGCTTAGAACAGGACCTGAAATATGGCTAGTGCTATAAAGTGTTTGTAAAGCAAATAATTTCATAGGGGGCCAGAGGTTTTCTTTCTTTTTTTTATAATTGAAGTATAGCTGATTTAAAATATTGTGTTAGTTTTCAGGAGTTTAGCAAACTGATTGAGTTATATTTACATCTAAATATATATATATATACACACACACATATATATATATATACACATATATATATATATACTGTAAAAAATTATTTTCCCAGAGGTCATCTTTTGAGGCTCTTTCCTCTTTTCCCTGTTTCCAATGGTTTGGGAATTCAGAGTTGATGAGAACAGTGAGGAGAAGAGACCAGAGAGGGCCCTGACTTGTTTTGGGGCACATGGCAAGGCAAGGGTTCAGCCACTTGGGTTTTAGTTCTGCCCCTGAGCAAACACAGGTCCCCAGAGGCCTGCTTCTGTGGGCCCAGTCCCTCAGCGCACATGAACACCTGCCAGGTTTCATCGGGCATTTAACCAGTAGCACATAGGCCAGAGAGGAGACAGACGTCAACTCTTGTGTCCAGAACCATGAGAACGAAACTCCTGGGCAGCTCCCACTGGCTCCCTCTGTAACACAGAAGGCAAACATTTCCAAGGTGAGACAGGAACAGACCCCTTTCTCTGCTGTGATGATTGATTTTGTTATTATTCTCTTTTAAATGGTGATTATTTATTTGTTGCTTTTGGCTGCGTTGGGTCTTCATTGCTATCCGCGGGCATTTTCTAGTTGCAGCGAGTGGAGGCTACTCTCCAGCTGTGGTACACGGGCTTCTTATTACCGTGACTTCTCTTGTTGCAGAGTTTGGGCTCCAGGGTATGCAGGCTCAGTACTTGTGGCACCTAGGGCTTAGTTGTTCTGTGGCATGTGGGGTCTTCACAGACCAGGGATTGAACTTATGTCCTCTGCATTGGCAGGCAGATTCTTAACCACTGGACCACCAGGAAAGTCCTGTGATGATTAGTTTTGTATGTGAACTTGACTATGACCATAGTACTCAGATATTTGGTCAAACATTCTTCTAGAATTTTTTTTTTGGAATATATTTTTAAGATGAGATCAACATTTATAAACGTTGGGGAAAGCAGATTATTCGCTATAATGTGGATGGGCTTCATCCAATCAGGCAAAGAGATGAAAAGAAAAAGGTCTGATCTCTCCCTGAGGAGGAGGCAATTCCACAAGAAGATACTTCTTTGGGTTTCCAGCTACCCTGGCTATCCTACCCTGCAGAATTTGGACTCACTGGCCCCTGCAATGGCACAGCCAATTCCTTAAAACAAATTTTTCTCTAAATCTAGATTTATAAAACCAATTGGTTCTATTAACCTCAAAAGTAAAGCAACCATTGTTTTACCAGCAAAATGGGTTTATTTGGGAACAGCAAAGAATTTCAACTTAGGACGAGCAGGCAATAGCAAAAAGCCATAGGCAAGTCCAGCCAACAAAGAAGAGGAATATTACTTTATAGAGAAAAAGGAGGAAGTTAGGAGGGGTTGTTTGAACACGTGTCTGTTGGAGGAAAGCAAGAATTCAGGGTGATGATGGGTTCTCATTGGCTCAGTTGCCAGGGGAGTTGGCTTCCTCCAGGAGACATGCAATGTACATCTTTCCTGTCCTGGCCCGTCATTGATGATTTTTCCCTGTTGATCATCTTCCTGTTGGGGGTGTGTTAACTGCCTTGTCTTTCCTGGGATTGGCTTCCAGAGGCATTTGAGGTGTGAGAGCTCCCTCTTCTGGTCTTCTGACTCCATGAGGTTTCTGTTTGCGAGTTCATTTTCACAGTTTGGATTCTCCGGAGAAACTTGATGATTGCTCCTGTCCATAAAGGGCCCTTCCCTGCCCTTTTCTGACTTTTAAAACACCTAGAGGTAGGCTGGGCTTAGGTCATAAGGCTTCTTTTCTAAATGAAAATATAGAGGCTCAGAGAGCTGAAAAATATTTGTCCGAGGTCATACAGCTTGTAACT
Source organism: Bubalus bubalis (assembly GCF_019923935.1). Classification (NCBI taxonomy): domain Eukaryota; kingdom Metazoa; phylum Chordata; class Mammalia; order Artiodactyla; family Bovidae; genus Bubalus; species Bubalus bubalis. The sequence goes on along the minus strand of NC_059173.1, from coordinate 11,292,899 downwards.
TATCTGGCTAGCTTCTAACTACCTGCTTTCTAAAGTCTGTGCTTTTTTATTTTTTTTAATATTTTATTTTGAAATCATCTGAAAGACAAATAACTGTCTCATATTCTTGACCCTGAATATTTCACCATATTTGCTCCTCGTTCTCTGTGTACATTGTATTATCAGTATTATTATTACTGAGTCATGTGAGTTGTATGTTGCAGGTATTATGTCTCTTTACTCTTTAAAAAAAAAAAATATATATATATAAACTTAGTTTATCAGAGTGGTTTTAGGTTCCCAGAAAAACTGGGAAGAAGCCAAGAGATTTCCTGTATACCCCACTGCCACCACCCCGCCACAACCACCATCATGCCAGCCTCCTCCCACTTCAACAACATTCTGCAGTGGTATTTGAGCTGAGCCCCAAAGAATTGATGCTTTTGAACTGTGGTGCTAGAGAAGACTCTTGAGAGTCCCTTGGATTCCCAAGGAGATCAAACCAGTCCATCCTAAAGGAAAACAGTCCTGAATATTCATTGGAAGGACTGATGCTAAAGCTGAAGCTCCAATACTCTGGCCACCTGATGCGAAGAACTGACTCATTGGAAAAGACCCTGATGCTGGGAAAGATTGAAAGCAGGAGGAGAAGGGGATGACAGAGGATGAGATGGTTGGATGGCATCACTAACTCGATGGACATGAGTTTGAGCAAGCTCCAGGAGTTGATGAAGTACAGGGAAGCCTGGCTTGCTGCAGTCCATGGGGTCGCAAAGAGTCGGACACGACTGAGTGACTGAACTGAACTGATTTGAGAAGTGAGAGCTCCCCTTTCTGGTCTCCTGGCTTCACTTAAGATGGGGTTTCCTGTTTCCCAGTTCATTTTCAGTTTCACCACATCAGTGTCCCCTAGCAGGGTGGGACACTTGCTACAACTGAGTAGCCCATACAGACACATCATAACCACTCAGGCTCCTTCACTCTTTTTTTAAAAAATAATTTTATCTGTTTATTTGTGTTTGGTCATGCTGGGTCTTTGTTGCTGTGCAGGCTTCCCTCTGGTTGCGGTGAGCCGGGGCTGCTCTCTAGCTGCGGTGCTGTGGTGTGCGGGCTTCTGGTTGAGATGGCTTCTCTTGTTGCAGAGCACAGGCTCTAGGGTGCGCGCGGACTTCAGCTGCTGTGGCCCGTGGGCGCTAGACAGCAGTCTCAATAGTTGTGGTGCACCAGGGCCTGGCTGACCCAAGGCATGTGAGATCTTCTGGGACCAGGGATCGAACCCGTGTCCCCTGCCTTGGAAGATGGATTCTGAACCACTGGACCACCAGGGAGGTCCCCCGGTAGCATATCCTTTATGGTCTCGGTAGAGCTGTATTCTCTGCTTTTCCATGGGAGATAATTTGGTGGGGTTTTTCTTTTTTCTTTCTGGATTTATACAGCACATCGGCCCCCAGCACATCCACTTCCCTGACCTTTTAATCCCATCTCCCACCATCTCTCGGAGAAGGCAATGGCAACCCACTCCAGTACTCTTGCCTGGAAAATCCCATGGACGGAGGAGCCTGGTAGGCTGCAGTCCATGGGGTCGCTAAGAGTCAGACACGACTGAGCGACTTCACTTTCACTTTTCACTTTCATGCACTGGAGAAAGAAATGGCAACCCACTCCAGTGTTCTTGCCTGGAGAATCCCAGGGACGGGGGAGCCTGGTGGGCTGCTGTCTATGGGTCGCACAGAGTTGGACATGACTGAAGCGACTTAGCAGCAGTGGCAGCAGCCCACCGTCTCTCGCGGGAATATCACCTGGCATATGCCCGTACTTTATCCGTTCTAAGAGCCTGGCTAAGAGTGAGTCTGCACCTTCTCCTGGGGTCCTTGCCAGGGTGTGAAGTCCTGAAGTCCAGGAGGGGACTTCCAAATCAATAAGCTCTAGGTCATCTGACCTGACTCCGCAGCCCCTTGATGAAGTGCCCTTGGGGTCCCTCCCCCACACCCACCTGACTTGTGCTGGTACATGCTGCCGGGTCTTCCGGCTGATACAGATACAAGTCTATTCTTCCCTCAGCAGGCCCAGCGTGTCCCCAGCTGGGCTGTATTGGGACTTGACCATACTTACAGTCCTAGTGGGCAGGAGGGGAGGTGGATACTGGTCCTCGGAGCTGGGGGGCGTCTTATGGACGAGAAGCCTCTGCAAGAGTCTCCTTGCAAGGGGGCAGATGCTAGCTTTTAATAGCAGGGGTGGATGGGATAGTTCTGAACCAGAAACCTTGCTTTACTATTTCTTGTGGTCATATAAGCAGTATAAATTACAGCCCCAAATTAGTAATAATCTGAAAACTCAGGAAAGTATAAAGATGAGCACCTCTCAGTTGGGTTCAGCTACATCTCAAGCACTCAATAGCCATCCGTGACTAATGACTACTGAATTACACAGGGCAGTTCTAAAATTTTTCCTGGGTAAATAATCAGAGATGTGGACAAAGGATGAACCAAAGATGCTTGTCTCGGATTATCTGTAGTTGAGAATTGAAAGGACCCTCATCTCTCCAATAGTAGAGTGTTCCACAAAATGTCAGCTCCACGAGGCAGGGATTTTTGTCTGCTTTACTTATTGCTATGCTCCAATACTTTGGCCACCTGATGAGAAGAGCCAAGTCATTGGAAAAGACCCTGATGCTGGGAAATATTAAAGGCAAAAGGAGAAGAGGGTGGCAGAGGACGAGATGGTTGGATGGCATCACCAACTTAATGGACAAGAATCTGAGCAAACTTTGAGAGAGAGTGAAGGACATGGAAGCCTGGAGTGCTGCAGTCCATGGGGTCGCAGAGTCGGACACAACTCAGCAACTGAGCAACAACAGTGAGCCAGTGGCCAGAACAATGCTTGGCACAGAGCAGGTGCCCAATTAATATCTTTATTTGAAACAATGAGTATGCACACACACACACAATATGCAGGTATACTTCTTGGCGCTGTACCTTGAGGCTAATTAACACCCAACAAATGGCATTTGCTACTATTTTTGTTATTATTGACAATAAATTGGACCATCACCTTTCCCCTCAGGTTCACAGAAGAAAGTCAAGGCTGGGATTCCACTCTTTTGCCTGAGTCTCTCCTGGCATCTCAGAGAGGCTATTGTCAGGCTCCAATGGGGAGCATTGTCGATGAAAGAAAAGAGAGCACAGAATAGCGGGAAGGCTGGGGGTCAGGAGACGTGGATTCTGCTCCCAGGTCTGACATCAATTTGGATCCAGGCCCCCTAGCCCTAGAAGTGAAGAGGGCTGGCCCAGACGGCTCTGGAGACCTTGCCTCCAAGATACTCTGGCATTCAGAGGATGGTACATGTCCAGTTCTCTTCCACCTGGGGAGAGGCTCCTCCGTGGAACTGGGTTCCTGGAGAGGATCTGTAGTGCTGTCTAAAGTCATAGGCCTGGTACATCAGGTCGCTGTGTTCTTGGGGCTGAAAGGGAGAAGCACGTTGTCACACTGGAGAGCTGGGCCTCCCCGCTTGGCACGGGTCTCAGTGAGCATTCACCGTGGACGCTGTGACCTGCCGCCTGGATGCCCTTCAAGGAAGGCCACACCCACTCCTGGGTTGTCCACATTCAGCGGCTGACCCGTGTTGGGGCTATAAAGGCCTGGCCACCTCGGCCTTCTGTAGGACAACTCTGGAGGCTGTTGGGGCCCCCAGGGCTCCCTGGGGAGATGGTCTGAGATGGCCAGCATCCCAGATGCCCTCTCCTTGTGTTGGTACCCGCCTCACTCCCCTCCTGTACACAGGTGTCGTTCCAATGGCCCTCCCCAGAGACATCCTGCACGTGAACTTCATCCCAGAGCCTGTTTCCTGGGAAACCCATCTCTGGCATCATCAGCCCTCTCCACTCCAGCTTGAGAAAGATCCCTACTCTTGGAGTGGAAAGATGAGGCCCTCAGCCCCGACTTAGTTGTGTGACACACCCATGTCCTCACTTACTCTGAGTTACCCTTTTGTTGTGTGATACGGAGAGGGAAGGGGATACAAGGCAGGCTGTTTAGCTCAGCGGAGTAAGCCCTGGCATTGGAGTCTGCTGAGTGGGATTCCCAGCTCTGTGGCTCCCTAGCTGAGTGGGCTTGAGCAGGTGACTTCACCTCTCTGAGCCTCCTTTTCTCATCTGTAAGATGGGAGTAGAAATCAGGGCTCATGGGGTGTTGTGAGGATTTAATGAAACAATGAAATTTAAGGGGCTAAGAACAGAGCCTGACCCCAAAGTAGGTATTCATAAGTGGTGGTTGTTATTCTTTTTCTTCTTAGTGGAATGAGCCAATTGGCGCTGTTAAAAAAGTTACTTCTGGCCAAGGAGGCATTAATTAAAGAATAAACTCTGGATAGGGATGTGAGAAGTCTAGGAACCCTCTGATTGGGGTCAAGATGACTGTAAAACAGGGAGCACAGTCTGGCATGATATGAATGGGAGTGACCTCTGTGAAACTGAAAGTTGCTCAGTCGTGTCCAACTCTTTGCGACCCTGTGGACTGTAGCCCACCAAGGCTCCTCTGTCCATGGGGATTCTCCAGGCAAGAATACTGGAGGGGGTTGCCATTTCCTTCTCCAGGGGATCTTCCTGACCCAGATATTGAATCCAGGTCTCCTGCATAGGCAGGCAGATTCTTTACTGTCTGAGCCACCAGGGAAGCCCGAGTGATCTCTAGCAAGAGGCAATTTCTTTGGAAGGAATGGTCTCTAGCTACACATCCCATGTTGTGTGGAAGGGGTACGGGCAGGGCAGTGGTAAAGAAGCAGAAGGTCTCACCGACACATCCCAGGAGCCCACGGGAGACCCGTCCCGTTTCTTAAAGCACGGGTAATCCAGCCAGACCAAAGCTGCTTGTGCAAGCCGCTCCCAGCTATATGTGTCTTTACCAGCAACATTTCCTGTAGGGTCTGCCGGGTCCAGAATCACAGGCCTGAAGGGTAATATTTAGAGAGAGAGAGAGATGAGAAGCTGGGTTCTGTCTGGCGGGTGGTCTAGATGCTCCAGGAAGGGCAAACCAACCAGCCTGGCACAGGCTCAGACTCAGGCAGCATCAGGGTTCCAGCAAAGCATCACTCCCTGGGGTGTGTCCTGGGTGCCCTGCTCCATGGAGGACAATGAACGGAAGGGGGAGGCTTGCATTTGGGCTTTGATAGACCTGGGCTTGAATCTCACCTCTGCTCTTCTGTAGGAGTGTGACCTTGGGTAGATGTCTTGGTCTCTCTAATTCTCAGTATGCTCATCTGTGAAATGGGCAGATTTGAACATTCCCTACTTCAAAGGATGTTCTATGAGGATCTAGATAAGCAACATGGAATACTCAGCACAGTAATTGGGCCATCGTAAGGGGTTAGTGCATGACAGTTACAATAATCATAATTTTTACTATACTATTAGAGTGTGTTAGTCTTATAGCAAGTTCTTACTTCCTGGGAGCAATTATTATTGTTGCTGCAGCTGTTGTTATTTTAGTCGAAATTTCAGCTGTTTCGCTCATTTTCTTAGGGTTAGGGTTTGGACAAACTCTTTAGGGTTTGGGTTAGGGTTTGGACAAACTCTTTACTGCTCAGAATCTTGGTTTACTCATCTGTGAAGCAGTTAGCATAGTGCCTGACTCACATGGTTTTTTGCAAACTGTTTTTAAAATTAGATGATACTAGTAGAGTGCCCAGCAGCATGGTAAGTATCAGAAGATGATCAGTTAATGTGGAACCCTCCCAATTCCTTCATTTCCAGGGTGCAACAGCTGTAAGCAGGGGTTCATTTATGTGGGGAGCTAAGGCATGAGCGGATAGAGTACCTGGGTTTTGCAAGTTGCTTCGTCAGATATTCTTCAATAATAGGGTTTTCAGAGTTATAGTTCTTTTCCCAGTAGATGCAAAGCTTCTGATACTTCAGGACTAATTTCAAGACAGTCTGAAATCCCTGAGCTGTGTTGAATCCTGTTTCCTTGCACCCTTGCTCCCAGGCATAGACCGTCAGAAGCTCCAGGGCATATTGTGGGGGCAATGGCTTTCCAAGCTGCTCCTTACACTGAGTAGAGAGAAAACAGTCAGAAAAATGGGCTTGTCTAGCATTTGTGTAAAGCACATTTCTCATGGATCAAATTCAGCCTGCCACTTGTTTTAGCGTATAAAGTTTTCTCAGAGCAAATCCACACCTATCCATTTAGGTATAGTCTATGGTGGCATTCACAGAGCTATTAACTCACCTGTTCAAAGCCAGATGGCTAGGAAGTTAACAGAAGTGTGTGTGTGTGTGTGTGTGTGTGGTGTTGGTGGGGGATATAGCACTCATTAATTCACCTAACAATCACTTTTTGAACTTCTCTCATGTGCCAGGCACTGTTCTAGGTTCCTGGGATACAGCAGGGAATCAAACATATAAATCCTTCTGTTCTTGTGCATTTATAGAGGGGAAAGTGAAAGTGAAGTCCTGTCCGACTCTTTGCAACTCCATGGACTGTAGCCCACCAGGCTCCTCTGTCCATGGAATTTTCCAGGCAAGAGTATTGGAGTGGGTTGCCATTTCTTTCTGCAGGGGATCTTCCTGATCCAGGGATCGAACCTGGGTCTCCCGCATTGCAGGCAGATGCTTTACCTTCTGAGCCACCAGGGAATAGTGGGGAGACAGACAATAAACATGACTACTGGAAAAACCTTAGCTTTGATTAGTTCTGAACAGATGTGAGACTTGCCCCATAAAGAGAGCCGAGCACCAAAGAACTGACGCTTTTGAACTGTGGTGCTAGACAAGACTCTTTGAGGGTCCTTTGGACTATAAGGAGATCAAACCGGTCAATCCTCAAGGAAATCAACCTTGAATATTCATTGGAAGTTCTGATGCTGAAGCTGAAGTTCCAATAGTTTGGCCACCTGATGGGAAGAGCCAACTCATTGGAAAAGACCCTGATTTGGGGAAAGATTGAGGGCAAGAGGAGAAGGGGGTGGCAGAGGGTGAGATGGTTAGAAAGCATCACCGGCTCAATGGACAGGAATCTGAGCAAACTCTGGGAGAGAGTAGAGGACAGGGTAGCCTGGCGAGCTGCAGTCCCTGGGGTCACAAAAAGTCAGACATGACTTAGTAACTCAACAACAACAACACAATAAACAAACAAATAGGCACATGCAAAGGCCTGGAGGCTAGAGTGTAGGGTTTCTCTCCAGGAGGACTAACGAAGAGAAGACTGTGGCCTGAGGGTGGTGGTGTGCGGACAGAGATGGGGGTTCAGAGAGGTCAAGGGCAGATCCTTTGAGCCTCCCAAGATGATCTGGACTGAGGGGTAACAGAGGTGGTGACCATGGATGAATCATAAATATATTTTAACATAGGACCAACTACATTTGCTGACTAGTTGGATGTGGGTGTCTGTGAAGAAGCCAAGGATGACCCTTGGTTTGGCCGCAGTAACTAGAAGGATGGATTTGTGATTTCCCTTCCCTCCCCTCTGCTCTCCCCTCCCCTCTATCACCTCTCCCTCTTCCCACTGCCTCATCCTGGCTCCTCCCCACACCTCTCCCTGCTCCTTCCCTCCCTCCACGCCTCCCTCCCTCCTCTCCCGTCCTCACTCTCTCCCTTCCCCTCCTCCTCCTCCTCCTCCTCCTCCTCGGCTCTCTGCCCAGATGGGACCAGTCATACCAGTTGGTACCAGTGCTTCACCAGGCGGATGAGGCTCTTCAGCTTGGTTGGACGATTCTTCAGGAAGTCTCGCTGCAGCTCCGTGAAGCAGGGGGAGAACTCGCCCTCTTTCCTCAGGTTCTTGCACTCTTGGATGAGCTGGACATAGACTCTAGAGTCAGGTCTGTAACCTTTGGTCAACTGACCTGTTGGGAATGAATCCATGTTTCGACGTCAGCTCTTCTCTGAGGTTCTTTCATTCCCTCTGAGACAACAAGCTCACTGGCCATGGGGGGCAGTGGGGAGGTCAGCAGGCCCAGACCAGGAGGCCTGAGGTCCATACCTGGTCCTCCCTTCTCCCGCCTCTACCGCCATCACCCATCATCTCTCACCTGGACTCAGCAGAGGTGGTGGCATCCTCCCTGGATCCTCCACAGCCCACACAGAGCCCTTTAAACCTGATCCTTCCACTTCTTGCTTCCCAGGACCTCTGGATAAAATCCCAAGTCCTCACAGTGGCCCACACAGATGGTGAGGCCTGTCTCCTCCCTCGTCTTACCTCCTGCCTCAATCCCTTTGCCACTGACTCCCCTGGTTACTTCACCTCTTCAAATATGCCACGTTCATTCCTGTCTTTGCACCTGCTGTTTCCTCTTCCTGGGAGGTCTTCCTATGCTTGGCTCTTTCTCATTCTTTGGGCCTCAGGTCAGAGGTCACCTCTCTTGTTACCCTATCTACCAAAGTCCTCTGATCCCCATTGCTCTCTTTTGAGTCAACATATTTAGTTTTGGTCACAGCGAGTTATCATTTCCTTCCTGGTGTTCATATGGTCAGGCTCCAGGAGAGAGGTTCTCTGTCTGTCTCATTTAGGGCCATGGAACACGCCTTGCATCTCCAGGTCTGTGTTCCTGCTCAGTTGCTCAGTCCTGTCTCTTTGTGACCCCATGGACTCTAGTCTGCCAGGCTCCTCGGTCCATGGAATTTCCCAGGCAAGACTACTGGAGTGGGTTGCCATTTCCTTCTCCAGGGGATCTTCCTGACCCAGAGATCAAACCTGCATCTCCTGCTTGGAAGGTGCATTCTTAACCACTGAGCCACCAGGGAAGCCCCGCATCTAAGGTACACAATGGAAACTGAGCCTCAAAGAATGAATTGCTTCCTGTCCCAATGTTCCTGCACATTATCTCTATATTCCAACCCTCAGTATAAGTTTGATATGGTTGCCTCACATTTTGCATAAAAAAATGAAATTAACATATTGAATTTACACTAGACCTAGTTTTTAGAATGGAGAAGGCAATGGCACCCCACTCCAGTACTCTTGCCTGGAAACTCCCATGGATAGAGAAGCCTGGTAGGCTACAGTCCATGGGGTCACGAAGAGTCAGACACGACTGAGTGACTTCACTTTCACTTTTCACTTTCATGCATTGGAGAAGGAAATGGCAACCCACTCCAGTGTTCTTGCCTGGAGAATCCCAGGGACGGGGCAGCCTGGTGGGCTGCCATCTATGGGGTCGCACAGAGTTAGACACGACTGAAGTGACTTAGCAGCAGCAGCAGCAGTTTTTAGAAAGATCACACAGTTTGCCAAAAGTGAAACTAGTAAGCCTGGCGGGTGTTCTATAAAAGTATCTTGACCCCCAACTGTACCAGTTTGTTGTTTAACATCACTTCGGTGGCTGAGTGTGACCCTAGGCATTCTTGTCCCAGGAAAGATGCTGGGGTCTCCTCCCACTTGAAGGGATACCTTGGTTAATAAGACATTTTATTTCTGCTCAGAGACAAGAGAGCAGAAGAAGCCCTGACATAGGACAAAGACTGTAAGAACTTGCAGCTGGGAGCACTCACCCAGGGCATCAAAGGCGGGCAGGACATCGAACTCCACCTCCTGGTCGAGCTTGGGGGACCTCAGCACAAAGCTGAGAGCGCGGGGATTATCCCATTGCCGTTTCTGGACCTCAAACTTCACTTCAAATGTTTCCTCTCTTTGACAGGCTTCCAGCTGTCTCCTGATTTCTTCGATGAATTCTCCTCGGCGCTCAAGCTGTTCCCGAAAACTTGTGAGATTGGTGAGGAAGACGACGAGGTCAGCATCTGATCGTCCCCTGAGGGTTGTGCCTTTGCCTGAGGAGCCACCCTAAAAAGGTGATAAGAATGAGTATTGACACATTTCATTGAGAAGAGCCTCCCTAAAAAATGCTGAGAACAATCACTAACATTTTGAGTACTAGCCACTGCTCTGAAGGCATCAGCGGCTGTAACTCCTAGAATGCTCACAAGAACTCTGGGATCTAGCCACTGTTATTATCTGTTGTCATCTTCCAGATGGGGAAACAGATGCTGAGAGATCATGTATCAGTTCAGTCATACAGCTAGAGGGTGGCAGAGATACCGTTTACATCCTGGTTGTCTTTTTCCAGGGTCCATATTCTTTACTCCCTGTAATTTATGACCTTATGTGATTAATACTGTAAACTGGCCCATGGCTGACTTTACTTGGTCTGCAAGTCCTATAAGGTACTGAAATTTATAGATAAGGAAACTGAGGCACAGAGAGGTTAAGTGACTTGCCCAGGCCTTCACCGCCAGCAGGTGCTATCTGCTTTTAAAACGTATACTCTTAACCAGCTCGTAACTTTGCAGAAATAGTGAGATCCCAGCCTGGTCAGGATTAGTGAACTGTAGATGCTGCCAGGATTCAGATCGCTTATCTCTATAGCAGTCGTGACCCAGGTGGTTTATACACTTCTCCAGGGCATTTGTTAAAAACTTACAGATGGATGCCCTCACCCCAGAAGCTATTTTCACAAATGTGGTTATAGTTCTGGCATGGATAAATCAGAAAGCACCAGCCCCAGAGACCTCAGCCTTCTGCTCTCTGCCTGTCCCTGTGCAAACGCTTGCTCACCAGCCCCCCTTCTCCCCAGTCAGGCCGTTCTGGACTCACCTTCACAACTTTGGACACCCGAACTCTGTGAGAGGCACATCGGAAACACCTCTCCTTCAGGAAACTGCAGATGATGTCAATGGCTTCTTTGACCTGCGTGCGGAACTTCTCGTTCGGCAGGAGGTGGACTTCGATGAACTTGTCTAGAGACCCGGCCGGGGTATTTCTGAGCTCCATCACGGTGCTGGGGACTGGAGAGCCAGAGGCGGCAGAGCTGCTGCCTGAATCTGTGAGCTTCTGTCTCTCCTGCTGCCTGGGTCTAGGAGGCTGTTAAGTTTCATTTCACTGACAGGGAGGAGCTATGTCCATAGTCTGGGCTGCTGCTGGTTTCGTTTCCTTGGAAGGGAGGAGCTTTGGCTGGAGTCTTTACTCTCTGCTTTGCTCTGAGTAAATCAAACTCTCCTTTCATCCTGTCAGGTCTCCCAGCACATTCCTCTAGAATCCCAGATTTACTCCTGCCTTAATGCAGGACACCCATGTTCAATCTCTGGATCAGGAGATCCCCTGGGGAAGGGAATGGCTACCCACTCCAGTATTTTTGCTGGAAAGCCCATGGACAGAGGAGCCTGGCAGGCTGCTATACAGAGGGCTGCAAAGGGTCAGACACGACTGAGCAACCAACACTTTCACAAACAGCCTAGAACATCTGGTCTTTCTTCAGAATGTACTCTGAAAAGGTATTTTTAACCCAGGTTGGCATTGCACCCAAGAGTAATCACAAGTAGAAACAGATTTTTGGTTTCTTTTTCCTCTCTTTTTTGTTGCAGACAACATTGTTCTATAGCCTCCTATGGTCCTTGCAGCAGTACATGAATATTGCAAATAGAAACAGTCAAAAAATCTGGAAGCCTAAATTCCATCCTGATCCTAAGACTAGAAGTATAACTCCTTTGGTGTAGTCTTGTGAGATATTTTTCTAGGTTAATGCACACATACATACACATATAATTTCTCTTTCTCTCTTTTAATGGCCTAACTCCATACATTTCACTTTTTGATTAATAGATGTTATTTGCTGCCAGGGGAGTATAATCTCCTTGGTTCTGTCTCGTCACAACAAAAATTTGAAGCGATGGACGTTAAAGCCCTTGGCGTACCACGGCTGTCAGACAGACCGTGTTACAGCTCTCGGACAGATCAGTGTTCCAGCTCTGAGTTACAGCTCAGTTTTATTTAGAAAATAAAAGGAAAATACATCCTCGAGGCGTGAAGGCATGCCAACCCAAAAGACAGGAAGAGAAGAGAGAGCCCAGCCCTTTGGCTCCTCTTTTTATATGTTTTTTCCTCCCCCTGGGCCTGCCGTATGTAAACTGGGCTAGCCAGGAGTGCTCTTTGTCCCACCTGAGGTCCTCACTCCAGTCCTCGGACCTTTCTTTCTCCTATTTTTGCGGGCTTTTCCCTTCCTTGTCTTTTAGCTGCTGCCATTCTGGACTCCTGTTTCGTATTCTAACTACCCAACATTTCCTCAGGCACTTTTAGGATGGCAGAAAAATTGCAAACTGTCCCTAACTGTGCAGTGTGAACACGAATGTAACCTGGCATGCCTCAATGCCCCAATCTGTAAAGAGGGCGGCCGATTAAAAAGTATTCATGACATAAAAGTGGAGGGTCATGTTTTATTTGGTGGGAATTTTTAGGACTTGAAGCAGGGGAGACAGCCTCTCAAGGGACCCCGAGAGAACTGCTCCAAGGGTGGCGAGGGGAGGAGCCAGGTTGTATGGAAGTTTCTCAACATAGGTCAGGTAGTCTGGACATTAAAAGCTTTTTTTATGTAAATGAAAGAAAACCAGATAGTCTGTGTATATAAGAGTCTGGGCTCAGTGTAGTCGTTCCTTTCTAAAGCATCTCAGCTCTCTGGGGCCGGGGTCCTGTTTTCACGTTCCGATCTTTCCTTCCTCAGGGCCCACAGCAGTGAGTGGCTGCTAGATGGCAGCTAGTATTCCTTCCCGAGTTCCCTCAGGGCGCACCAGCTCACCATCCCTGTTGACTGTGCCATCCTTGTTTACTAATAGGGCAGGCAATATTCCATTTCTCAGAAAAACTTTTCTCTCTCACTCATGGAACTACTCAGAGGATCATCTGAAAGGAGAAACACAAAAGGAGAGATGAAAGGTATCAAAGCTGAGCAAAATTAAAGGGCGATTCTGACTTTAAAATTCTTGGGCCTGCTTGCTTCACTTCAGTTGTGCGGGAATCTTTGCAACCCTATGGACTGTAGCCCGCCAGGCAAGAATATTGGAGTGGGTTGCCACGCCGTCCTCCAGGGGAGTTTTCTAACCCAGGGATTGAACCCATGTGTCCTGTGTCTGCTGCGCTGGCAGGCGAGTTCTTTACCACTAGCACCACCTTTAGGACTTCCCTGGTGGCTCAGACAGTGAAGAATCTGCCTGCAATGCAGGACACTCAGGTTCAATCCCTGGGTTGGGAAGATACCCTGGAGAAGGGAATGGCAAGCCACTCCAGTATTGTTTCCTGGAGAATCCAAGTGGACAAAGGAGCCTGGTGGGCTACAGTCCCTGCGCTCACAAAGAGTCAGACACAACTGAGCGGCTGTCTTTCACTTTCACTTTTTGGCACCACCTTTGATCTTAAATTGGCTAATTTAAGATCATTAGGTCTCCTGTTCCCCTTTTCACAATGGTCACCAGGGCAGCTCTGTCACTGGTGGCCGCTGTAATTCTCCTTTTTCTGGAGGGTGGGTAGACAGGGTCCTGGGGGAGCTGGTGAAGAAAGCAATTTGCGTGTGGCTGGGATTTAAGGGAGTAAGGTAGAGGAGCCCAGGAGCTAATGTTCTCTATTGCAGTGTATGAGACATTACACCAAGTTGTGAAAGACCAGGGCTTCCCAGGTGGCACTAGGGATAAAGAACTTGCCTGCCCGTGCAGGAGACGCAAGAGACGCAGGTTTGATCCCTAGGTTGGGAAGATCCCCTGGAGGAGGGCATGGCAACCCACTTCAGTATTCTTGCCTGGAAGATCCCCATGGACAGAGGAGCCTGGCGGGCTACAGTCCATGGGGTCACACAGAGTTGGACACAACTGAAGAGACTTTGCACATGAAAACCCAGACTCATCCCTGACATGCATATTCTTTTGTTAAGAATTTTTTACTTGAAGAAAATCTGTAGCAACATCCACACTGGTCTGATTCTTAGCCAGGTTCCCAAGGGAAGCATTGCTGTCTATTATCAGAAACACTGTGGGCCAGGCCATGGGAGGGAGGGCCTACCAGGTTGGAGAGGTTGGTAATAAACACTCTTTCCTGTGGGTAGGACACTGACGGTAATTAGAGCCATAATGGCAGATATTATTGAGCACTCCCCATGTAGTAGATCACGGAAAAGTACATCTCTAAATAAATAAATAAAGATGCACCACCTCTCAGATCTCTAAGTGCAGAGGACAGATCTATGCTGCCCCACTGTTAGAAAAATTAAGTTCACACACTTTGCCATAATTCAAATAAGTAAGCCTGGTAGGGGTTTTGCCCCTAAATTGTGCCAATTTACCGATTCCTGTTGCCTGCTTGGTTTAGGCACGACTGCCCCAGGAGAGATACGATGAGCTCTGCTCCACTTTTTAGAGACACCTCATTTTGGTAAGGCTCTTGAACTGTGGGAGATGTGCTCAGAAACATGAACAGAGAGAGAAAGAAGCCCTGAGACAGGACAGCTCCCATGGAGCTGGGAGCCCGGAAGGCAGGTGGTACAGCAGACTGCACCCCTGGTGGGGCTGGGGCCCCCGACAAGGTGCTGAACCTCCAGGGAGGCTCAGAGAACTCCACCCTCATCTCTCCTGCTTTAATCTCCATTCTCCCCAGTTTTGTTTCCTCGGCAGGAAGTGGCCCAGAATGGGGACTCAGCTCTGGGCAATCAGGCATTTATGACTCGGGTGTCTCAGATTTCATACGAGCATGTCCATCATCCCTTACACGCTCTCTTCTCTGTTCTGAGTCTCATGAATTTGTGGTTGAACCAGCAGTTCTGAAGTGCACCACCCTTGAGCTTTGTCTCACCTGCGTCTACCAGCTTTGACCAAATCATCAGAGTTCAGCTGACAAACACTTATCCAAAAAAGTTTTGAAAGAACATGCTTTATTGTTTCTTGTGGTCATACAAGCAATAAAGATTTACAGCAAAATACAATAAAACCACAAAGTTAAGAAAAGTATAAAGCTCACTCATCATACTATAATCCACATAGCCACTGAAAACATTGAGGTCTTCCTGAAACCAACATTGCAAAGGAAATTAAAGAAAGTACAGTAGTATAAAAATGGATATCTAGGAATAATATGACAAAATATATGTACTAGCAATGCAGGGAAAAACTATAAAATGTAGTTACAGAGTAATTAAAGAAGACAATTAATGGAAAGAAGTTCCAAGTTTGTGGACTGGAATTGTCAATATTACATGGATGTCATTTTCCCTGAACTAATTTATGGAATTCTAATCAAATGCCTCCCTGTATTTTGGGTGAAAATTCACAAACTGAGTATAATATTATCATAGAAAAAGCCAAGAGAAAACATTCGTTTGGATAGAACACAGTTTTCTACAAGACACTGAGAATATCAGGATATCATCATTAGTCAAGGTAGTATTAACTCAAGGACACAGAAGCTGACCAATGGGACAACACAGGCTCACACACAGAGGACCCCGGACATATGTCTGAGGTGCTTCTGCAGAACAGTGGGAAGGACGGTCCCTTCAGCAAGTGCTGCTGGAATATTTGGCATCCACATAGAAGAACTAGTGCGGGACCCCCAACTCATACCCGTCTGTCTGTGTTTTGATAGGACATTCATAAAGTCATTGCCAAATCTATGTCATGAAGTTTTCCCTCTGTGTTTTCTTCTAGGAGGTTTACAGTTTCAGCTCTTGCGTTCAGGTCTTTATCTGTTCTGAGTTGATGTTTGTGCATGCTGGAAGAAAAGGTGTGATTTTATCCTTTTGCATGTGCATATCCAATGTTCCCAGCTCAATTTATTGAAGAGACCGTCCTTTCCTCATTGTATATTCTTGACAATCTTGCCCAAGAGTAGTTGACTGTGTAAGCAAAGCACTGACAATAAAGCAAAAATAGACAAAGGGGAACTAATCCAACTAAAAAGCTTCTGCCCAGCAAATTAAAAAAAAACAAAACAAAACCAAACCCAGTGAAGTCAAAAGGTAACTGATGGAAAACAATAGATAGATGTGTAGCTGAATCACTTTGCTATGCATTCAAAGCAACACGCAATGCGAATGAACTATACTCCAAAATTAAAAATGAAAACAAATGTATGAATGAAAGGGAGCAAAGGTAACGGAAAGGGAGGAAATGATTGCAAACCACAAATCTCATAAGGGGTTAATTAGCAAAATAATGAGTGCCTTGGACAACTCAATGGCTAAAGGACAAATATCCTAACTATATAATGGGCTAAAGATTGAATTTTTATTTCTCTAAAGAAGCTTTACAAATGGCCAACAGGTATAGGAAAAGATGCTCATCGTTATTATTATTTTGGCCACACTGTGTAGCTTGCCTGATCTTGGTTGCCCAACCAGGGATTGAACCCTGACCCCGACAGTGAGAGCACCCAGTCCTAACCACTGGACCCCCAGCGAATTCCCGTACTCAATATTATGAATCACCTGGGAAATGGAAATCAAAATCATAAGACATCGCTTTTACCTGTTAGCATAGCTGTTACACCTGCTAAAGGACACTCGTGTTGGTGAGCATGTGGAAGGCCTGGAACTCCTGACCACTCTTGCTGAGAACGCAATTTGGTGCAATCACTATGGAAACAGTAGGAGAGTTCCTCAAGAATTCACAATAGTTCCACCAGAGGATCCATGTGGCTCTTCAACTGAGCAACTATTTACCAGTTCAATTCATCTACTAGTGACTGTAGCTTTATGTACAATTCTGAAACACTCTCAGAAAACAATACAAGTGGACCACCCACATGGTAACTGCATGTGATTCCAACGTGTCCTCTCCACATGAAGAGATACATGTGCTAAAGATAACACCGTGGTAACAAAACCCCATGGGGAGTAGAATCCCATTTTCAGAAAGACTCGACACAGACATGGAAATTGAGACAGAAAAGAAAAGGTCCCAAATTTTGGAGATACTTTGGGATTCTTCCTCTTGTTTAAAAAACAAAAATATTTCTCACTCTCATGTTTAAATCAGTGACCAAGTATGGTCCTCCCAGGTCCCTAGAAACAGGAGACACAGCCTGTCATCCTGTGTCCAGGCCACACGGGAACCCCCAGGTCTTCCATGAGACAGACCGAGTTAGAGGAAAACAAGGCCAAGACCTTGATGGTCATTTCTCTGGGAAAGGCAGACGAGGCAGGGAAAGCAGTCTTTGGACGGCAAGTATGAATAGTGTAAGAGGGCTGTGGAGAGGAAGGGGTTTCCTGAGTCATCTGGTACCTGGTCCCAGCATGAGTGGGGCAGGGTGGGTTGTGGCTCAGACTGGCTCTGAGTCTGGGCAGTGGAGCAGAGAGGAAATGCTCGACAGGTTTGCATGGGAAAGGCCAACAGTGAGCTGCTGGCTGTGTCTAGGAAACAGCCAACCCCGGGAGGGCAGTCTCTCCAGGATCAGCAGGGCCCAGATGTCAAAGCCTCTGAGAACACAAATATAGAAAGGATAAACACAGAAGCCCCGGCCAAGGAGCAGGAATGAGGGTTGAGATGGGGTGGGGAGAGGGTGAGATGGTGGCTTCATCTAGGAGCCACCTCGTAGGCAGTGACAAGAGAAGAGGTGATGGCTGAGGATGACCAGGATGGTACCTCGGGTCATCATCACAGCTAGGATTTGCTGAAGAGCCCACACCTACCTTGAGGGTGGTGGCAGAGGTGCTTGTGTGGGTCTGGGTCACTCTAAGGAGCAGATGCCAATGTGAGATTCAATGTGGGAGATTGTTCTTTGGGGAAACACCCAGGTGAGAGACAATGATCAGGGATCTTATGGAAGCTGCGAAAGCTGACAACCCTGATCTAATCTGACTCTGGGTAAAGGCAAGAAAGAAGAACCCTGCAGTTGCCTCTGCAGTCAAGACAAGGTCCAGCAAGGTCGTGGAGAGTCCTTTCGCCAATGTTCCATGTCAGAGCTTCCCCTGACTCTCAGGAATGGGGCTGCCTGAGTGTCTCTGGCACCCGTGGTCATTGTCTGGGAGCTGCAGGTAGGCGGCGTGGCTTGGTGTCAACGTGCAGATGGATCACGGAGGGCAGTAGCTGGGACCCTCAGCCGAGTATGTTCCCTCCATTGAGGCTCTGCTAGATTCCTTGTCGTGGTCCGCAAATGCGAAACAGAAAAATTCAGTGTATGAAGACACATTGAGAGCAGCGACAAAGAGCAGGAGCTTCATAGCCAGAAGGACCAGGGTTCAACTTCACACTCTCGTCTCTCACTCATCAGGGGACTCTGAGTGAGTGGCCATGTCTCAATGTATTACTATGAGAATCAGAGTAAAACCCATCTCACGGGGATGCTGGAGGCCTCAAAGGAGGAACAGCAGTATGGAGAAGCCAAAGGCTGTCTTCCAGCCACTTAGGTGACCAGTGACTCAGACAGTAAGAACATCTTGATCTTTTGTGTGTCCTTATGGGAGTTTTTCTGGAATGGACTTTTGTCGACGACACGTTGGTTTTGGTACCAAGGCAGGGTGGCAATGTAATTCGGTAAGCTTGCTGTCTAACCCAGTGATTCATTCTGGGGCAGACACAGGTGTAATTCTACATATTCTAGTAAGCACAATGAAAGAATACAAAGACCGAGATGAAACTCCATTTGATTTAAGTAGCATTTCTAGAAGTTGTTATCTCAACATGCCATCGATATCAGGTCACATGAAGAAATCAGGAGTTCTCACCGGCACGTTCCAGGTGCTCACTGGCATCCCATTCAAGTTCTTACAGCACGAATAGCTCAGCCAGTATCTAACCTCGTGTGCCAGCTGGTGCCACCTCTGTGGCTCTCTACCAGCCACATTTCCAGTCGGGTCAGCCGGGTCCAGAATCACAGGCCTGGAAGCAACAGTCAGAGAGGGCAGGTGAGTACATGGGCTGTGTCTGGGGTGTTCAGAGCTCCCGGCAGGGCAAAATACCAGCCTGGGTAGGCTGTTTCTGGGGGCAGCTGGAGGCCCCATGGACATCTCTCCCTGGGTTGTGACCTGGGTGCCCTGCCCTACAGTGGGCATTGAACACGAGGTGAAGGAGGCTTGCATTTGGGCCTGGAGAGACCTGGTTTCAATCTCACCTCTGCTCTTTAGTAGTGGTGTCTCTCTGGGCAGGTCACCTGAATCTCTAGTCTTCAGTATCCTCATCTGTGAAATGGGCAGATTTGAAAATCCCTACCTCAAAGGATGCTGTATGAGGATCTAGAGAAGCACTTGACATGCTCCCAACAGTAACTGAAACATAATGAGGGGTCTATACACGACAGGTTTAATAACCAAAATTCCCCTATTCTATCAGAGTGTTTTTGTTTTACAGCAAGCTCTTACTTCCTGGAAGCAATTTTTATTACTGCTATAGCTATTGGTATTTGAGTCAAATTTTAGCTCTTTCACTCACTTTCTGTAAAGTTTGCACAAGCTCTTCTTTTTCCATACCTCAGGGATCTGTGGTTAGCACAGTGCCTGCCTCACAGGGTTGCAGGTTATTATTTCAATCAGATGGTAGGAGTAAAGTGCCCAGCACAGTGACTGAGAATAGATGATGATCAGTAACTGTGGAAACCTCCCTCTTCCTGCATGTCCAAGGTGACACAGCTGTAATCAGAGCTGCATTTATGTGGGGATCTAAGCCATGTGAGGATAGAGTACCTGGGTTTTGCAAGTTGTCTCTTCAGGTATTGTCTAATAAAAGAGTTTTCAGTGTCATAATACTTTTTCCAGTAGATGCAGAGGTCCTGATGCTTCAGGATTAACTCCAAAACAGTCCGAAATCCCTGAGCTGTGCTGAATTCTGGTTTTGCGCTTCCCTGTTCCCAGGCATAGACGGTCAGCAGCTCCAGGGCATACTGTGGGGGCAGGTTATTCTCATGCTCCTTACACTGAGAAGAGGGAACAAATTAGAAACATGAGTTTGTTCAGGTTTGTGTGGAGAAGAGTTGATGCTTATCCTTCTTAAACTATTTCAAAAAAGTGAGGATTAGGAGATGATTCCAAACTCATTTTACACCAAAAGCAGAAAAATGCAGCACAAAAAAGAAAACAGCAGGCCTGATGATAGACAGGAAAATCCTCTACAAGATATTAGCAAAGCAAATTCGCCAGCGTATTACTCGGTCACACAGCATGATCAAGTTGGATATAGTCCAGTGATGCGAGGATGTCAGAATCCACAAATCAATCAAAGAGATACATTTCTATTAACAAAATAAAGGATAAAAACATGATTATTTTCCCATATACAGAAAAAAAATTGAGAAAATTCAACAACCACTGTCATACAAACTCTTAACAAGGTGGGTATGGAGAGAACATAACTCAATAAAGGCCACATATGACCAACCTACAGCTGACATCACACTCAGTGGTGAAGGCTGAAAGCTTTTTCTTTAAAATCAAGAACAAGACACATATGCCCACTCTCCTCACACTTATTCAACATAGTATTGGAAGTCCATTCATGGCAATCAGGCAAGAAAAAGAAACAATATCCATGTAAATTAAAAAGGAAGTTTAAAGCTATTGCTATCTGCAGATGACATGGCACTATACACAGAAAATGCTAGGCACCTCCAAAAAACTATTAGAAATAAAAAGTGAATATAGGAAGAGTGCAGGATACAGTAATAATACATAGAAATATGCTGTATTTCTATATATGAGTAACAAACTATCACAATGAGAAATTCATTTATTTATTTTTTAATCTAATCTCAGTTTTATTTATTTATTTACTCTACAATATTGTATCGGTTTTGCCATAAATTGATATGCATCAGCCATGGGTGTACATGTGTTCCCCATCCTGAACCCCCCTCCCTCCTCCCTCCCCATCCCATCCCTCTGGGTCATCCCAGTGCACCAGCCTCGAGCATCCTGTATCATGCATCGAACCTGGACTGGTGATTTGTTTCACATGTGATAATTTACATGTTTCAATGCCATTCTCCCAAATCATGCCCCATTGCCCTCTCCCACAGAGTCCAGAAGACTGTTGTAGACATCTGTGTCTCTTTTGCTGTCTCGCATACAGGTTATCATTACCATCTTTCTAAATTCCATATATATGTGTTAGTATAGTGTATTGGTGTTTTTTTTTCTGGCTTACTTCATTCTGTATAATAGGCTCCAGTTTCATCCACCTCATTAGAGAAATTTAAAAGCCATCCCATTTGCAATTACATTTCAAAAATTTTAAAAACTAGGAATAAATTCAACCACTTGAAAGACCTATAACTGACTTTGAGGAGAGCAGCTGAAGATGACAAAAATAAATGGAAAGAGGTACCATGCTCATGGATTTGAGGGGTTAATGTTCTTCAAATATGCATACTACCTGAAGCAATCTGTTTGCACGGCCTCATGGTATATGATTTAGTGTTGCTGTGCCATGCCACTCTTTTCAAGGGAGAAAATGGGAAGGACAAGAGGTTAATTCATTTGCCCAGATTCAGACAGCTAGGAAGTGAGCAAAGGGGAGTGGGGGGCGGGGGGGAGCACTCATTAATTCATTGAATAATTACTTACTGAGAAGCTATTATATTCCAGGCACTGTTCTAGGTTCTAGGGCAACAGCAGTGAATAAAACATGCAGTATCATATATATTTATACAATACACACAAATAAATTATACAAATGCCTTCTTTTATGTACATTCTCATAGGGAAGACAGACAATAAACAAACAAATAAGATCATGCAAAGGCCCTGAGGCTGAAGTAGAGTTTCCTTCTTGGTGGACCAATGAAGAGGAGAGAGCAGCCTGGGAGTAGGGGTGAGCGGGTAGTTGATGATGATATTTAATACAGGACCAAGCTGTTCGTAGATTAGTGGGGTGTGTGTGTGTGTGTGTGTATGAAAAAGATAAGGAAGACCCATGGTTTGGTCCGGAGCAACTGAAAGGATGGAGCTGTCATTTGCTGATATGGGAGAACCGGGAAGAGTAAGATACCTGAGTCCACTGGCAATGTCCCAGACCCTACCCTTCTTCCCCCTGTTTTTTCCCCTTCTGACCAGTGTCTACTCCTCCATGTTCTTCTTCTCATAGTCTCCCTCCAGACTCCCTTTCCCTCCTCTCCATTCGTCTCCATCCGGCTCCCTCCTGCCTCCTGCATCCTTTCTGATTCCTCCCCTCCTCCGTCTCCTCTTTCTTCTCCTCCCTACACCTCTCCCTGCTCCTTCCCTCCCTCCACACCTCCCTCCCTCCTCTCCTGTCCTCACTCTCTCCCTTCCCCTCCTCCTCCTCCTCCTCCTCGGCTCTCTGCCCAGATGGGACCGGCCATACCAGTTGGTACCAGTGCTTCACCAGGCGGATGAGGCTCTTCAGCTTGGTTGGACGATTCCTCAGGAAGTCTCGCTGCAGCTCTGTGAAGCAGGGGGAGAACTCGCCCTCTTTCCTCTGGTTCTCACACTCTTGGATGAGCTGGACGTAGATTTGAGGGTCAGGTCTGTAACCTTTGGTCAACTGACCTGTTGGGAATGAATCCATGTTTCGACGTCAGCTCTTCTCTGAGTTTCTTTCTGTCGCCCCAGGGACACAGACTCACTGGCCATGGGGGGCAGTGGGGAGGTCAGCAGGCCCAGACCAGGGGGCCTGAGGTCCATCCCCGGTCCTCCCTTCTCCCGCCTCTACCACCGTCACCCATCGTCTCTCACCTGGACTCAGCAGAGGTGGCGGCACCCTCCTCCCTGGATCCTCCACAGCCCATACGAGCCCTTTAAACCTGATCTGTCCACTTCTTGCTTCCCAGGACCTCTGGATAAAATCCCATGTCCTCACAGTGGCCCACACGGATGGTGAGACCTGTCTCCTCCTTTGTCTTACCTCCTGCCTCAATCCCTTTGCCACTGACTCCCCTGGTTGCTTCACTTCTTCAAATATGCCACGTTCATTCCTGTCTTTGCACCTGCTGTGTCCTCCTCTGGAACCCCCAAATCTTTGAGTGCTTGGCCTCTTCTCATCCCTCAGGCCTCAGGTCAGAGGTCAACTCCCTTGTCACCCTGTCTCCAAAGTCCTCTGATTCCCCATTGCTCTCTTTTGGGTCACCCTATTTAATTTGTGTCCCAGGAAGTTATCATCTCATTCCTGGTGTTCATATGGTCAGGCTCCAGGAGAGAGGTTCTCTGTCTGTCTCATTTAGGCCACAGAATATGCCTTGCACCTCCAAGTCTGTGCTCCTGCTCAGTCGCTAAGGCCTGTCCGACCCACTGCGACCCTATGGGCTGTAGTCTGCCAGGCTCCTCTGTCCATGGGATTTCCCAGGCAGGAATATTGGAGTGGGTTGCCATTTCCTTCTCCAGGGAATCTTCCCAACCCAGGAATCGAACCTGCATCTCCTGCTTGGCAGGTGCATTCTTAACCACTGAGCCACCAGGGAAGCCCTGCATCTAAGGTACACAGTAGAAATTGAGCCTCAAAAAATATATTGCTTCCTATCCCAAAGTTCCTGCACATTATCTCAAAATTCCAAGCCTCAGTGTAAGTTTGAATGGTTGCCTCATTTTTGCATAGAAAAAGAAATTAACATATTGAGTTTATCCTAGACCTAGTTTTTAGAAAGAGATCACACAGTTTGCCAAAAGTCAAACTAGTAAGCCTGGCACGTGTTCTATACAAATATCTTGATCCCCCCAAATGCACCAATTTGTTGTTTAACGTCACTTCAGTGGCTGAGTGTGACCCTAGGCATTCTTGTCCCAGGAAAGATGCTGGGCTCTCTTCCTACTTGAAGGGATACCTTGGTTAATAAGAGTCTCAAAGTGAGAGACATTTCTGCTCAGAGACAAGAAAAGAGAGCGGAAGAAGCCCTGACATAGGACAAAGACTGTAAGAACCTGTGGCTGGGAGCACTCACCCAGGGCATCAAAGGCGGGCAGGACATCGAACTCCACCTCCTGGTCGAGCTTGGGGAACCTCAGCACAAAGCTGAGAGCACGGGGAATCTCCCACGGCCGTTTCTGGGCCTCAAACTTCACTTCAAATGTTTCGTTTCCTTGAAAGGCTTCCAGCTGTCTTCTGATTTCTTCTATGAATTCTTCTCGGCGCTCAAGCTGTTTCCGAAAACTTGTGAGATTGGTGAGGAAGACGACGAGGTCAGCATCTGATCGTCCCCTGAGGGTTGTGCCTTTGCCTGAGGAGCCACCCTAAAAAGGTGATAAGAATGAGTATTGACACATTTCATTGAGAAGAGCCTCCCTAAATAAAATGCTGAGAACAATCACTAACATTTGAGTACTAGCCACTGCTCTGAAGGCATTAGTGGCTGTAACTCCTAGAATGCTCACAAGAACTCTGAGATCTAGCTACTGTTATTATCTGTTGTCATCTTCTGGATGGGGAAACAGATGCTGAGAGAGATCATGTATCAGTCAAGTCACACAGCTAGTAGGTGACAGAGATGCAGTTCATACTGTTTGTTTTTTTTTCCCCTGGATCCATGATCTTTACTCCCTGCTTTTTATGATCTGACATGATTAATACTTAAACTGGCCCATGGCTTAGTTTATTTGACCTGCAAGCCCACAAGATCCTGAAAATCCTGGATAAGGAAACTGAGGCACAGAGAGGTTTAGGTGACTTGCCCAAGATTTCACAGCCCGCAGGTGCTATCTGCTTTCAAAATGTATACACTTAACCAGCTCATGACTGCAGAACCGGTGAAACCTTAGCCTGTCAAAGACTAGTGGATTGTTGATACAGATGGGTTTCGGTTTGCCTATTTTAATGCCATAAGACTCTCAAAGTGTGAACATTTTCTGCTCAGAAAACTGAAGAGAGCCCAGAATAAGCCCCAACGTAAGACAGAGGCCGAAAGCCCTTATGAGTGGGAGCACTCACCCAGGGCATCAGAGGCAGGCAGGACATCAAACCCCACCTACAGGTGGAGCTGGGGGAACTGAGCCCAAAGTGGAGAGCAGGAGAATTCTCTAATTGCTGATTCTGGACCTCTTGTGAGATATCTTTCTTGGTCAACACACACATTGGCACACACACACATAGTTTCTCTATCTTTCTCTTTCTTTTAATGGTTGCCTAGTGGATGTTTCAGAGGTGATTTATACACTTCATCAGGGCATTTGTTAAGTTCGATGCATGAGGCAGGGCACGTAAAGCTGGGGCTCTGGAACAACCCAGAGGGATGGAGCGGGGAGGGAGTAGGAGGGGGTTCAGGATTGGGGGGACACATGTACACCTGTGGCTGATTCACGTTGATGTGTGGCAAAAGCTATCGCAATATTGTAATCATCCTCTGATTAAAACAAATAAATTAATTTTTAAAATTTACAGATGGATGCCCTCTCCCCAGAAGCTATTTTCACAAGTGTGAATATAGTTTTGGCATGGATAAACCAGAAACCACCAGCCCTACAGACCCCAACCTCTTGCTCTCTGTCTGTCTCTGTGGAAAGGCTTGCTCACCAGCCCCCCTTCTCCCCAGTGAGGCCGTTCTGGAGTCACCTTCACAACTTTGGACACCCGAACTCTGTGAGGGGCACATTGGAAACACCTCTCCTTCAGGAAAGTGCAGATGATGTCGATGGCTTGTTTGACCTGCGTGCGGAACTCCTCGTTTGGCAGGAGGTGGACTTCGATGAACTTGTCTAGAGACTCAGCCGGGGTATGGCTGAGCTTCATCATGACACTGGGGACTGGAGAGCCAGAGGCGGCGGAGCTGCTGCCTGAACCTGTGAGCTTCAGTCTCCTCTGCTGCCTGCATCTAGGGGGCTGTTAAGTTTCATTTCACTGGCAGGGAGGAGCTATGCTGCTGCTGGTTTCGGTTCCTTGAAAGGGAGGAGTTTTGTCCTGAATCTTTGTTTCTAGTTTGTCTCTCTGCAAATGAAATGCTCCTGCCAAACGCTCCTGCGATCCCACAAACCTGTCAGGTCTCTCAGCTTTTTCCTCCAGAATCCCAGAATTACTCCCTGCCTTTACCAGGCAGACTAGCATGTCTGGTCTGTCTTCAGACTGTACTCTGAAAAGCTGCTTTTAAACTGTTAATACTTCACCCAAGACTAATCACAATTGCAGATAGATTTCTGGTTTCCTTTTCCTCTTTTCATTGTGGATGAAATTGTTTTATAGGCTCCTATGATCCTTGGCGCAGAAGGCAATGGCACCCCACTCCAGTACTCTTGCCTGGAAAATCCCATGGGTGGAGGAGCCTGGTAGGCTGTAGTCCATGGGGTCGCACAGAGTTGGACACGACTGAAGTGACTTAGCAGCAGTAGCAGCAGCATGATCCTTGCAGCAGTACATGTATATTGCAAACAGAAACAGACAGAAAAATCCGGAAGCATTGTTTAGTCCACCCCTGATCCTAAACCTCAAAGACTACAACTATAACTACTTCGGTATAGTCTTGTGAGATATTTTTCTAGGTTTACGCACACATACGCACAAACATAATTTCTCTCTCTTTTTTTTATGGCATCAATCTATATGTTTTACTTTTTCATAAACTTTAGTTCTCTAGGTTGACAGAAAAATTGTGAACTGTCCCTAGCTGTGCAGCTTTGAACACGAATGTAACCGGGCATGCCTCTCTGCCCTAATTTGTAAAGAGGACTTTCGACCTGAAAAGTATTCACAACATAAAAGTTGAGAGTTATGTTTTATTCGATGGGAATTTTTAGCACTTTAAGCCGGGGAGACAGCCTCTCAAGTGACCCTGAGAAGACTGCTCCAAGGAGGCGAGGGGAGGACCCAGGT
Organism: Bubalus bubalis; assembly: GCF_019923935.1. Lineage (NCBI taxonomy): Eukaryota > Metazoa > Chordata > Mammalia > Artiodactyla > Bovidae > Bubalus > Bubalus bubalis. Next base: position 11,266,449 of record NC_059173.1, on the reverse strand, counting down.
TGTCTAGAAGTTTTGCAACATAGGTCAGGTATTCTGGACATCAAAAGTTTTTGGGTAAATTAAAGAAAACCAGATATCCCATTGAGGCAAAAAGGGGAAAAAAAAAATAGAGGAATGAGCTTTTTTCTTTCCCTTTCTGGAAAACAAAGAAGATAAAGAGAAGAGTGAGCAGGCCTGAACATTCTTAGGTTTTTCACTTTGTCAGTTCAGTGCAGCACGCCAGGCTTCCCTGTCCATCACCAACTCCCGGAGCTTGCTGAAACTCATGTCCATCGAGTCGGTGATGCCGTCCAACCATCTCAGCCTGTGTCGTCCCCTTCTCCTCCCGCCTTCAGTCTTTCCCAGCGTCAGGGTCTTTTTTTTTTTTTTTTTTTTTTACTTTAATTGCTCCTAACTCTGCATGTCTGTAAATTTGCTTTTCTGCCTCCTAACTCTGCAGGAGCTACAGCTCACCCCTATTTTCCTTTCTGTGTGTGTGTTCGAGAGTGTTTAGTCAATGCCAATTCTTTGAGGCCTGGTGAGCTAAATACATCCTGTATCTGGTGTTTACGCTCGCAACACTCTTCCCCTTAAAGTTCTTCTTTTTATATATCGGAAAGACAGCCACAGAGCTGCCAAACTGCCAGACTCAATTACTGGATTACTGATGCCAGCCTATGACTGTTTGAAACAGTGCAAGAGGAACAAGTCAAGATCCTAACACATTTGTTCCTCATCACTGATTCCTGACTGGAAGCCCTCATCTTATAAAAGTCCCTGGGGGGGGTGCAGTTCTTAAGGCATGAGTTTATGGAGCTCCCCTCTCTGCCGGCTGAGAATTAAAGCCACCTTTCTGTTTCCTCCAAACTCCATCTCTGTATGTTTTATTTGGCTTTGCAGGGCTGAGAAAGCCAAGATTTTGGCCAGCAACAATCTCAAGTTAAGGAATAGAGTGCTTTTCTATGTATGGGAAGATGTCAGAGTCGGGGCTCACTGAAATCAGTCCTTTGATATGCACCTCAGCTATCTGGGGCTAATGTTAGGAAGATCCCCTGGAGAAGGAAATGGCAACCCACTCCAGTGTTCTTGCCTGGAGGATCCCATGGGCAGAGTAGCCTGGCGGGCTACAGTCTGTGCTCTGCTTAGTTGCTCAGTCATGTCCAATTCTGTGCGACCCCATGGACTATAGCCCACCAGGCTCCACTGTCCATGGGGATTCTCCAGGTAAGAATACTGGAGTGGGTTGCCAAGCCCTCCTCCAGGGGATCTTCCCAACTCAGGGATCGAACCCAGGTCTCCAAAATTTCAGATGGATTCTTTACCGACTGAGCCACCAGGGAAGCCCAGGTCTGTGGGATCACAAACAGTCAGACCCAACTGAGTGACAAGCACACGCTTCCTGCTTTCACATTCTGAGCTTCCTTTCCTCAGGGCTCACCTTTCTTCCTGAGTTTCCTCAGGGCTCATCAGCTCACATTAAGGGCTGCCATGCGGATGACTGTGACAAGCTTGTTTACTGATATCAGTTCAGTTGAGTTCAGTCAGTCAGTCATGTCCAACTCTTTGCAACCCCATGGACTCAACACACCAGGCTTCCCTGTCCATCACCAACTCCCAGAGCTTACTCAAACTCAAGTCCATCGAGTTGATGATGCCATGCAACCATCTTATCCTCTGGCATCCCCTTCTCCTCCTGCCTTCAAGCTTTCCCAGCATCAGGGTCTTTCCCAACAAGTCAGTTCTTCACATCAGGTGGCCAAAATATTGGAGTTTCAGCTTCAACATCAGTCCTTCCAATGAATATTCAGGACTGATTTCCTTTAGGACGGACTGGTTGGATCTCCTTGCAGTTCAAGAGACTCTCAAGAGTCTTCTCCAACACCACCGTTCAAAAGCATCAATTCTGCCATGCTCAGCTTTCTTTATAGTCCAACTCCCACCTCCATACATAACTATTGGAAAAACCATAGCTTTGACTAGACGGACTTTTGTTGGCAAAGTAATGTCTCTGCTTTTTAATATGCTGTGTAGGTTGGTCATAACTTTTCTCCCAAGGAGCAAGTGTCTTTTAATTTCAAGTCTGCAGTCACCATCTGCAGTGATTTTGGAGCCCCCCAAAATGAAGTTTCTCACTCTTTCCATTGTTTCCCTACCTATTTGCCATGAAGTGATGAGACCAGATGCCATGATCTTAGTTTTCTGAATGTTGAATTTTAAGCCAACTTTTCCACTCTCCTCTTTCACTTTCATCAAGAGGCTCTTTAGTTCTTCCTCACTTTCTGCCATAAGGGTGGTGTCATCTGCATATCTGAGTTTATCGATATTACTCCCAGCGATCTTGATTCCAGCTTGTGCTTCATCCAGCCCAGCATTTCTCATGATGTACTCTGCATATAAGTTAAATAAGCAGGTTGACAATATACAGCCTTGACGTACTCCTGTCCCTCTTTGGAACAAGCCTGTTGTTCCATGTCCAGTTCTTACTGTTGCTTCTTGACCTGCATACAGATTTCTCAAGAGGCAGGTCAGCTGGTCTGGTATTCCCATATCTTTAAGAATTTTCCAGAGTCTGTTGTGATCCACACAGTCAAAGGCTTTGGCATACTCAATAAAGCAGAAGAAGATGTTTTTCTGGAACTCTCTAGCTTTTTCCATGATCCAACAGATGTTGGCAATTTGACCTCTGGTTCCTCTGCCTTTTCTAAATCCAGCTTGAACATCTGGAAGTTCATGGTTCACGTACTGTTGAAGCCTGGCTTGGAGAATTTTGAGCATTACTTGCTAGCATGTGAGACGAGTGCAATTGTGTGGTAGTTTGAACATTCTTTGGCATTACCTTTGTTTGGGACTGGAATGAAAACAGACCTTTTCCAGTCCTGTGGCCACTGCGGAGTCTTCCAAATTTGCTGGCATATTGAGCTGGCATATCATCTTTTAGGATTTGAAATAGCTCAACTGGAACTCCATCACCTCCACTAGATTTGTTCGTAGTGATGCTTCTTAGGGCACGCTTGACTTCTCATTTCAGGATGTCTGGCTCTAGGAGAGTGATCACACCATGGTGGTTACCTGGGTCATGAAGATCTTTTTTGTACAGTTCTTCTGTGTATTCTTGTCACCTCTTCTTAGTATCTTCTGCTTCTGTTAGGTCCATACCATTTCTGTCCTTTATTGAGCCCATCTTTGCATGAAATGTTCCCTTGGTATCTCTCATTTTCTTGAAGAGATCTCTAGCTTTTCCCAGTTATTGTTTTCCTCTATTTTTTTGCATTGATCACTGAAAAAGGCTTTCTTATCTCTCTTTGTTATTCTTTGGAACTCTGCATTCAAATGGGTATATCTTTCCTTTTCTCCTTTGCCTTTAGCTTCTCTTCTTTTCTCAGCTATTTGTAAGGCCTCCTCAGACAACCATTTTGCCTTTTTGTATTTATTTTTCTTAGGGATGGTCTTGATTCCTGCCTCCTGTACAGTGTCACGAACCTCCATCCATAGTTCTTCAGGCACTCTATCAGATCGAATCCCTTGAATCTATTTGTCACTTCCACTGTATAATCATAAGGGATTTGATTTAGGTCATACCTGAATGGTCTAGTGGTTTTCCCTACTTTCTTCAATTTAAGTCTGAATTTGGCCATAAGAAGTTCATGGTCTGAGCCACAGTCAGCTCCCAGCCTTGTTTTTGCTGACTGTACAGAGCTTCTCCACCTTTGGCTGCAAAGAAAATAATCAATCTGATTTTGGTATTGACCACCTGGTGATGTCCATGTGTAGAGTCTTCTCTTGTGGTGTTGGAAGAGGGTGTTTGCTATGACCAGTGAGTTCTCCTGGCAAAATTCTGTTAGCCTTTGACCTGCTTCATTTTGTACTCCAAGGCCAAATTTTCCTGTTTCTCCAGGTATCTCTTGACTTCCTACTTTTGCATTTCAGTCCCCTATAATGAAAAGGACATCTTTTTCGGGTGTTAGTTCTTGAAGGTCTCATAGGTCTCTACTGATACGGCAGGAAATGTTCCATTTCTTGGGAGAAACTTTTTTTATCACTCTGGGAACTATTTCACAGGATAATCTGAAAGAGGAGACACAAAAGGGGATTTGAAAGGTATCAAATACTGAGCCAAAATAAAGGGCAATTCTGACTTTAAAAATCTTTTTGGTAGTTTAGTCACTAAGTCACGTCTGACTCTTTGTGACCCCATGGACTGCAGCCCACCAGGCTTCTCTGTCCATGGGATTCTCCAGGCAAGAATACTGGAGTGGGTTGCCATTTCCTTCTCTAGGGGATCTCCTGACCCAGGGATTGGCAGGTAGATTCTTTACCTACCTGAGAAGCCCCTCAAAAAAGTTTTTATTGGATCTTAAATTGGCTAATGGTCTCAGTTCAGTCACTCAGTCATGTCCGACTCTTTGCAACCCCATGGCCTGCATCAAACCAGCCCTCCCTGTCCATCGCCAACTCCCAGAGTTAACTCAAACTCAAGTCCATTGAGTCAGAGATGCCATCCTGCCATCTCATCCTTTGTTGTCCCCTTCTCCTCCTGCCCTCAATCTTTCCCAGAATCAGGGTCTTTTCCAATGAGTTGACTCTTCCCATCAGGTGGCCAAAGTATGGGAGTTTCAGCTTCGGTATCAGTCCTTCCAGTGAATATTCAGAGTTGATTTCCTTAAGGATTGACTGGTTTGATCTCCATGCAGGCAGTCCAAGGGACTCTCAAGAGTCTTCTCCAGCACCACAATTTGAACCAGGCTGGAGAGATCATTACTAAACACTCTTTGCTGTGAGTAAGATAGTGATGGTAATTATTTATAATCATAATGGCAGGTATTAATTAAAAACTTCCTATGTATCAAATCCCACAAAAGTACACCTCTAAAAAAAAAGAAAAACTGTACCTCTCAGGTCTCCAACTGCAGAGGATCAATCTATGCTGCCCCATTGTTAGAAAAATTAAGTTCACACACTTTGCCATAATTCAAACAAGTAAGGCTGGTGGGGGTTCCATAAAGAATGTCTTGTCCCCAAATTGTGCCAATTTACCATTTCCTGTTGCCTGCTTGGTTTAGGCACGACTGCCCCAGGAGAGATACGATGAGCTCTGCTCCACTTTTTAGAGACACCTCATTTTGGTAAGGCTCTCGAACTGTGGGAGACGTGCTCAGAAACATGAACAGAGAGAGAAAGAAGCCCTGAGACAGGACAGCTCCCATGGAGCTGGGAGCCCGGAAGGCAGGTGGTACAGCAGACTGCACCCCTGGTGGGGCTGGGGCCCCCGACAAGGTGCTGAACCTCCAGGGAGGCTCAGAGAACTCCACCCTCATCTCTCCTGCTTTAATCTCCATTCTCCCCAGTTTTGTTTCCTCGGCAGGAAGTGGCCCAGAATGAGGACTCAGCTCTGGGCAATGAGGCGTTTATGACTCGGGTGTTTCAGATTGCATACGAGCATGTCCATCATCCCTTACACGCTCTCTTCTCTGTTCTGAGTCTCATGAATTTGTGGTTGAACCAGCAGTTCTGATGTGCACCACCCTCGAGCTTTGTGTCACCTGTGTCTACCAGCTTTGACCAAATCATCAGAGTTCAGCTGACAAACACTTATCCAAAAAAGTTTTGAAAGAAAATGCTTTATTGTTTCTTGTGGTCATATAAGCAATAAAGATTTACAGCAAAATACAACAAAACCACAAAATTAAGAAAAGTATAAAGCTCACTCATCATACTATAATCCACATCTCCACTGAAAACATTGAGGTCGTCATGAAACCAACATTACAAAGGAAATTTAGGAAAACTTGCTAAGTACACTAATATAAATATGGATATCTAGGAATAATATGAGAAAGCATATGTAATAGCAATGCAGGGGAAAACTATAAAATGTAGTTACAGAGTAATTAAAGAAGACAATTAATGGAAAGAAGTTCCAAGTTTGTGGACTGGAATTCTCAATATTACATGGATGTCATTTTCCCTGAACTAATTTATGGAATTCTAATCAAATGCCTCCCTGTATTTTGGGTGAAAATTCACAAACTGAGTATAATATTGACATAGAAATAGACAAAGCCAAGAGAAGACATTAGTTTGGATAGAACAGAGTTTTCTATAAGACACTGAGAATTAATATCAGGCTATCATAATTAGTAAAGGTAGTATTAAACCAAGGACACAAAAATTGATCAATGATATAACGCAGGCTCACACACAGATGACTCTGGACGTATGTCTGAGGTGGTTCTGCAGAACAGTGGGGACGGATGGTCCCTTCAGCAAATGCTGCCAGAATACTTGGCATCCACACAGCAGAACTAGTACAGACCACCAACTCACACCCATTTGTCTGTGTTTTGATATGATAGTCATAAAGTCTTGCCAACTTTACGTCTTGAAGCTTTCTCCCTGTGTTTTCTTCTAGGAGTTTTACAGTTTCAGCTCTTATGTTTAGGCCTTTATCTATTCTGAGTTGATATTTGTGCATGCTGGAAGAAAAGTTGTGATTTTATCCTTTTGCATGTGGATGTCCAATTTTCCCAGCTTGATTTATTGAAGAGACTGTCCTTTTCTCATTGTATATTCTTGACAACTTTGCCAAAGAGTAATTGACTGTGTAAACAAAACACTGACAATAAAACAAAAATAGACAAAGGGGAACTAATCCAACTAAGAAGCTTCTGCCCAGCAAATGAAAAAAACACAATGAAGTGAAAAGGTAATTGATGAAAAAGAATAGATATATGTATAGCTGAATCACTTTGCTGTACATTCAAACTAACACACAATGTAAATCAACTATACTCCACATAAAATAAAAATGAAAAACAGGCATAAAATAAAAGGGAGAAAAGGGAATGGAAATAGAGAAAATGATTACAAACCACTATCTGATAAGGGGTTAATGACAAAATAATGAGGGCCTTGGGCTTCCCTGGTGGCTCAGCTGGTAAAGAACCTGCTTGCAATGTGGGAGACCTGGGTTCGATCCCTGGGTTGGGAGATCCCCTGGAGAAGGAAATGGCAACCCACTCCAGTGTTCTTGCCTGGAGAGTCCCAGGGACGCTGGAGCCTGGTGGGCTGCCGTCTATGGGGTTGCGCAGAATTGGACATGACTGAAGCGACTTAGCAGAAGCAGTAGCAGCTACCATATGATCCATGTGGCTCTTCAATTGAGCAACTATTTACCAGTTCAATTCATCTACTAGTGACTGTAGCTTTATGTACAATTCTGAAACACTCTCAGAAAACAATACAAGTGGACCACCCACATGGTAATTACATGTGATTCCAAAGTGTCCTCTCCGCATGAAGAGATACATGTGCTAAAGATAACACCGTGGTAACAAAACCCCATGGGGAGTAGAATCCCATTTTCAGAAAGACTCGACATCGACATGGAAATCGAGACAGAAGAGACTAGAGAGTAAGGATCCAAGTTTTGAAGACACTTTGGGATTCTTCCTCTTGTTTAAAAACAACCATATTTCTCACTCTCATGTTTAAATCAATGACCAAGTATGGTCCTCCCAGGTCCCTAGAAACAGGAGACACAGCCTGTCATCCTGTGTCCAGGCCACACGGGAACCCCCAGGGTCTTCCATGAGACAGACCGAGTTAGAGGAAAACAAGGCCAAGACCTTGATGGTCATTTCTCTGGGAAAGGCAGGTGAGGCAGGGAAAGCAGTCTTTGGATGGCAAGTATGAATAATGTAAGAGGGCTGTGGAGAGGAAGGGGTTTCCTGAGTCATCTGGTACCTGGTCCCAGCATGAGTGGGGCAGGGTGGGTTGTGGCTCAGACTGGCTCTGAGTCTGGGCAGTGGAGCAGAGAGGAAATGCTCGACAGGTTTGCATGGGAAAGGCCAACAGTGAGCTGCTGGCTGTGTCTAGGAAACAGCCAACCCCGGGAGGGCAGTCTCTCCAGGATCAGCAGGGCCCAGATGTCAAAGCCTCTGAGAACACAAATATAGAAAGGATAAACACAGAAGCCCCGGCCAAGGAGCAGGAATGAGGGTTGAGATGGGGTGGGGAGAGGGTGAGATGGTGGCTTCATCTAGGAGCCACCTCGTAGGCAGTGACAAGAGAAGAGGTGATGGCTGAGGATGACCAGGATGGTACCTCGGGTCATCATCACAGCTAGGATTTGCTGAAGAGCCCACACCTACCTTGAGGGTGGTGGCAGAGGTGCTTGTGTGGGTCTGGGTCACTCTAAGGAGCAGATGCCAATGTGAGATTCAATGTGGGAGATTGTTCTTTGGGGAAACACCCAGGTGAGAGACAATGATCAGGGATCTTATGGAAGCTGCGAAAGCTGACAACCCTGATCTAATCTGACTCTGGGTAAAGGCAAGAAAGAAGGACCCTGCAGTTGCCTCTGCAGTCAAGACAAGGTCCAGCAAGGTCGTGGAGAGTCCTGTCGCCAATGTTCCATGTCAGAGCTTCCCCTGACTCTCAGGAATGGGGCTGCCTGAGTGTCTCTGGCACCCGTGGTCATTGTCTGGGAGCTGCAGGTAGGCGGCGTGGCTTGGTGTCAACGTGGAGATGGATCACGGAGGGCAGTAGCTGGGACCCTCAGCCGAGTATGTTCCCTCCATTGAGGCTCTGCTAGATTCCTTGTCGTGGTCCGCAAATGCGAAACAGAAAAATTCAGTGTATGAAGACACATTGAGAGCAGCGACAAAGAGCAGGAGCTTCATAGCAAGAAGGACCAGGGTTCAACTTCACACTCTCGTCTCTCACTCATCAGGGGACTCTGAGTGAGTGGCCATGTCTCAATGTATTACTATGAGAATCAGAGTAAAATCCATCTCACGGGGATGCTGGAGGCCTCAAAGGAGGAATAGCAATATGGAGAAGCCAAAGGCTGTCTTCCAGCCACTTAGGTGACCAGTGACTCAGGCAGTAAGAACACCTTGATCTTTTGTGTGTCCTTATGGGAGTTTTTCTGGAATGGATTTTGTCAATGACACGTTGGTTTTGGTACCAAGGCAGGGTGGCAATGTAAGTTGGTAAGCTTGCTGTCTAACCCAGTGATTCATTCTGGGGCAGACACAGGTGTAATTCTACATATTCTAGTAACCACAATGAAAGAATACAAAGACCGAGATGAAACTCCGTTTGATTTAAGTAGCATTTCTAGAAGTTGTTATCTCAACATGCCATCAATTTCAGGTCAGGTAAGTAATGAGGAGGTGTCACTGGCACGTTCCAGGTGCTCACTGGCGTCCCATCCAAGTTCTTACAGCACGAATACCTCAGCCAGACTGTAACCTCCTGTGCCAGCAGCTGCCACCTCTGTGGCTCTCTACCAGCCACATTTCCAGTCGGGTCAGCCGGGTCCAGAATCACAGGCCTGGAAACAACAGTCAAGAGGGGCAGGTGAGTACATGGGCTGTGTCTGGGGTGTTCAGAGCTCCCGGCAGGGCAAAATACCAGCCTGGGTAGGCTGTTTCTGGGGGCAGCTGGAGGCCCCATGGACATCTCTCCCTGGGTTGTGACCTGGGTGCCCTGCCCTACAGTGGGCATTGAACACGAGGTGAAGGAGAATTGCATTTGGGCCTGGAGAGACCTGGTTTCAATCTCACCTCTGCTCTTTAGTAGTGGTGTCTCTTTGGGCAGGTCACCTGAATCTCTAGTCCTCAGTATCCTCATCTGTGAAATGGGCAGATTTGAAAATCCCTACCTCAAAGGATGTTGTATGAGGATCTAGAGAAGCACTTGACATGCTCCCAACAGTAACTGAAACATAATGAGGGGTCTATACACGACAGGTTTAATAACCAAAATTCCCCTATTCTATCAGTGTTTTTGTCTTATAGCAAGCTCTTACTTCCTGGAAGCAATTTTTATTATTGCTGTAGCTATTGTTATGTCAGTAAAATTTCAGTTATTTCACTCATTTTCTGTAAAGGTTTGAACAAGCCCTTCTTTCTCCAATCCTCAGTTAATCTGTGAAATGGTTAGCACAGTGCCAGCCTCACAGGGTTGCAGGTTATTATTTAAATTTATTATTTAAATTGCATGGTAAGAGCAAAGCACTCAGCATGATTGACAATAGCTGATGATAAATAAATGTGGAACCCTATTTCTTCCTAAATTTCTAGGGTTCCACAGCTGTAATCAGGGCTTCATTTTATGGGGATCTAAGCCATGTGAGGATAGAGTACCTTGGTTTTTCCAGTTGTCTTTTCAGGCATTGTGTAATAATAGGGTTTTCAAAGTCATAATACTTTTTCCAGTAGATGCAGAGGTCCTGATGCTTCAGGACTAACTCCAAAACAGTCCGAAATCCTTCAGCTGTCCTGAATTTTGTTTTAGAGCCGTCCTGCTCCCAGGCATAGATAGTTAGCAACTCCAGGGCATACTGTGAGGGCAGTTTTTTCCCATGTCTCTTCTTACACTGAGAAGAGGAAAAAAATTAGAAACATGAATTTTTCAGCTTTTGTATGAAGAATTAATGAGTTAATGCCAATACTTCTCAAACTATTCCAGAAAAGTGAGGATCAAGAGACGATTTCAAACTCCTTTTATACCAAAACCAGACAAATACGGCACAAAAAAGAAAACGATAGGCCTGATTTATCATAGATGCGAAAATCCTCCACAAAATACTAGCAAAGTAAATTCTTCAATATATTATAAGGTCATACAAGTATGATCAAGTTAGATATATTCCAGGGATGCAAGGGTGCTTCAGTATCACAGATCAATCAATTGATACAGTTGTATTAAGAAAATAAAGGATAAAAAGCATATGACCATTTCCCCAGATACAGAAAAAACATTTGAGAAGATTCAACAGCCATATGTGATACAGACTCTTTCCAAGGTGGGTATGGAGAGAACATAACTCAATATAAGCCATATATGACCAATGCACAGCTAATACCATACTCAGTGGTGAAGACTGAAAGCTTTTATTTTAAGATTGGGAACAAGACATATATGCCCTCTCTCCCCACATTTATCCAATATAGTATTAGAAGTCTGTCCATAGCAATCAGGCAGGAAAAAGAAACAAAATACATCCAGAGTAAAAAGGAGGACGTTATACTCTTGCTATTTGCAGATGACATGATATTATACATAGAAAACCCAAAAGACACCACCAAAAAACTTAAGACAATCAAAGACTGAATTTAGGAATATTGTAGGATACAAAAATAACACATGGAAATCTGTTGTACTTCTATACATGAATAACAGACTATTGGAATGAGAAATTTAAAAACAATCCCATTTATAATTACATCAAAAAGAATTTAAAAACTAGGAATAAATTTAACCATAGAGGTGAAAGACCTGTACCCTGTAGTGTATAAGACTTTGATGAGAGAAACTGAAGATGACAAAAATAAATGGAAAGATATAGTGATGATGGATTTGAGGAATTAATGTTAAAATGTGCAAATTACCCAAACAAACCATATGCACATCGTCATGGCATATGATTTAGTGTTGCTGGGCCATGTTACTCTTCACAAGTGACAAAACAAGAGGTTACTTCATTCGCCCAAATTCAGACAGTCAGGAAGTGAACAAAAGAGTGTGGGTTGGGAGGTGGGGAGTAGGGGGTTAGCACTCATTAATTTATTGAATAATTACCCAGTGAGCACGTATTATGTGCCAGGCACTATTCTAGGTTCTGTGGCAACAGCAGTGAATATACAATATTATATTGTATATTTATACAATATATATAAATAAAATATACAAATCCCTTCTTTTGTGGACATTTTTAGTGGGGAGATAGACAATAAACAAATAAGCTCATGCAAAGGCCCTGAGGCTGGAGTAGAGTTTCCTCCTTGGAGAACTAATGAAGAGGAGAGACCAGCCTGGGAGTGGGGGTGAGAGGGCAGAGAGAGGGGTTCAGAGAGCTTGGGGGCAGATCCTGTGAGCCTCCCGAGATTATGGTGGGGGGGAGGGTATGGGGGTCAGTGGAAGTGACTGAGACGGTAGCAATTGATGATAATGGGTTTATTTTAGATACAGGTCCAAGCCACTTGCAGACTGGTTGGATGGGTGTGTGTGTGGGTAAGTGTGTGAAAAAGATAAGAAGGACCCATGGTTCTGCCCTGCGTAGCTGGAAGGATGGAGCTCTCATTTCGTGATGTGGGAAGACTAGGAAGAATGAGATGTCCACTGGCACCCGTCCCAGGCCCTACCTTTTTTTCTCCCTAACCTTTCCCCCTCCCTACAACCTCTACACCTCCACCTTCTTCCTTTCAGCCTTTCCTTCTTGTTTCCTGCCCTCTCCCCTCCTCCATGCCCTTCCCTCCTCTCCATCCGTCTCCATCGGGCTCCCTCCTGCCTCTCGCATCCTTTCTGATTCCTCCCCTCCTCACTCTCCTCTTTCTTCTCCTCCCCACACCTCTCCCTGCTCCTTCCCTCCCTCCATGCCTTCCTCCTTCCTCTCCCGTCCTCACTCTCTCCCTTCCCCTCCTCCTCCTCCTCGGCTCTCTGCCCAGATGGGACCGGCCATACCTGTTGGTACCAGTGCTTCACCAGGCGGATGAGGCTCTTCAGCTTGGCCGGACGCTCCTTCAGGAAGGCTCTCTGCAACTCCGTGAAGCAGGGGGAGAACTCACCCTCTCTCCTCAGGTTCTCGCACTCTTGGATGAGCTGGACGTAGATTTGAGGGTTAGGTTTGTAATCTTCAGTCACCTGAGCTATGGAGGAGGCATCCAGAACTTTAAGGCATCAGCTCTTCTCTTCTCTAGACAAGCTCACTGGCCATAGGGGCCAGTGGGGAGGTCAGCAGGCCCAGAGCCAGGGGGCCTGAGGTCCATCCCCAGTCTTCCCTTCTCCCGCCTCTACCGCCATCACCCATCGTCTCTCACCTGGACTCAGCAGAGGTGGTGGCACCCTCCTCCCTGGATCCTCCACAGCCCATACAGAGCCCTTTAAACCTGATCCGTCCACTTCTTGCTTCCTAGGACCTTTGGATAAAATTCCAGGTCCGCAAAGTGGCCCACACGGATGGTGAGACCTATCTCCTCTTTTGTCTTACCTCCAGCCTCAATCCCTTTGGCACTGACTCCCCTGGTTGCTTCACTTCTTCAAATATGCCATGTTCATTCCTGTCTTTGCACCTGCTGTTTCCTCCTCTGGAACCCCCAGATCTTTGCGTGCTTGGCCTCTTCTCATCCCTCAGGCCTCAGGTCAGAGGTCACCTTTCTTGTCACCCTGTCTGTGAAAGTCCTCTGATCCCCACCTCTCTCTTTTGGATCCCCATATTCGGTTTTTGTCAGAGCGAGTCATCATCTCATTCCTGGTGTTCATATGGTCAGTCTCCAGGAAAGAGGTTCTCTGTCTGTCTCATTTAGGCCATGGAATATGCCTTGTGCCTCCAAGGTACACAGTGGAAACTGAGCCTCAGAGATGTGTTGCTCCCTGTCCCAGTGATCCTGCAGATTGTCTATAGATGCTAATGCTCAGCATAAGTTTGCTGAGGTTCCTTATGCTTTGAAAAATAGATGAAATTAACATTCTGAGTTTACATCAGATCTATGCTGCTTCATTTTGGGGGATGGGATTTATCTATTCTTGGGCTTCCCTGGTGGCTCAGATGATAAAGAATCTGCCTGCAATGCAGGAGACCCAGGTTTGATCCCTGGGTGAGGAAGATCCCCTGGAGAAGGGAACGGCAATCCAGTCCAGTATCCTTGCCTGGAGAATCCCAAGGACAGAGGAGCCTGGCGGGCTACAGTCCATGGGGTCACAAAGAGCTGGACACAGCTGAGCGACTAAAACTTTCACTTATCTATTAATATTCTATTGAAGTTAATTTATTTGCAATATTGTGCTGGTTTCAGGTGTCCAGCAATGTGATTCAGTTATAAATAGATAAGATATACTATAAGATACTGAACATAGTTCCCTATTGAAAGTGAAGTCACTCAGTCGTGTTGACTCTCTGTGACCCCATAGACTAGCCTACCAGGCAACTCCATCCATGGGATTTTCTAGGCAAGAATACTGAAGTGGGTTGCTATGTCCTTTTCCAATAGTTCCCTATGCTATTCAGTATATCCTTGTTGGTGATCTGTTTTATGTGTAACTTCCTCATTTTTAGTAAGGTAAGGTTCACACACTTTGGCATAAGTAGAACTAGTAAGCCTGGCTATAATAAACAAACATACAAAATGTGAGGGAGCACAAAGAGTTAAGGGAAAAAAAAATGAGCCAACTGGGAATAATGGAGGATGTCACTGTAGAAAATTTGGACCAGAAAGCCAGTAGTTAGAAAAGACAGATAAATCAAGACATGGTCCTCTCTCCCAAGGAAAGTATTCACATTTCTTAATATATTTGGGGCTAGTGTAGACTGAGTAACCACAAGTAGACCAGATGTCAACCTCTCTTAAAATACCTCCTGTTCCTGCAGAAGGCAGCCTAGCACCTATTGTGCCTTAGAGAAAACAGGGTGTTGTCAGCACCATCCCCCATGAGCTCAATTTTCTATATATTCTTTTGATCCTGAGATGCACAACAGATAAAGCTCTGTAAGGGATCAAGAGGAATGTAAGTGACAGGTACCAAGTGAGTCCAACAGGCTATAAACCTGTCACAAGGAAGTTAAGGATGGTAAGAGTTTACACACTCATCCCCACTATCCAAAACTAGAATGTTCCTGTGAAAGTTTTGTTAAGTCAAAATGGTGTAAAACAAAGTAATTACCTTAGGACATAGCTTATTAAGGGATGCACGAAAGAAACCGAGATGAAGCACAGATGCTCACAGACACAGTTCAAAGTTTGGCGATATGTGTATACTTATAACTGATTCATGTGGTTGCACAGCAGAAACTAACACAACAATGTAAAGCAACTATCCTCCAATTAACAGAAATCCTATGATAACACATAATGGAAAAGAATATTTTAAAAAGAATTGTGTGTAAATGTATGTGTGTGTATGTGTGTGTATATATATATATAAAACCAAATCACTTTGATATACAACAGGAATCAACCTTGTAAATCAGCTATATTTCAATATAAATAAATAAATAAGATAAAAAAAAGAAACATCTTACCCCGAATTTGTACCAATTTGCTGTTTAATATTGTCATGGTGGCTAATTATCTTGCTCTGAGATACTAAGATCTCCTCCCTGTGTTGACGGGATGTTTTAAAAGGCTCTTGAACTGAGGGAGATTTCTGCTCAAAACCATGAAAAAAAAGAAAGAAAGAAAGAAAGAATCCCTGACATAGGACAAAGACTGAAATACCTTGTGACTGGGAGTACTTAGCCAGGGCATCAAAGGCGGGCAGGACATCAAACTTTACCCCCTGGCAGAACAAGGGGGATCTCAGCACGAAGCTGAGAGCACGCCGCTTCCTCTTTCGCTGCTTCTGGACCTCAAACTCCACTTCAAGTTTTTTCTTTCTTTGACAGGCTTCCAACTGTCTCCTAATTTCCTTGATGAATCTTACTCGGTGCTTAAAGTTCTCCTGAAAACTTGTGAAATTGGTGAGGAAGACGACGAGGTCAGCATCTGAGAGGTCCTTGAGGGTCGTGCCTTTGCCTGAGGAGCCGCCCTAAAACAGGTGATGAGAATGAGAACTGACATTTATTGTTTGAGAAGAGCCTCCCTAAATAAAATGCTGAGAACAATCACTAACATTTTGAGTGCTAGCCACTGCTCTGAAGGCATCAGAGGCTGTAACTCCTAGAATGCTCACAAGAACTCTGGGATCTAGCTACTGTTACTATCTGTTGTCATCTTCCGGATGGTGAAACAGATGCTGAGAGAGATCATGTATCAGTCAAGTCACACAGCTAGTAGGTGACAGAGATGCTGTTCACACCCTGGTTGTCTTTTTCTAAAGTCTGTGTTCCTTATGTCTTGTAATTTATGACCTTATATGATTAATACTGTAAACTGACCCATGGCTGACTTTACTTGATTTGCTGAAAATTCTGGATAAGGAAACATAGGCACAGAGAGGTTAAGTGACTTGCCCAAGACCTCACAGCCAGCAGGCGCTATCTGCTTTCAAAACCTATACTCTTAACCAGCTCATGACTCTGCAGAAATGGTGAGACCCCAGCCTGGTCAAAGATTAGTGGACTGTAGATACTGCCAGGATTCAGATTGCCTAGATTCGTGACCTAGGTGGTTTATACACTTCCCCAGGGCATTTGTTTAAAATGTACAGTTGGATGCCCTCTCCCCAGAAGCTATTTTCACAAGTGTGGTTATAGTTTTGGCATGGATAAATCAGAAACCACCAGCCCTAGAGACCTCAACCTCTTGCTCTCTGTTTGTCTCTGTGGAAACGCTTGCTCACCAGCCCCGCTTCTCCCCAGCCAGGCAGTTCTAGACTCACCTTCACAACTTTGGACACCCGAAAAGAGTGGGCGGCCTCTTGGAAGCACGTCTCCTTCAGGAAAGTGCAGATGATGTCAATGGCTTCATTGACCTGCCTTCGGAACTCCTTGTGTGGCAGGAGGTGGTCTTCGATGAACTCATCCAGTTTGTTGGCTTGGGTTTTTCTGAGTTTCTTCATGATGCTCAGGCAGGAAGGGGCAGAAGAAGCATTGGAGGGAGGCAAAACTGGTAGCCTAAACCTATTAGCTTCTGTCTTTTCTGCTGCCTGGGACTAGGCTGCCGTGAGTTTCATTTCCTTGAAAAGGCGGAGCCTTGTCAGAATCTGGGCTATCATCTTGTCAGAAGGGAGGAGCCATACCCTTTTCTTTGCTTTGAAGAAATTAAGCGTCTCTTTGATCCTGACCTTTGTCTCCCACCTCTTTCTCTTGTTTTCTGAGACTTTTTGTTTTTAACCACCCCCTAGACAGCAGTCCCCAACCTTTTTGGCACCAGGGACTGGTTTCTTGAAAGAAGATATATGAATCCTTGCAGGGGGTTCAGGCAGCAATGTGAGCGATGGGGAGCCCCAATGAAGCTTTGCTTGCTGGCCAGCCAATCGCTTCCTGCTGTGTGGCCTGGTTGGGACCCCTGCCCTAGAGCATTAGGCCTTTCTTGACACTATTCTGAAATGTTGCTTTTTTAACCCAGGTTAGTACCTCACCCAAGATAAATTATAAGTAAAAACATTTTGGGAGATTTTCTTTGTCTTTTTTGGTTGCCTACCAGACTGTTTTATAGTCTCCTGTACTCTTTACAGCACTACCTGCATATTTCAAAAAGAAAAATGCCAGGAAAATAAGAGAGTGTAAAGACCATCTAGGATCCCAAACCTCAAGAACTATATCTATAAGCATTCTGGTGTAGATCTTTTCAGATATATATATATATATATATATATATTCCACCCCCACCCCCCCACAGGTTAATGGACAAAGTGTCTTTTTTTTTCTAAATGACGTTGTCCTGTACTTTCCCCCCTTTTTGATTAATAGACTTTATTTCCTAAAGAGGCTTCAGGTTTACAGAAAAATTGAGTATAAGTACAGAGTTCACTTGAAGCTGAAACTCCAATATTTTGGCCACCTGATGTGAAGAGCTGACTCATTTGAAAAGACCCTGATGTTGGGAAAGATAGAAGGCAGGAAGAGAAGGGGACGACAGAGGATGAGATGGTTGGATGGCATCACCAACTCAATGGACATGAGTTTGGGTCAACTCCAGGAGTTGGTGATGGACAGGGAGGCCTGGCGTGCTGTGGTTCATGGGGTTGCAAAGAGTCAGACACAACTGAGCGACTGAACTGAACTGAACAGAGTTCACTTATGTCCCCATCATTTCCCCTATTTTTGACTTTGGTGTGGTAAGATGAACTGATATTGACATGTTATTATTAAACAAAGCTCAAAGTTTACTCTATGTTGTACATTTTATGACTTTGCCAAAATCATGTCTTATCTCCACCAATTATGAAATCACCCAGAATGTTTTTACCTCTTGCTCCACCAGCTCATCTCTCTCTGAGTTTAGATGTTTCTCCTCTTCTAATATATGCATTCAGTGCTAAAAGTTTTCCTCTAAGTGCTGCTTTCGTCACATCTCAAGATCTTAATTGGTTATTTTTTTTTCCTTTCCTTGAGTGCAAAATAATTTTTCCGTCTCTTAGAGTTTTGGACCCATGTGTTAATCTCCAAAGATGCTGGAATTCTCCAAGTATCTTTCTTTTCCTCATTTCTTGTTTAATTCTATACTTTATGTTGTCTGTTCTTTTGAATCTGTTTAGGTGCATCCTGTGGGCTCAACAGTGGTCTTTCTTGGTGAATGTCCCATGTGAGCTTGAGAAACGTATATTTGGCTGTCAGGTGGTCTGTAAGTGACAATTAGCTACCTTTCTGAATCACCCTTGTCTTAACCAGCTCATCAATTAATTGACACTCCCCACTTCTTCTGTGTAACATATTGACATGCCTAAGATATTTGGAACCATAAAAGGGACGGGTATCCAACTATGTGACACTCTATACATCCATTTGGAATATATGTTTATCAGAGATTCTGTTTGCTCCCAAATGACTTTGGGGCAATCATACATATTAATGAAATATATACTTTTGAAAAAGTATATGTAAACAGATCCTTGTTGTTGTTCAGTCGCTAAGTCATGTCTGACTCTTTGCAGCCCCAGGGACTGCAGCACGCCAGGTTTCCCTGTCCTTCACTATCTCCTGGAGTTTGCTCAAACTCATATCCATTGAGTCGGTGATGCCCCTAGTGCAAAAGAGACCTGTCCTTAGAAAACCAGCACTGAATTCTTTGGCAAGATGTAATAAAGCCAAGTTCCCTAAAACATCGCATAGAGTTAAGTGTGAGTGAGACAATTGTGAAAGAACTGAGGGCATAATCGGAAAAATCCGGAATTAGGCCCTTATGCCTTTGCAAATGGCTTTATGTTCTTGTTTCCTTTAAAGAAACAGGCACAGGAAATCATAGATGGCTCATTCTCGTGTGTTTTATGTGAGACAGATTATACAGGATTTCGGTCAGGGGGTCTGCCTTCAATGATATGGTCTAGGTCTTCTTTGAATGACTGGGAAATGAAGGCACATTTGTGGGCTTGGGGAACCCAGTGAGAGAATCAGGACACTCTGATGTCCTGCCTACAGAATTGAAGACCCATAGTAGGAAGACACTTGCTCAAGCTCAAGAAGCAAATTTGGGCCAGAGCCAAGGAAAATATTACACCTGTTACGAGCATGGACAGCCATTTCTGTTTCCATGGTGCTTGGATTATTATTATTAATTAACCTTATCAGGAAAGGCCCCTGGCAAATCTGACTGAGCTGAGGTGGGGCCAGCCCAGGGGGTTTCAGACCCTGGGTGTTTAACCCACTTGGCTTGTGCCCAGCTTTCACCAGGAGCCACCAGCCCCTTGACCTTCACCTTTGTCAACCCAGAGGGGAGACCAGACCTTGACAACTTGGTCTCACCTATTTGAGGTCTTTATTATTGTCCCCATTTTCCAGATGAGGAAACTGAGACTCAGAGAGTTTAGGTTCCACAGCTAGGAAGTGACAGTCAGGATCTGAATGTCACACTGAGAGGATTAAATAGCTGGTGTGCTTTCCTGGTCAGGTGATTTTCAGGACACAGCATCCCCTCTTTGATATATTTGGTTTCAGTGGGGAAAAAGAAAATTAGCCAAGTTAGGTGTACTGATATATATGAAAACTTTCCTCATATGTATTCATCTCAGCCCATTAAGGGTGTCCCCATACCCAGGTAAGGAGATGAACCATTTTAGAGGTGGAAATTAGGCTTCTTCTTTTCAGCTGCTCAGGACTGACTGACGGTGGATGCTGGGTGTAGAGTGCTGTGTTGCAGGACATAGATGCTGCTCGTAGGTTCTGCGGGAAGTGAGTCAGTTCAGTCACTCAGTCATGTCTGACTCTTCGCGACCCCGTGGACTGCAGCATGCCAGGCTTCCCTGTCCATCAGGAAAGTGGAGCTTGCTCAAACTCACGTCCATCGAGTCGGTGATGCCATCCAGCCATCTCATCCTCTGTGGTCCCTTCCCCTCCTGCCTTCAGTCTTGCTCAGCAGTAGCGTCTAGTGGTGCACCGTGAGCACAGGAAGGAGCGTGGTAACTCGGGTCTCCCGCCCTTCCCGAGAGAGCTCGGTGGCTCTAATGGGCACCTCTCTCCACCTGGTGGCAGCTGACGGGATTGGAGGCAAAATGATGGACTTTTAGGGCAGAGGTTTGCAAAGTCATGATGGAGGTGGGAAGACCAAGCCATCAACTGGGAAATGTTTTCAAACATACCTCCCGTCCCCAGGGCGTAGCAGAGTGTGAAAGGAGCAGAGAAGGTGGCAGGGCAAACACAGAAGTTTGAAAAAAAGAAGAACCTCCCCAGGTGATTCTAATATGCCAGCTTCTGTCCCCAACCTCGAAAACCACCCTTTTGGGGATGAGAAAAGGAAACTGCCTCAAACTTGGCATGAAGAGAAGTTTCCCTTGGATGGAATTGTCAGCTCCTTCTGAGAGGTAACCAACCTTCCTGATGAGCTGCTTAAGCACTTTTGGTGTAAGCTGAAAGATTGCACTTGCAGAGAGTTTCCAAATCCTTCTGAAAAGTTAGCTTACTTACTAGCTCACATTCAGGACCATTGAGAATCTCAACTGAGGGATCCTCTCTGAAAAGGCTCACCACAGGATGGAAAGTGCTAGAATACAAAGTAGGTATTTGGTGAGTTGCCGTTTTGGATTGGTGCATTAAGAGCAGTGCAGGCAGAGTCTACTGATCTAGCTCCTTTCCTGGAATTGCAGCCATGAGACCCTGGGTGTGCCATTCCCTTCTCCGGACTTTGGGTTATTCATCTGTCAGATGAGTGAGTTCACTGAACTAGACTCTGGCTCAACTCTGTGGTCTCTTTCAGCCTTGACATTATCTGATTCTACAGCCACTAGGGGTTTTCCCCCAAGGCTGGGCTAGGTAGGAGAAGAGGAGGATGTCCCCTTCTTATTGAGTGGACACCAGCAAAAAGCATTCTTCCAGGAGGGTGTGAGCTCAGCCAAGTTGGCTGGAGCCTACCTTTCCAAGATGAAATCCACCAGAAAGCACACTTCGTGGGCTCGGGGACCACATCTGCCTTGTTCACTGTTGTAACCCCAGTGGCTGCAACACAATAGATGCTCATTAAATACTGACTATCTGAGTAGGCATCATGCATGTCAGCAGGAAGAGAAAGCTTCCAGAAACCAGAGAGGACAAAAACCCAGGCCACCGGTTTTCCTGGATATTCCTACTTTATTTTTGGCTACATCATCACAAAGAAAGGCGATGGGTAGTTCTGCATGCACCAGAGGGCGTGTGTGTGTGTGTGTGTGTGTGTGTGTGTTCTAGGCAGGGAGGTGCTTACATCTGTCAGGGAGGGGGCGCGCCTGGACCGAGGCACTGCGAGCTAGCCGCATGCTGAGTCCAGCGCCAATACCAGCGTTAGGCCTGGGCGACACAGCCAGCATGCTTTCTCCTAAGGGCGAACCGTGAGAAGGGGGTGGGCTGAGAATGGGCACCAAGGGAGCCCCTGGGGAGACAGAGGGTCAGCAGGGAAGATGGCAGCCAGGAAGCTGCTGGCCATTGTAGAGAAGGCGAGGTGCCTGGCATCTAGAAAATGGTTATTCAAGGCAAGAAATCAGTGCCTTCCAATGACTTGTCAAGGGAGCTGGGGGTGGAAGGCCCTGAAAGGGAAGGTTAACAGGTGTGCGTTTGGAGACAGTGAGAGAGTAGTGTCCATCTGGCTACTTCTGTAGATAATGGTGGGGTTTGGGAGAGAATGGGGTGATTTTCATGGAGGAAGACTTACTGGAAATGGGGGGTAAAAATCCAGCCTTTCTCGCAGGGCACTGGAGATGACCTGGACTCAAATCTTATAAAGTTTGACCTCATTGCCTTTTCCTCCTTTAAAACAATTAAAAAAATTTTAGAAAGACTGAACAATCCAGGATGGAACAAAAGCCTTTGGTGTCAGGATCGGTCACTTTCTAATGCTTTATGTGCACGATGGTGTTTTATTCTCCCAACACAATGAACAGGGTGCAAGAGATAAAGAGACAGAGAGAGACAGAGAGACCAGAGATGATTCTGAGTTAGAGACAGGATACAGACAGTCAGAGAGAGAGAGAGAGAGAGTGAGGGGAATGGGTCATGTGTTCATTTAACTAAGAGCAAAGGAAGGAGACTGGTGGCTTCTATAGAGAGGCCCCCTGGAAACCAGGGCTCTGGTTTGAACACCTTCTGCGCCCACTTGGGGAGGTCAGGGGCTGAGAAAGGCCCTCTGAGCGGAGCATCTACACAGCTTGCTGGATGCTGCCATGCACCCGGGGCAGTGCTAGCGAGCGGCCCAAGGTCCAAGTACACCCGGCTCTGCCAAGGGGAGAAGTGGTTACAGAAGCAGGGACCTAAGTGGTAGTTCAGGATTTTGCCAGTTTCTCAGCATTTGCTCGTTAGGCTGGTGAGAGGAGGCGAGGAGGTGAGCCTGTGTTAAGATATACGTTTTTGCTTTTGCTATTCTATCCCCTCAGAGAAGGGGAAAGAAGAAGGGGCGAGAGGTGGGGGCGGAGAGAAGAGATAAGGGGGTGAGAAGAAAATGATGAATGTGGCATCGGGCGAAAGGAAGAAGGAGAAGTGGGAGAGGGGTGGTACAGAATGGGGGCTAGTGTCTGCTAGGAAGCAAATAGGGAACATCTTGAAAGAGGGGGCTACCCAGTCCCTTGGGGTATTCTGCAAGGTCATTTCTTGATGCATCTAGAGCCGGGAAGTGTGTTCCTAGTCACTGGAGAGTTTAAACACGGGGGTCTGTTTTGTGGCAATTGAGTGCATGATGTGAAGAGGTGGTGAGGGGGAGCTGGGGTGCTCCATTTCTGTCCCAGGGCTCATCCTCATGACCTTGTCTGGCTCTGCTGACAGCTGAGGGTATAGGCGGATGGATGTTAGGTGTGTCCAAGGCCAGAAGGGTCTAAAAACAGTCCTAAATGATGAAGAGCCTCTGTAATTCACCCGGGCTGAGAGGTTGTTAAATTAACAACCTCCTTGTGAAACTCTCCTCATCCCTACGGCTCCATCCTGGAGGGATCTGAGACAGGCTGGATTCAGAGCCTGCATCGCAGCATTGCGGAGAGTGGAGGTTATTGGTGGCAATGTCCGTGGTGCAGGGGAAACCTCAAAGGCAGGCTCCAGGAGGGATGGGTGGGGAAGGTGTCAAGAAGAGAGATGAGAATGTAACGGGCAACTGGGGCAGGCTGGGGGTGGGGGTGAGGGGCACAAGGTCGGGGCATGGACCTGGGGACCATCCTAATCGCTCGACACGTGGTTCTCGTTCTGTAGCTGGTGCCAGCGTTCGATCTTCTTGTCCTTGTTTTTCAGACACTCGTACCAGTGTTTTAAGCGCTCTCCCTTGGCTGAGATCCCCAGCTGGCAGCCTCCTGGAGGACAAGAGGGGAAGACAGGGGCAGGTGGTCAGAGTGGAGGAATGCACAGGAATCTCATTCTAGACCCAAACGTCTAGTTGGGGGAAAACCTGCCACCAAGCAGTGACCACCCACCCAGCCAGCCACTTGGGATCCATCCTTTCTCCTGGAAGTTGTGGTTGTGATGTTATTATTACCACTGATTTTCTTTGTCAACAGACTCTCTGCTTAAGAACCCTCAACGGCTCCCTGCTGTGGCATCAAGTCATAACTGCACTGTCTATTTTTCAAGACCTTCTTTATTTTTTTAAAGTCTTTATTGACTATGTTATAATATTGCTCCTGTTTAATGTTTTTAGCATGTGGGATCCTAGCTCCCTGACCAGGGATCAAA
This sequence comes from Bubalus bubalis, assembly GCF_019923935.1. Taxonomy (NCBI): domain Eukaryota; kingdom Metazoa; phylum Chordata; class Mammalia; order Artiodactyla; family Bovidae; genus Bubalus; species Bubalus bubalis. Next base: position 11,242,751 of record NC_059173.1, on the reverse strand, counting down.
CCCACATTCTCTGCATTGGGAGGTGAATCCAGAGAATTCTTAATCTCTGGACCACCAGGAAAGTCCCTAAAGACCTTTTTAAAATCACCACTCTGCTCACTGAAATTCTCTCTCACTACTTCTGGGGACTCATCATGCATTTCCAAGGAGTCTGTTTCATCACCCTGCTCAATCCCGCCTGCACTCCTTTGCTGGAGCTGTATCCATTGTCTGCAATTCCCTCCCTGGTCCACAGGTAATGATGGTACTTCCTCATTATTTGGAGGGGACTGGGAACGATAGAACCTTCATCCTGGACTTGCCAATAGACTAAGGAGACGTCCTCTGCACCCTATTCTCTGCAGAGGCCACACACTCCTCTCCTCTGCAATTGTTTATTCCACTGGAGGTGATTTGTTCAGCAAATAACAAATCATGATCCAATCTTCCCAGCTTCGTAACCCAAATTGGACCCAAATGAGGACCCTGGGTCCTGACTTTGCATTTGGACAAAGTAAGTGCCAGAGTAAAGCAGGGTCCTCAAACCTCTGCATCCCTGGGTAAGGCTCTCTTCTCCTGGGAGGATAGAGGATAGCATTTTGCCTGGGAGCTGGGAGCACTCACCAATGTAATCATTGGACTTGCCGATGTCATAGTCCCAGACTGAGATGTCCAGTGACTTCTTCGCCAGGTCACTGTGTTTGATGTCATAGAAAAATTCCTAGATGCAGCAGAGGAAGGTATGTCAGTGACAGGGTTCTCTGAGCCTTCAGCATCAGGAGCTAAGAGGCTGAGTCCGAAGGTGCATGGACCAAGGGGAGGCCCTTGTATTGGTTATTTGGAATCAAGGGGGTCTTTACCCCAGGCCTGATAATCCCCTTTCAACAAACACTCTGTATAACAAAGCCCCCCAGGCCCTATAATTCTCTTTTCAATGACTCTGCTTGAAGTTGGGAAGACCGGTGGGGTTTTTCTAAGAAGGCTGATTCTGGTCACATTTCCTTGAAGGTAGACAGACATGAACTCAGTCCTTACGTTCCGATAGCTTCTGAAGTGGTTTTCCTCCCTCTTCATCATTCAGAGATTAAAGGTAGTTGAGGTTTAGGTGTTTATGTTTTCAGATAACCTGATTTTTTCAATAACTCTTCTGCCCAATCATAAAATTCACTTATGTTCACTTTTAAAACAAACACGGAAGCAACCCTGGCCCCCCTACAAAAACCCAAAACCAAACTTATACTCTATCTACCCAAGAATGACCACGGTCAACGTTCCCCATGTGTGACCATATTGGTGTATGACTTAAAAAAACAATGTGAATATTAATTTGAATTTCATATCATATGAAATATTCAAATATTAAATTATAGAAATACCATATGAATATACTGTACTGTGGTTTCCCTTTTCCATTTTATAAGAGATGGTGAAAACCAATTTTGCATGTTAGCAGTTTTTTCTACATCACTACTTTATTCTTTATTTATTAATAATTCTTTTTTTCTAAATCACCACTTTAACAGCTTCATCTACCAGCTACGTGGCTGGACTGTAACCTAGTGCCCACGAGTTGAGGATTTAGGTCCCTGACAAGTCGCAGTGCGAATACAGAGGAAGGAACACCTTAAATGGGTATCTGGAGAGTGGCTTTAGCAGGGCTGGATGCATTGGCTGGGTCTGGGAGTTGAGGGAGAGGGAGAGGGCAGTGCCAACCGGGTGGCTGGTAAGGGGGACAACTGCTCCTATTTATTTCCTCAAATATCAGTATTATACACAATTAGAGTTGGTAAAGACATTCTCTCTCCAAACACAGCATCTTCCCTTTGACATTCCAAGTCTATAGGCTTTGTCTTGGGCTTGATTCCCTCCAGTGATGAGGAACTCATTCTTTCTTCCTTAGATAATTCAAGGTGATCTATGAAAGAAAGCTTTTTCTAAAAAAAACGTGCTTTACAACTTTCTAGCAGGGAATTTGTTCCACCTTCACATATACGAACCATTACAGCATATGACAAAAAATGGGACAACCATACCTCATTAAATTCAGGATTCAAGGTTTTCTTCTTAATTTGAGTCTTGTGTTTGGCTTTCTTTCCCATGTCTGGTTTCAGCCAGCTGAGAGGAGACATAAGAGGCTATTATGAATTAAGTTTAATGAATAGGAATAGCCTCCTGATGACCCTAAATGTCCAACTAGTATCAGGAGAATAATTAATTAACAGATCAGAAAGTGAATCAACATTAATAATGACCAGTGTGCATTAGAGCATTTACCTGGTGCCAGACATTACCTAAGCACCTTATGCACATTTAATCCTCAACAAACCCTAGATGGTACAACCGCCCGTTGTACGGGCGTTTTATGTATAAGTTTCCTTATATGTAATAAGGAAACTGAGGGACCAGAGAGGTTGAAACATGTGCCTCCAGTCACACAGCTGGGGGCTCAATCCAGCTGTTGCCTCTGGAGTCTGTGCTCTTAGCCAGGACTTTCTCCCAGTGGATCACTAAGAACCTGGATGATGGTGTCTGGGGCTTCACTACTGATTACCTCTTAAGCTGGGCATCTGTCTCACTGTGTGACCTTGGGCAGGTTCTTTGCGCTCTCGGGGGCTCAGTGTAAAATGATCTTGGGGAAGCTCTCTAGTTCTCCATTTGCAATGGACCCCCTCTCGGGCCCACTGACAGGCCCCGGCATTGACTCACAGCTTGACAAATGGGTCTGAGTAGCCATTGGCATCCATGGCCGCCAGGTGCACGCAGCGTATGATGCCCACGATGAGGCCTCCCTGCTGTGTGCTGTACATGAGGGACACCAGGATCTTGCCGCGTTCCTCTATGTCACCAATACGCTCCACCTGCTGCAGTAGGAGAAGAGGGTGTGTGGGTCTAGGACGGACGGGTTCTGGGAACGTGAATGCTGATCATTAAGAGACAGTCTGTGGAAAGCAGGAGGACTTGGGCCAGCACAAGAGCAGTTCAGCACCACAAACAGCAGACACTCCCCTCCAACCTCCAGGGGGGAGCAAATGATGAAAGCAACAGGCCCAGTCCTTGGCACACAGGGGCTGGTGGCTTTATTCTGACTTAGTCACAGGCCAAGTCTGACACTGGTCATAGACTGAGCCTGACCCTGATGCCAGCCCGACTCTGAGCTCAGAACCCCCCATCCAACCAGTCTTCTCAAAAGCAGAGTGCCTGGGACCAGGGGCATGGCTGTGAAGCCCAACTCGAGCCTCTGCCAGACGCACAGCTTAAAGAACCTGCCCTGCCTTCCCAAGGGGCGTGTGCCATTGCCCTAGTGCAGCAGAATTACTAGAAGAGCTTCTGCAAACAAGGCCAAGGAACACGAGGGTGTCTTCTGTGGGCAAGAGGATGGGCTTCCCCCACCTTGGGGGCTCCAGGTGTGAAAAGCATGCTCCTGGTCTCATGTTCTAATGCCCTGGGCAAAGGCACCTCTCATCATGAACCAACAGGCGGGTGGTTTGGGGAGAAAGAGTGGGAAACGGGCCATTGAGGGAGAGAAAAGGGAGATGTCAAACCCTGTTTGTGGCTTCAACTATATTTTTCCATTTTACTCAGCACTCACCTCCTCCTCATAGAGGGCCATGCCTCGGGCTGACCCAGTGGTTCCGGCACGCTTCATCTTGAGGAGGGAGATAGAAAAGATAGAAAAGAAAAATAGCACTGTCAATGGGGCTCATCGCCCTACTCAAGAAAGACCAGAGGCCCCCTTCTCCCCTCCACTAGCATCCAGAGCCATGATGAGAGGTCCTCCAAGCTTCAGTAGCCCTCCAACACTCCCCCTTTCAGCTAATATATATATATAAAATGCTAACCATTTGAGAGACCATGTTAATGCACAACAGCCTATGATGTAGATTGTATTAATGTCCCCATTTCACAGATGATGACACTGAGGGTCAGAGTGGTCAAACCACTTGCCCCAGTCAGTAAGTGGCAGACTACCGGATCCACAAAACAGATAAGGTTTTGTCTGCTCTGGTTGAAGCAGCACAGGGGCCTTGAGATCTGGTCCACCAGATGCTTCTTCCCCCATGGCTCCTCTGGGGAACAGAATGTGAAAAGCACTGGTTAAATCCAACCTCTCCCCTTTAGAGATGAGGAAACTGAGGTCCAGAGGAAAGGGCACAGTGCTTAGAAGATCCCTGTCCTTGGTGGGACACATGAAGGGAGTCAATGGTGAGAGGGTTAAGAGCAAAGATCAGCAGGGTTCTGGGGCCAGCACAGGCCTGTCCTGCCACCTCTGTGCCTCCGGGACTGGCTGTGTCCATCAGAGCAAGATGAGCAGACCCAGTAACTGAAGACCCAGATGGGGGCCTGGCCCTGTCCTGACCGACTGGACTCACTGAGGGGAAGGAGATGAAGCCTGAAGAGCCAGCTGTTACCAGGCAAAGACCCAGAGGAAAGGCTTCCTCCTAGCACATCTGGCGATTTATTGGAGCCTGGCATCCGGTGTAAAGTTTTCCTTGTTGCTTTGTCGGTGCTATAGAACACGGTGTGGCACACATGAGAGTCCCTCCTGAGGCTGGCCATCTGGCGGGAGGATGCTGCAGGCATCTCCATGGGGGCCCTGGCTCACTGCCCAGTGAGGAGGCACACTGGCCATTGCAGGAAAGCTGGGCTATGGCCGGTGTCTGAGAGCAGAGTCACCGACTCATATCTTAGCAACTCCCTCCTCTTTCTGGTCCCCAGGTAGCTCAGAGGTTAAAAAAAAAAAAAAAAAAAAAAAAAAACCTGGGTGGGTTGGATTATCTGTAAAAATACAGATTGCTAGGTCTCACCCTTCCTCACTAAGTCAGAATATCCAGGGAGATCTCCCATGAAATCTGTTTTGTAAAGCTCTGGTTTTAAAATCTCCAGTTGATTCTGAGGTGCAGCCCAATTGAACAGCCTCAGTGTGGTTCTCGTTCTTTCTCAAAAGGTGAGAAATAGCAGTTGTAATGCTTTATATGTACTCTCACATCAATCCTTAAAAGACCCTATAAGTTGGTACCATATTTTCCCATTTTGCAGATAAGAAAACTGAAGCACAGAGGGGTTAAGTCAAGGGATTCAAGCTATACTGCAAGTGGCAGAAACTGGGACTCAAACCCAGTCTGGCTCCAGAGCCCATGCTCTTAAGCACTATGCTATCCTGCCTTCTGTGTATCTCTGCGATGCTTTATGAACTTCTTGACTGACAGGTGGGTAAGGCAGCATTATTTTCTATAATAACAACAGTTAATTTATGCGTGCTCATTATGTGCAAGGTTGTTTTAGTTATGTCTTTCACACAACCCTCCTACGAGGCAGGTGCTACTGTAACGTCCATTTTATAGACAAGAAAAACTGAGGCCCAGAAGAGTTCAGACCCTTGGCGAAGGCCAGGGAGCAGGGACATGGCAGGGCTTTGAACATGGCAGGGCTTTGAACTCAGGCAGACCGCTCTGCCACACCACACTGCCCTTCAGAAGTGATGCTAACCAGGGTTGGAAGAAGGCATAGCCAGCAGGCAACCCTGATGTTCTGAGCTGAAATCTTCACCCTCCTCCCCAAAGCTGCCACAGCCCCTCTCCTGTCTGGCACCTGACAGATCTATCCCATCCTCTCCCTCACTGAACCCTCAGGGCATAGGCACTCACCGGGATCACCCGCTCCAGACAGATATTGAAGTTCTTCCTCTGATTGGGCTTCAGTTTCTTGAGGGAGAATCTGGTCTCACCAATAAACTCATTATGGCCAAATTTGTCCTCATCACAGACAGAGATTCTGTGGTCAATATAAAGGATGGGAATGAAAAAAAAAGAGCATATACTGAGCACCTATTGTGTACCAAGAGCTGTGTGCGATTGATGATGGTAGGGAACGTATAATGTGCACAGGAATAATACAACATCCTATTTATTGAACACTAGGCCAGGTATTTTTAATTTCTTCTTGATCACAGTATAACTTAATGAGCAGTAACATGCACAAACTTAAATTTTTAGCTTGCTGAATTTTGAATATGCATACACCCATGTAACCACCACTCAGATCAAGATGTAAAACATTTCAGCTGCCAGAAGACCCTCATGATTCCTCCTAGTCACTAACTTCCTCAAAGATTACCATTTTGTCCCCTTGGCAAGATTCCGTGTCTTGTTTTTGACCTGCATATAAATAAAATCAGATGTATAGATTCTTTTACATTTGGCTTCTTTTGTTCAACATTATGTCTGTGAGATTCATCCATGTCTATAGTAATTTGTCCTTGTTTTGGTTGTATAGTATTCCATCATGTAAATATACTCTAATAATGTTGCTGCATATGGGCATTTGGTTTCGAGCTATTTCTAGTTGTTATGAATGAAGCTGCAAGGGACTATTCACATTCATGTCTTTTTGTATGCACATGCATGTGTTTCTGTATTGCTGAGCCAAGCTTCTCCTGAGGTTAACGCACAAATTTAACCTCAGTAGAAATGTCTAAACAGTTTTCCAAAGAGGTTCCTTCAATTATATTCCTACCAGTAGTTTATGCAGGTCCTGGTTGTTCTTCATTCTAATTTCGATTTTGTCAGTTTTAACTGTTGCATTTCTGAGTAGGCCATAGTATCTATGTCGTTGTAGTATTAATTTACATTTCCCTGATGAGTAATGAAGCTCAGCTGCCTTTTCATCTGCTTTATGGCCATTTCGGCAGCATGTTTTGCAAAGTTAGGCTAGGACCTCTTCTCATTTAATTCTTTCCCTTCTCCCAAACCTATGGTTTCCCACTTTGTAGAGGAAACTGGGGCCCAGAAAGGTTGAATAATTTTTCCCTAGTAAGGGGCAGAGATGGCAACCCATTCCAGTATTTTTGCCTGGAGAATCCCATGGACAGAGCATTCTGGCAGGTTACAGTCCGTGGGATCGAAAGAGTCAGACACAGCTGAGCAACTAAATATCACACAAGGGGCAGCACCAGAATTTGAAGCTCCTGAATCCCAGAACACTGTATTGTCTTTTGCTACCCATTCTGTACAGCAGTAAGTACACTAGAGACACAAAATTGGCTGGTCATGAGAAAGGTACCTCAGGAGGCCCAAAGGACAAGTTGAGGCATGATAATTCTTCCTGACATATACTAAGAGGAAGGAAGGAATTTCCCCCTCACCAAGGCATGGGAGGCAGATAGGAACTAACAGCACCTTGCTCTTGGGCATCAACATTTGTTGAACGAGTATACTCCAGTAAAAAAAAATTGCTGAACAAGGTTCATAGTTCTAGAGGGTCAGAACACCCTCCTTCTGAGCCCCATGTGCACATACCATGCAGCCAGTAGGGGTGTGAACAACACCATCCTTTCTACAGGACAATGTGTCTCCAAAAACTTAAAAATAGTCACCATATTTGACCTATCAATGCCACTTCTAAGAATTTATCTTGAAGACATAGGTGCAAAAATAAATAACTAAAGATCCTTCCTATAGTTTTGTTTGTAATTGTGAAAAAGCAGAAATAACATAAGTATTCTATAATGGGGAGAAATCTTAAGAAAATTATGAAATAACCCTGGAAACGTTAACAGTACACATTGAAAATAATGTTGTCCTCACTCACCAGGGAAATGCAAAAACCACAATGTGACACCCCTACACACTCATCAGAATGGCCAACATGGAAAAGTGTTGATGAGGACGCGACTGGAACCCCCAGACACTGCTTGTTGGAGTGTAAAAACAGTTTCTGCTAAAACTATGGAAAACTGGCAGTCTCTACTAGAGCTAAACGTATACATACACTGCGGTTCAGTCATTACGCTCCCAGGTGTATATACGACAGAAATGCATGCAAGAAACAGCTACTGCAATGTTCCTAGCAGCACTATTTGTAATGGCCCCAAACAGAAAGTCAACCAAATGCCCATTAACAGTAGAATGAATAAGTGAAACTGTTATATCCACACAACGGAATACTAAATAGCAATGAGAAAGAACAACTTACAACTACACACAACTCGGGCGACTGTCACAAACAGATATTAAATGAAAGAAGACAGACATAAAAGAATGATGTGGTGTGATTTCATTGTATAAAGTACAGAACTAGACTAAGTGAAGCTGTCCTGTTAGCAATGAGGGCGGTGAACCCCCTTTGGGGAAAGGTTCTCACTGAAAGGGGGCACGGGGCGGCGGGGTTGGGGGGGGTGCTTCCGTGGTCCAGCGCTGTTCTGTTTTCTTAATTCAGTGTGTTCACTCTGTGAAAATGCATCTATCTGTACACTTTTCTCATGTGCACTTTTCTAAATGGATGTTACACTGCTATAAAAATGTGTGCCTAAGAAAATTTCATAGCTGACAGGAATGTACTTGGAACAGCCCCTTTGAAGAGGAGTTTGCATGTCTTGTAAAATTAAAAAGACCCACACCCTATATCCTATGATCCAGCAAATATTCCTCCTTGATTTCTATCCTAAGGAAATACTCATATGAACACAAGGAAGCATGAAGGATGTTCACTGAAAATTCGTTTATAATAGAGAAAAGCTGGAAGCTGTCTAAATGTCTGTCCACAGGGAACTGGATAAATAAAGTGGTAAACAGTCACATAAAACTTTAAGACATGCCCAACAATATCATATACTGTTTATAGACACATAATTATGCAGCTGAAGCATAGGATACGCTTGGGAATGATACCCATAGAATTCAGAATAGTGGTTAGCCCTGGGGAAGGAAGAAGAAAAGAGGTGGGGGATGGTGTATACAAGAGGAGCTTCAATTTGCATCTGTAGTGCTTAATTCTTTACCAGAAAAAGAGCAGAAGCAAATACAAAAAATATTAAGATTTTTGAAAGACTGTTTTTTTAATATTCTGTAAAAGTGTTACTTGCTCAGTCATGTCCGACTCTTTCCGACCCCATGGACTGTAGCCCGCCAGGCTCCTCTGTCCATGTAATTCTCCAGGTAAGATACTGGAGTGGGTGGCATTCCCTCCTCCAGGGGATCTTCCCAACTCAGGGATGAAACCCAGGTCTTCCGCGTTGCGGGCGGATTCTTTACCATCTGAGCCACCAGGGAAGCCTGTATATATATTCATGATATTTATTAATAAAGCATTTAAAAATATGTGATAAATCTATGCCGTGGAATACTCTGAAACAGTTAAAAATTAGGTAGATCTAATGTGTAAAATGTGTAAAATAAGTAGCTAATGGGAAGCTGCTGTCCAGCACAGGGAACTCAGCTTTGTGCTCTGTGATGACCTAGAGGGCTGGGATGGGAAAGTGGGAGGGAGACTCAAGAGAGAGGCGATATATGTATACATACAGCTGATTCACGCTGTTGTACAGCAGAGACCAACACAACATTGCAAAGCAAATATACTCTAATTAAAAAGTAAAATAAATATCCTGAAAAAAATTAGGTGGCTCTAAATGTCTTCTCATGGCCACAAACCTAAGATATATTGTTAAGGAAAAAGGCAAGTTCCAGATATATTCGAAAAGATATTTCTTATACTGTAAATGATGGTGTTTGCATATATATGTACACTATATGTATGTATATGGGGCTTCCCAGGTGGCGCCAGGTAAAGACCCTGTCTGCCAGTGCAGGAGACTAAGAGATGTGGGTTCGATCTCTGGGTCAGAAAGATCCCCTGGAGGAGGGCATGGCAACCCACTCCAGTACTCTTGCTTGGAGAATCCCATGGACAGAGGAGCCTGGCAGGCTACAGTCCATGGGGTTGCAAAGAGTTGGACATGACTGAAGCAACTAAACCACCACCACCATGTATGTATATAATGAATATACACACTCACAGAAGGAAAAAAGAGACCCAGGCTGAGGAAGGGACGGACATTTAAAGGCAGCTTTGTTTTCTCAGTAATTCTTCACAAGAAGAATATACTCATTTATTGAGTGCTAAGTGGCTTCAGTCATGTCCCACTCTTTGCATCCCCATGGACTGTAGCCTGCCAGGCTCCTCTGTCCATGGGATTTTCCAGGCGAGAATACTGGAATGGGTTGCCATGCCCTCCTCATTAATGCATTTTAATACATTATAGAAGAATATGAAGTGGCATCAGTATGTTGTTAAGTGAAGCTGGCTGATTATTCAATAGGATAGTCCATTCTTATAAACATTTTAAAAAATACTTAACTTTATTTAAAAAAATACTTTTGCATGCACACACACACAAATACACACGCTAAACCCAGATGTCAAGACGCCAAGATGTTAACAGTTTCACTTATCTGTACTTTCAAAAATGTCTACTCGAAATAGATAACATCTTTTAGAAGTAAAACTACCCTGAGATGTTTTAAGGCATAGCTCCTGGGGATCACGCGTGCTTGTCTGCCCAGCCGTGGCCCATCTCCGCCCTCCCACCCAGCAGGCACCTGAGGGTCTTCCTTTGCATGTCCTCGTCTGTGATGCCATGGTAGACCAGAGTTTCGTTCCAGATGGGGTTTCTGGTGTTCCGCAGGGTTTTTGTACGAAGCTTGTTGGACTAGAACCCAGAGAGATGGACAGACAGACACCTGCCTCAGTGGGGAGCCAGTCCTGCAGCCACATCCCCTGGGCCCGTTTAGTGGCTGGGTGACTTAGGAGCCCACTCCCCTTAGGAGTGTCCAGGGCTCTGTTCTCCCAAGTGCGTGTTCTCGGGGGAGTCGGGGTCAGGCTCTAGGGTGCATCACCAACACTAGACAGTGGGCTACCCCTCCCTCCAGGCCCTCTCATTGACCTTTTCATAAAGGTTAGAAAGTTACAATGTCTTTCTTTGAGAAAAATGATTATTTCCAGGACAGGGAGGCAGAAATGAGAGTCACTCACTCCTAGGCAGTGAAGACATAATTTCTGGGGATATTGGGACGATTCTCTCAATTTCCCCAAATAGAATCCTCCATGCTGGAAATTCCTTGGAAGGGACAAAATTTTTTATTTTACTCTAGGAGTGAGGCTAGAAATACACCTTGTGACAAGCCTAATTCATACTAACATGTATGACTGACTGGATTCTCTAGCAAAGCAGGTTTGGATTTAGGAGTGGGCAAAGGAGAGAGTGTCAAGGAGAAGCAAATGTCACTCGGAATAGGAGTAGTGGCCAGCTAGTTTGGCCATGGCCAGATGGGACTGTCTTTTCTTCACTTGATCTTAGCCTTAAGGCTGAGAAGCAATGGGACTGTCTTTTCTTGATCTAAACACAAAAAAGAGTGAGATAAAGTGTGTGTGGGGTGTGTGTGTATGCCTGCACACATGTATGTGTATCCTTTTTTGTCTTATGGGGCATTTGATACTTACAGAAATTTTTGAAAAGGCGTTTTCCTAAGATCACGTGTATAGTATATACCAAGTATATAGTCAGCTTTGTTTTTAGGACATTCATGTCAAATGAACACAAAGCAAAAAATAAAACTCAAGAAGGCACACTTTCATTTCCAGCCTTGTGTTCTGAGGGGGTCAATCCAAAGAAAGGTGAATTAATCCCACTTTTCCTCCCCAGAGCAAAATAATGATCAGCAGGTGAGGTGGAATGGGAGAGAAAGGTAGGAGGGACGGGGGCCCATTTTCTCTTAATGATAGAATATTTTCTCAAGTTATCTGGAGAGAGTTGTTCATCCCTGTTGAGAGATGTTTGGCTGCGGCACAAAATGGGTGGGGAGATGACCATGGTCAGCACTGGGGAGTCACTATAGCTGTTTGAGCAGGTCAGGGCATAACCATGGCATCTGTTTGTCTACTGGATCCCTGGTTTCTGAGTTGGAGAAATGAGCAGAGCCCCTGCCTCTTGAAGGAGGATGGCTCTGGCCCATGCCTTACCCCGTGCAAGGACTTTGCCAATCAGGGAAGTGGGGGCTTGGGGGCAGATATGGCTATTTTAGGCTCTGAGCTGGGAACCTTGGGTGCTTTCCAGAGCCCATGTGCCCGGCTTGCTGAGAGGCCCAGGCCATATGGTACCTTGCTGGCTCCCGGCAGGAGGTGCAGCTTAACGTAGGGATCAGCCAAGCCGTTCGAATCCATGGGCTTCAGTCCCTGTAAGAAAGAAGGCAATGGTGTGAGGGCCTGGGGAGGGCTTACTCAGCTATCAAAGGCAATGTGCAGTTATCGGTCCACCCTGTGTGCTTCCTCCTCTGAAGAAAGAGAAAGGAAATACAGCATCTCAGAATGAGCACTGGAATCAGGCAGATGAGGTTTAAAGCCTGGGCATGTCATTTACTGGCTGTGTGATCTTAGGCAAGTGTCTTAACCTCTCTGAGCCTCATTTTCCTCACCTGTCAAATGGGATGTGTCATGGGCTAGTAAGCTCTAAATGCATTCCCGCTTGTAAAGTGTTTGGCACAGTGCCTGGCACACTGAAAGTGCTCCATCAAGGTTGGATTGTTATTGCTGAGATGGAAGGACATGTCCCAGAATGGGTGGGAGAGGAGAAAAGGCTAGGGAGAGGAGGCTTGCGTTCTGGCCCTGGCCTCTTCACTTGCTTCTGAGACCTCAGTCTCTCCATCCATGTGATGGAGATCACAGTCTCTGTCTGGTCCCTTTTAGAGCTGACATGGGGCTCAAATAAACCATAGGGAAAGGAGTCTGTCTGGGATAGGAGTTAAGTTGGGCTTGTTAGTATGAGCAATTCCAAAATTCCTGGGGCTCAGGTACATTTTGTCTACTCCCTAGGCCCTGGCTGGGGAGGTGTCTTATCTCTGGGCTGCCACGGTCTCCTTTTAGAGCACTAATATCCAATCTCATGTGTTTCATCCTGTGATCTCTGGGAACCTCAGTTTCCCCATCTGTTCAATGGGGCTGATCACAGCCAATGCTTCATGGGATTCTTGGAGGAGTTAAGGAGCTCTCATTTGTGAAGGTTGAGCTCTGGTCCTGGCATAAGTTAAGCATGATCAGTGTTTGTTAGTACTATACGGGGACAGGAGGCCATAAAGTAGGATGCAAGGGGTAAATCTGGCCGGGGAGACTAGTGGGTAAGAGCACAGGCTTTTGAGCTGGACAACATAGGTTCAAATCCCAGCTCCACTTCTTCCTGGCTCTGTGACCGGAGCAAGTGTCTCAATTTCCCCATCTATAGAATGGGAATGATGATGGAACCTTCCTCATAGGTTTGTTGTGAAGATTAAATGGGACAAAATAATCTGTAGAAAGCCCCAGAGGGTGAATAATACTCGTGTGTGCAGGAGTGCTCAGCGACTCAGTTATGTCCAACTTTTTGCAACATGGACTGTAGCCTACCAGACTCCTCTGTCTATGGGATTTCCCAGCAAAAATACTTGAGTGGGTTGTCATTTCCTTCTCCAGGGTATCTTCCTGACCCAGGGATGGAACCTGGGTTTCCTGTGTCTCCTGCACTGCAGCTGGATTCTTTACTGCTGAGTCAACAGGGAAGCCCGAATAATACTCAGGTGATGGTTTCTTATCCATTTCTAGAACAAAGTTTATGAGAGCACAGCCTATTCTCGCTCATTCTAACATTCTCCAGCATTAGGGCAGTTCCTGGTACACAGTAGCTATTTAATAAGCATTTCTGGAATGTCTGCTTGGATTGTGAGTTTGCGAATTAGCAGATGTTGTGGTTTTCACATTTAAACGGGAACATGTTGGTTTGGTAAACATACCAGTTTACCAAAGTTACTACCATTCCCTAACACTTTCCACATGCTTTTCTTGTCTCTATTACCAACCTAGCCCGTAAGTCATTAAGCCCCTGTCTCAAGGGGGCTGTCATGGTGTGGCTTTCTCCCATTTCTGAAGCTGGAGGCCATTACATCTGGATTCAAATCCAGCTCTATCCCTTACCAGTTGAGTAGCCTCAGGCTTTAACTTTCTAAGCCTCAGTTTTCCCATCTGTACAATGGGGCTAATAATAATCTCTTCCTCAGAGGTTCCTGTGAAAATTAAAAAAGATAATGTAGGGCCTTACCTCACCATGTTATTGGGGGTGGGGGTGTAAATGCATCTAAACACCTGCTGAAGAAGTGACCTGGGTGTGTTGATCTAGAAGTTGTGTTAAGCATTTCACACATCACTGATCATCCAAACTGGGACATTTTGTGAGTGGGAAGGAGAGTTCTTAAGTATTTTAGCAAGGCAACAGGCATAATGGGGACCATCTGTGCAAACTGGAATACCCAGCTACCTTCTGTATAATACTCACCATTGCCCTTATGGGAGAGGCTCTACTATTATCCCCAAGGCACAGAGAGGTTAAGTAACTTCCCCCAAGTCCCACAGCTAGGAGCAGGAGAGCTGGTGTTAGAACTCAGGAAGTCTGGTTCCTGAGCCTTGCTTGTTCTCTATAGACCAGACTTGGGGCAGGGGAGATCCTGGTTAGTTTTTAATATTTCCTGGGGTTGGCACTGGCATCATCCAGCTTTCCTCGGGGGCTAGAGTGGAGTCGGCTCACTGCCCCTGAAACCTGCAGTGTAGAGATGCTCTTCCAACCTGGTCTGCCCTTCCCGCCCCCTCAGAAGGCCAGATGACTGTCCTTGTATCTGCAACAACAGGGCTTCCCAGGTGGCTCAGTAGTAAAGTATCTGCCTGCCAATGCAGGAGCCACAGGACATGTGGGTTTGATCTCTGGGTTGGGAAGATCCCCTGGAGTAGGAAATGGGAACCTACTCCAGTATTCTTGCCTGGGAAATCCCACGGACAGAGGAGCCTGGTGGGCTATAGTTCATAGGGCTGCAAAGAGTCAGACACGATTGAGGTAATTTAGCACATCCGATCTGCAACAATAGGCCCCTGACTGTCTGCTACTCCCGCTTGACAGCCACATCTGTAGAAGGAGCTGTTCAGTGACTTGTCAGCTGTCAAGATCGGCTGTCACTGCCTCCCGGGTGACATCTCTGCAGTGCCCTCCAGCGGCTGTGGATGGGGCAGGTCTCAGCTCTGCCCTTGAAGCTTGGTTGCCTTCATTCCCAGGAGGCAGATACAGTTAAGTAAAACCCCTCCCGGACCATCCCCACAGCAAGTCCTCCCCGAAAGGAATTAGCCGTGGCCAGTTCCTGCGCTTTTCTCATTACTGTCACTGTCACGGACAGACAAGGCCATGAAGGAGACAGGCCTAATAACCCATGCCCTCCCCAAGTCCCCTAGAAATGCCAGAGCAGACTGAGCGGTCCCCAGCTTGGCCCCTCACCCACCTTGGCCTTCATGATGGTGCAGTGCAGGGAGCTGTTGTCCTGGTCATAGAGAAGGCTGAACTCCAGGGCACCCAGGGTGGCTGAAGAGGACAGAGGCAGGCACCAAGAAGACACTCATTCAGTCATTCAACAAACATTTCCTGACCACCAACCATGTGCCCAGTCTGGGATAGGCATTGAGCCTACAGGGCAGAGGAAGACTTATCTGGACTTCTCATCCTCATAGACCCTCCTCTTCCTTGGAGCCCTTGGCACACCTATGATCAGTTAATCATTTGTGCAATTGCCTAGTTAATGACTTCTATCTGCTAGGCTGAGAACCCCATGAGGGTAAGGCTGTGACTGTCTTGTTCACTGCTATGTCCCCACTGGGCACAGCGCAGGGCACACAGTTGGCACTCACTTACTTGCCGAAGGAATAAATGAGTCTTAGCGTTTGCTGTTGCCTGTGTCTAGAATGCACTTCCTCTAGATCCTCCTGTGGCTGGTGACTTCTCATTATCCACTTCTCAGTTTAAATTAAATGCTACCTCCTTAGAGAAGCCCTCTCTGATTGCTCCATCTAAAGCATCTACCTTCTTGGTCATTTCACCCTATTTTACTTCCTTCACCATGCTCTGTCTCTGTTTGAAATCAACTCATTGGTACATTATGTGTCTTTCCACTAGAATGCTATTTCCATTAGATCAGCCATCTTGTCTGTCTTTTTTTTTTTTTTTTTTTTTGGGCCACGGTATCCTTAGCACTTATAATAGTTTAGGGGCACCTAGTCGGTGCTCAATAAATACTTGTCAATACAGAGATGAGTGAGGGAGGGAGCCAAATACAGAGACAGGCTTGTTATAAATCATCAAGGACATCTCCTATTAGGGACATACATAGGCTGGGAGGGATAGTCTAGGCTTG
This sequence comes from Bubalus bubalis, assembly GCF_019923935.1. Taxonomy (NCBI): domain Eukaryota; kingdom Metazoa; phylum Chordata; class Mammalia; order Artiodactyla; family Bovidae; genus Bubalus; species Bubalus bubalis. Next base: position 11,226,747 of record NC_059173.1, on the reverse strand, counting down.
GCAGGTCAGGAAGAGACACTTTAGGTGGATGGAAGGAGCAGTGGTCACTGCTCTGGGCAGAGGGGCCAGGATTCCGAGAGCCAAAAGGTGGGATAGACATGGCGCCTTTCCAGAGCAGAAGCAGCCTGTGGCCGACAGCTGAGACTCCTTTCCCCCAAGCCTGCAGCCCCGCGGCCCCTGGGGGAGACAGGACAGCTGATATTTCCTCCAGGTCTGGCCTCCGATCTGCTGCAGCATTGACGCTGACCGTCGGCCCCTCCACTCACTGTCCATGTGAACTAGGACAAGCCTTTGAACCTCTCCGAGATTCCAATTCCCTATCTGTGAAATTGGAATAAGAAAAGTGACTATTCCTAGACTCACTGGGATAGTTAAAGTGAGCACATGCACGTAACACACTTAGAAAAGTGCCTGGCACAAAAGAAGAGCTCAGCAAGTGTTGACTATTACTATTATTACTTCTGATGCGCATGTTGCATAATAATAATTCCTCATGGGTGTTTTGTACTATATAAAATGATTTTTGGTTTTTGATGCCCTTTCTCAGGAGGTACCTCAGTTTACCCTGTACTTGTACTTTGTACTATATAAAATGTTTTGTGTGTGTTTTGTACTATATAAAATGATTTCTGGTTTTCGATGTCCTTTCTCAGGAGGTAACTAAGTTTACCCTCCCCTCAGCCCCGCATGGGAGGCAGTATTTACTCTCCTTTTTACAATGAGGAGAGATAACCTGAAGGGCCAAAGCCATTCCACCGATTACAGCCATTGGTCCATTTCTTTGGAGCAGGTCCAGTCTCCCTGTCTGACCAGCAGTTCTTGGAATGTCCCTCCAACCCCATAATGTGAATCAAGTCCAGACACGACCCATCTGTGCTTCCTTCCAGCTCACAAGGGCCACACCAGCTCTCCCCTGCAGCACTCAGCCACACCCAGGAGAAGTGCCACTGGGGTGTGTGTGTGTGTGTGTGTGTGTGTGTGTGTGTCCCCTTGGGACTCAAGCTTTGAGTGAGAGAAGCACAGAGTCGACACTTTATAAATCATCGTGTGGATGGATGCAAGAGGAAATACCAGAAAATTTTAAATCATGGTTAAAAAAATGACTTTTAGAAGACACACTAAAGAGTGGGAAACCATTAAAATGCATGCCTCTTTGTATACACCTAGGAGTGGAATTGCTGGGTCATATGATAATTCTAGGAAATCACCCAGCAGAACATTGTGAATGTAGTTGAATTATACTCATAAAAAACGATGTAAAAGGTAACATTGATGTTATGTATGTTTTACAATGATGAAAAAACCATATAGCACCTATACTTTAGAAAGCTGATGTCATTTTGTGAATTTAGTAACACAAATTTGTATTTTTATAACTTGGCTAATATGTTTATGGGGGGCTGGGGTATACAGGGCTGTCCCCAGAGCCATTCCTGTTTCCCAGGGGGTGAGCACTGAAGCGACTTTTTCAGCCACCCCTCTGTTACGAGTCACCTACTTGCTTCATCCGAATCATAGCTGTTGGCTTCCTCCTCGTCCTCCTCAGGGGGTGGGGGCTGACGGGCCGGGGCCACCACCGGCTGGGGAGCAGCCGCAGAGGCTTGGGTATAGGAGCCCGGGGGGTGGCCCGCTCGGTCCTCCCTGCTTCCAGCTGCCGAGTAGCCTCCAATTCCCCCGGTTCTCTCCTCCCGGGGTTGGGCGGCGGCCCCTGTATAGTCGGGGTCACTGGGAGCCACCTCTGCAGGGGAGACGGGGAGAGGGTGAGAAAGAGGCAGCTGAGTCCCTGTGTTGGAACTCTAGCAACGACAACTGCTGCAGGGTTATGCGAGTGATGAGCACCAACCAGGTGCGTGTCAAGCTTTGCACCAGAATCACCCACTGCTCTGCAATGGGGGACTGTCACTTCCCTTGGACGGTGGGGGGGCACACATCACGCTGCTCCCCAGATCTCAGAATGTCGCCTTCGTCAAAGCCACCCAAGGAAGGTTTGCAAAAATGCAGGTTCCCGGGCCCCAGCTGGAATCTAAAGGCCCTGTGATGGGGCCTTAGAATCTATGCTTTATAACAAGCCCCGTGGGCTGGTTCAGATGGAGGCAAAACAGACCTCACTGAGAGCGCTCACTGGTGTGGGCTCTGAAGCCAGGCAGCCTGGGTTGGAATCTCAGCTGTGTGTCCTGGAGCAAGTGACTTGTCTCTGAGCCTTAGTTTCCTCATCCCCAAAATGGGGAATTTTAAGACCTGAACGTGCTCAAATAGTAGTTCAGTTCAGTCACTCATGAACCACAGCACGCCAGGCTTCCCTGTCCATCATCAACCCCTGGAGCTTGCTCAAACTCATGTCCAATGAGTCAGTGATGCCACCCAACCATCTCATCCTCTGTCATCCCCTTCTCCTCCCGCCTTCAATCTTTCCCAACATCAGGGTCTTTTCCAATAAGTCAGTTCTTTGCATTAGGTAGCCAAAGTATTGGAGCTTCAGCTTCAGCATCAGTCCTTCTGATGAATATTCAGGACTGATATCCGCAGTCCTAGGGACTCTCAAGAGTCTTCTCCAACACCACAGTTCAAAAGCATCAGTTCTTCGGTGCTCAGCTTTCTTTATAGTCCAACTCTCACATCCATACATGACCACTGGAAAAACCATAGCCTTGACTAGATGGACCTTTGTTGACAAAGTAATAGCTATCATTTAAACATTTTTTTTCCTAATATATGTACAGGAGGCTCAGTGGTAAAGAATCCACCTGCCAATGCAGGCGATGCAGGAGACACGGGTTCGATCCCTGGGTCAGGAAGATCCCCTGGAGGAGGAAATGGCAACCCATTCCAGGATTCTTGCCTGAGAAACCCAAGGACAGAGGGGCCTGGTGGGCTACAGTCCACGGGGTCACAAAGAGTCGGACACGACTGAGGAACTGAGCCCATCGCACAGTACCTGGTGCATGAGCAAGCAGTGAACATGTTGTATTGATTGGGGCTGTTACATATATACCATGCAATAATCACTGTCACTTGGAGTGATCTTGCCAAGAAAGAAAGAAGTTTGGAGCAGAGAAGGCGACATCACTTGAGTGTTTGCCCCAAGCACTGCCCTGCCTCCACTTCACAGGTGTAGACACAGGCCCAGGGGCTGCAGGTGATGGTCAGAGGCCGAGTGCTAAGGTTTTCTATGTTTCGGTTTACTTAATCCTCACAACAAGTCTACGAGGTAGGTCTTTCTGTTATTCTCATTTTAGAGATGAGGAAACTGAGGCTCAGGGAAGGTAAGTGACTTACCTAGGGTCACACAGTTGGGAAGTGAAGAAGCAGTGATTTGAATCCAGGCAGCCTGTGCTCTTAACCACTGAATGTATTGTCATTTTCTGTCCATCGAATGTTAGTACGGACTCTCTAGAGTTTTAGAATTTGGGGGGTCCCTTAGAGATCATCAGCTAGGTCTCAGGATGCAGTATGGGCCAAATGTCTTGTAGCCCCTGCTCTCTCTATCTCCGCCTCTGTCTCTGTCATTCTCTCTCTCTCTCAATTAGTGAAAGAGAGGTGGTCACCCACACAGGCACAAAAAGAAGTGAACACTTGCCTGGTCTCTGATCTGGAAAGCGTCCCGTTGGCCCCGGACTGGGTCTGCTGCCTCCTGGGGGTCCTGAGTGGGGCAAAGAGAGAAAGAAGCTTGGAACAGAGAAGGCGGCATCATTTGAGGGTTTGCTCCAAGCCATCCTCATTTCACGGTGCAGACACAGGCCCAGGGGTGGTGGATGATGTGCAGAGGTATCCAGGGGTGCAGGAACAGTCCCACTGCAGGGATCCTGGGGCTGGACAGGCCTAGCTTCAAGCCCCAGTCTTTCCCTCCTGAATCTCAGCTTCCTCCCCACTTCTTCCCATCACCAGCGCGGTTGGTGATACCTGCTCTTCACGTTTTGCTGGCTGTTATGAGGTCAATGAACTAATGAAATAAGAATCACTTGCAAGGTAACAGGCGAGTCCATGCTTTGTGTCCACCATTATTACCGGGTCATTACCAGTCCAGAGGATTCTCTACATTTCCAAAGCTTGGGATGTGGGAGACAGCCACAGGTTTGGGGCATGAAATAAAAATAACATTCAATGACACAGTGAGAAAGCCATTCTGGGCTCCATTGGTTCGATACTGATCCCATCATGGGAAAAGTCTTACTGCGGTGCTACTTTTCTTTAACACTTCTCTATGTCTTTAGCACGTCTTTATAAGTGTCCCTTTTGAAAAAGCAAAAGAGGACAGGCCTCAGGCTCCAAACCTTCAGTAGGCCAGTGCACTGAGAATATCACTGCGCTCTTTTATCTTCAGTACATTAATCTTTTAAAGATTTATTTAATTTATAAATTAAATTATAATTTAATATAGGCTGTGCTAGGTCTTTGTTGCTGTGTGTGAGCTTTCTCTAGTTGTGGTGAGTGGGGTCTACTCTTCATTGCTGTTCGCAGGCTTTTTATTGCTGGGTGTCTCTTGTTGCAGAGCACGGGCTTTAGGCACACAGGCTCAGTAGTTGTGGTACATCGATTTATTTGCCCCATGGCATGTGGGATCTTCCCAGAACAAGGATCAAACCCATGTCCCCTTTCATTGGCAGGCAGACTCCTAACCACTAGACCACCAGAGAAGACCCAGTATACTAATTTTTATAATAGCTTCCACAATAGGTTGAATTGCATTTCCCCAAAGATGTTCAAGTCCAAACTCCCAGTCCCTGTGAATGTGAATATTTAGGGAGAGGGTCTTTGCAGATGACCAAGTTAAGACGCAGTCATTAGGCTGGGCCCTAATCTGATATGACTATTCCCTTATAACAAGGGGAAATTTGGACACACAGGACCCAAGCATGGAAGGAGGATGATGTGAAGCTCCCTCTACAAGCCAAGGAATGCCTGAGGCTCCCAGAAGCGAGGGGAGAGGATGGGACACATTCTCTCTCACAGCTCATGGAAGGAACCAACCCTGGTAACATCTTGATTTTGGACTTTTGGCCTCTAGAACTGGGCCACAATACATTTCTTTTATTCTAAGCCACCCAGCTTGTGATATTTGCTATGATTGCCCTTTGTGCTGTTTAGTCACTAAGTTGTGTCCTATTCTTTGAGACTCCATGGACTGCAGCACTTCGGGCCTCCCTGTATTTCACTATCTCCCGGAGTTCACCCAAACCCACGTCCATTGAGTCGGTAATGCCATGCAGCCATCTCATCCTCTGTCGTCCCCTTCTCCTCCTGCCTTCAATCTTTCCCAGCATCAAGGTCTTTTCCAATGAGCTGGCTCCTCACATCTGGTGGCCAAAGTATTGGAGCTCCAGCTGCAGCATCAGTCCTTCCAATGAATATTCATGACTGCCCTAGCAAACTATTAATAATACACTCTCTTTTTTTCTGGTATGGAATACTGGTTTCCCATTATTATAGGTTTCTTTTAAAATAACAAAATTTTTAAAATATTTTATTTATTTATTTGGCTGCACCAGGTCTTAGTTGAGCGTGTGGGATCTAGTTCCCTGACCAGGGATTGAACCCAGCTCCCCTGCATTGGGAGCATGGAGTCTTAGCCATTGGACCACCAGGGAAGTACCTAAAATAACAGCTTTTTAAATGCACCTATCAGGAATTATTTCCATTCTTTTATACAAGCCACATGTGCTCAAATTTTCTCATGTTACTAATCTCTTGCCACTATTTCTTCCTGAATCTCACATACCTGTCTGAGAACATGTGCCTTTTTGTTAAAGTCCAAGGTCCTTAAATTTTCCTTGAGAGAGAGTTTATGATAACAACATCTCTCAGTTATGTTTTTAAAGGAGGTCAATTTGAAGCAAATGTTAAGGAAACAAGAGGGCAGATGGTAGACGTATGTGGTGAGAATTGAGAGTGGAGTGACAGTACTGGAAGGTGGAACACACTGGGGGATGAAGTACTGGCACTTCTTGCGTTTAGGTGGATATGATGCTACCTACCCCCTCCCACCCATGCTGGGCTCCCAGCCTCATTCTATTCTAGTACTACTCATTCTAAGGGTCTTGAAAGAGTTTAGAGTTTGGCAGTCGCTGCAGCTTTGCAAAAAGCCCAGCGGATTCTGCAAGCAAAAGTGGGAGGTATTGTGGTCACAGCTGAGTGATGACCTGGGTGGGCAAGTGGGTGGCAGGTACCTGGTTGCCCAGGCTGGGGAGGTGCCGGGCTCTGCATTGAGGCCAGGGCAGGTCTAGAAGCCTGGACTGAGTTGGTCCGTCTCAAACCTGAAGGGGAAAGAAAAGAGCCTGTCATGTTACACACACACACACACAGACACACACACACATAGACACACACACACACATGCAGTCAAAGCAGGAAGAAGCTTGGGATTGGTGAGCTGGCATAAGGTATGGTCCTCTGGGTATGAACTGGAGGTAGCTTCCTGACATTCTCGGCTCTTTCAGACCTTCTACTCCTCCCCTCAGTGTGTTCTCTCCTTTCAGTACTTAGATCACCCTGAGCAAGTCACAGCAGCAACGTGGGTATTGAAAAGCCCAGGTTCTGTGATGTTACTCCCAACATCTATGACTTTGCACAAATGACCTGTCCTCTCTGGGCCTCAGTCTCCTCACCTGTCAAATGGGATAACAGTACCTAGCTCACAAAGTTGTGGTGGAGACACATAATGATACAATACATGCAAAGTGCTCAGAACAGTGCCTGGCATGTAGTAAACACTCAACATCTGGTAGATTTTAAAAATCAATTTGGAATTTATTTTGGTACTTGTGTCAAGCTGATTTCCTTTTTTTTTTTTTTTGTCGCACCTTGTGGCATATGGGATTTTAGTTCCCAAACCAGGGATCAAATCCGTGCCCCTCCTACAGTGAAAGCATTGAGTCTTAACCCCTGGATGGTTAAGTAAGTCCTAAAAGACGGTTCTTATCTTCATGAGGACTTAGTTTTGCATCCCAGATTTTTCTTTTATAAGCTGTGTGTCTTTGGGCTGGTCACTCACCCTCACTGAACCTCAGATGCTTCATGCAGGCAATAACTCTACCCACTTGATAACAATGGGCTGATGGCTTATTTATAAGAACTTATTTAATTTCACACCCTGTGAGGTAGGTGCTTTATGAGCTCCATTTTACAAATGGGTAAACTGAGGCACAGAAGGGTTAAGGAGCCCACCTAATGTCTCCTGATTAGTTAGCAGCAGAGCCAGGGTTTGAAGTCAGGTGTTTGATCTCTGGAGTCTACCTGAGACTTTTAGGCGCTACTGCCTCTTGCTGAGCTGCTGGGGGATCAAATGTGGATGATACACATAGCAGATCCTGATACCCAGAAGCTAAGACATTCCCTTGTCCTCGCTCACCTCACTGAGCTGGATCCTACTTTTCCTGAATTTACATCTTTTAAAAAAATGTATAACTTTTATTTCCAGAAATAAAAATGTGTAGGCTTTATAGTAAATCCTTTTTTTTTTTTTTTTTTTTGGCTGCAGCCTGTGGCATGTGGGATCCTTGTTCTCCAACCCAGGATGAAACCCGTGTCTCCTGCATTGAAAGCATGGAGTCTTAAACACTGGACCACCAGGGAAATCCTGATTATTATGATTTTTTTTTTTTGCCCATGCTGAGTGGCTTGTGGGATCTTAGTTCCCTGACCAGGGATCAAACTCATGCTCCCTGAAATGGAAACTGTTGAGTCCTAACCTCTGGATCACCAAGTAAGTCCTGAATTGAAACCTTTTTCACAGGAGAGATGCTTGAATGCTCAGAACAGAAAGTACTTGGCCACCTCTGGCTGGGACTAACTAATCCCCAGGTCTTATCTCAGGGTCCTGCATTAGCACAGCTTGTTTGGTTGTTCATTTTGGTCTTTGTTCATCCATCCATTGACTCACCCACTCATTCAACAAGTGTTCACTGAATGTCTACCAATGGCCAATGAATAAACGGATAAAACACTGTCCTCCCCATTCCTTTTGATTCTTTTCCTCCAGGAAGCCTGTCCGAATTTGCCCAACTCTCTTACCTGCTGGGCTCTGGCTGGGGTCCCCAGCAGCCATGCCATGGCTCTGGTCCCAGCTGTCTGAGTCCCGGCCAGAGGAGCTCATTCGTGCCTCAGAGGCCCTGCGCACAGGAGGCCCGTAGCTTCCTCGCCCAGGAGCAGAAGTCATGTCAGGGCCTGGAAGGAAGGCATGAATTGAATGCAGAAAGGGCACCTGAGGAATGGGGGAAAGGACTCCTGTCCCCAGAGTAGAAGACAGAGTCAGCAGAACCCACCTGTCTTCTGACCTGGGCCCCTCCTGTCTTCAGTGTCACCTGCAGAGAGAGAGAAAAAACTGACAAGGGGTATGTATTTGATGTTTTTGAAGAGGCATCACTTAAGGAGCTCACAAAAGGGTCTGTCCACCATTCCTCAGAGCTAAAAAAAAAAAAAATTTTAAATTTCCTCTCCCAACTTCCCCTCTAATGTAGAGACTGCCTACAATATCACATTATTTCCTTTGCAAATGAGTTGGGATCATCAGCTCTGTATTCTTTCTAGAATGTGCTTTGTTCACTTACTTTGATTTTCCCCAGGATTCATCAGGCATGCTCCAACCTCAAGCCCTTTGCAAGCGATATTCCCAAAGATTTTATGGGCACTTTTAACCACCTTGGTCAGTTTCTCCCAAATATCTCTTCAGACAGCCCTTCTCTGACCATTCTGCCCAACATGAAGCTTCTATCCCCTCTACCTGTTTCACTTCTCTTCCAGGCACCTATAAGTACCTGATATTTATTGTATTTGCATTAGCTGTTTGTTGAGCATCTGTTTGTCCCACTAAACTTTAATTGCATGAAAGCACGGATTTTATCAGCTTCATTCACTGACTCCCTAGGGCTTAGAACAGAGCCTGGAACTCACTAGGTGTTCAGTAATTGCTTGTTAAAAGAATATTGAAAGCTCATATCATGGGCATAATTCTAAATCTATTATGAAATATCATTATGTCTTAAAAAATGTACATGCCTTAATTTAAAAATATTTCATTGCTTAAAAAATGCCAAAACAATTGCCATGGTAACATCAAAGACCAAAAAATGATCACAAATCATTTTTTTGTGTGTGAAAAACTGCAATTACTGTGAAGTGCAATAAAGCAGGTGCAATAAAACAAGGTATGCCTGTAGCATCTCATTTAATCTTCAAAATAACCCCATGAATAATTAACCTCATTTTATAGATGAGGAAAGAGTTTCAGAGAAGTTAGATTACTCATCCAAGCTAACACAACTTGTAGGCTGCAAAGCTGGAATTTAAATTCAGGTATTCCTGGGCTCAGATATTCAATGTTGACAGTTATGCTATGCAGTCTTCTCATCTTAGAGGGAGTAACGCTTAACCAGGGAGAAAGATGCTCTAGTGATGGAAACCCAGGGCTACAGAGTATGTTGACAGTTTGGTGAGTCTCTGCAAAGAGCAGAAATTGCTCATGCCTTGCCAGGATAAAAGTATTTGTTGAGTGCCTTTTGAGTGTCAGACATGTTACTGGGTGCCTTGAGAACCTATGATTGGGCACTTCAATTTTGGCGACCTTCAACTATAACTTTCCTTTCAGAAGTACCGCCTGCACTCAACTCTGGAATTGTCGTTCAGACCAGTTTTTATCACTTCATCAAAAGTACTGCAAGAGCTTTATGTGGTCAGTCTTAGTGGCCTTATTAAATTAAAATGTGTTCTATTGAGGTTACATTTTTTTTTTTTTACTGTTTTGTCACTCTTTTATTATCATTTTAATAATTAATAAAAATAGATAATAGTGATAATATCCATAGTAGCAGTAATTTTCTTTTTGCTAATTTCCTTTTTATTCATCTTTCACTTTTAATTAGTCCAGTTTTGGATTTGCTGGTGATTGATATAAGAAATATCAGGAGAAAATAAGGCCTTTTCAGCAAGCCTCCAATCCCCTGTCCTCCAGACTCCAGTGTGTATTTTGGTGCTGGGAGTCTTTCTTAGTTCCTAATTTTGACTTCCATCTCTGCTGTACCTCTAAATACTCCATCAGGGATGACAACAAAGCCTTTTGGGAGCCTGGCATTGCTGGAGAGTTCCCTGTGCTACTCTCTTGATAAGGGTTCATAGTGAGTTGTGAAAGGGACATAGGAGTTCTAGACCGAAGCCCAGAGGCTGGCTGGCTATCCACCAGCTGGGCAGAAACATAGACATGATGTCAGGACACCCTTCAGGTAGACCAGTTAGCCAAGATCTGTCCTTGGTCCTGAAAGAAGCAGCTGTATTTTCCTACCTCGAGTTGGAGCCCGGGCAGGGTGCTTGGACTCAGGAGTGGGCTGCTCAGGGGCAGCGGGCACAGGCTCACTGACTGGCTGCTGGGGCTTGTTCTTCTTTATGGGCATAGGCTGTGGGAGGACCTGTTTGGGGAAGCCCTTGAAGAACCATGCTCCAGAGCGCTTCCACACCTGGAGGAGGAGAGGTAGAAGATGAAGTCATGGCAGCTGAGCACTATTGCTCCTGTCTTGATGAATGCTAATTTTCCACTTTGCTCCCTGTCCTCAGAGCACCCACACAATAGGCTCCAGGAGCCGAAGGGGACCCGTCCACTCACCTCTCTCTGCTCGATGCAGATTTTGCAGAGCCATACAGGGTGTGGGCGGTTGTTGGAGGTCTCCACCCCACACTTGGTGCAGACATTCTGGAGACAAAACACAGCCCAGTGCACACTTAAGATATGTCAGGCTCGGAACTGCTGGCAATCAGAAATGGCTGGGAAGGGTGGCAATGAAGCCCCATTCTCCCTTGTTCCTCACCTGCCTCCCATGATCAAGGCAGTTAGAATAAAGTTCTAATTTGAGTCTTGATTTCTGATAACAAGAACTGGAGTCATTCCCAAACCCTCAACGCAGGGATTCTCCAAGAGTCTCTGTGGGGCCTGAGTTTTCAGCATCCACACCAGGGAGATCATTGACATAATTTTTTAAAGAGTGACTATTTATCTGTTTCTTACTTTATTTCTTTTTTCTTTCCCAAATGAACTGGAGACAACCTAGACTATGACTATAGATTCAACTCCTTACAAAGAAGGAAGTTATCTGAATAAATGCTGTGACTATGCGATGGAACATTATACTTTTGGCTGAGTTTCCTGCCAATCAAAACAAACAGGTCACAAAATTCTCACTATCTAGTTGACTACAGAAGGCAGGTTTTTTGGAGTAGATAACCTTCCCCCAATATTCAGGTGATATTATGGATCTCTCCAGCTGGATTGTTCCTTTGAATTCCTTTCCTGGGAATCAGACAGACCCAAGGACAGTTGTGTTTCTGTCCTGGAATGGTCAAGTGCAGACAACCTGAGCAGAGGGTACAAGGTGGAGAGCATACAAGCCCCAAGAGTGAATGCTTGAGGCTTTCCTGCCAGTCCAGTGGCTAGGATCTCATCTTCCAATGCAGGAGGTGTGGGTTTGATTCCTGGTTGGGAAGCTAAGATCCCACATGTCTCATGGCCAAAAAACCAAAACATAAAACAGAAGCAATATTGTAATAAATTTAATAAAGACTTTAAAAATAGTACATGTCAAGACATCTGGAAAAAAAAAAAAAGAGTGAATGCTTAAGAAGACCAAAGTCTAACTTGGCCTAACTTGGCTAGAGAGAGGCTTTCTAAAATGGCTTGTACTGTAACCCAGGGTAGAGCTTGCTGTGTATGCTGTCCATGTACACATGTATAGGCATAAGCCCAGCAGTTTTGTGTTTTTTCTGGCCACATGGGATCTTAGTTCCCCAACCAGGGATTGAACCTGCACCCTCCCGTGGTGGAATCACGGAGTCTTAACCACTAGACTACCAGGAAGTCCCCCAGTATGCTCTTTAGGATGACCAATATCTTGCTGAGCCAGAATACCCGTAGGTTCAACGACAGTTCATGTTCTGCCTCATTCTCCCAAGGTCATCCTGTATGGAGCAGAGCTCCAAGGGGACAGAGGGGTCAGCATGACATCTAGGGGAGGAACCATGCACAGGCACAAGAGCATGCTAGAAGGAATCAACCCAAGCTCCATCCCTAAGAGCAAAGGCCCCCAAAAGGCTGGACCCCAGGCTTAGGCCCTCTGCATGGGATGTGCAGGGAAGCAGGAAAGGGGAGGGAGATGGTACCTTCTTACAGTCCTCACACACCACACAGGCGGAGCCCAGCATCCCCAGCTGTTCTCCACACAGGATGCAGCGGTTCACCCCGTCCCCGGCCACGTTCTTCCTCATGTTCTCTAGGCGGTCCACCAGGCGCCTGGAAGCAGAGTCAGGGTTATATGGACCTTACAGGACCAGGGACCACCAGCATCTCCCTCAATACCTGGCTGATGGCCTTAACCTTTTCTGGGGCACATATTCTTGAGTATCTGATGATGACTAATTGGGCCACTCCCCAGAAAAAAGGTACATACATTCTGATATATTTCAGAACATCATGGAACCCCTTTCCTGTACCCCAAAGCCTATCTATTCTACTAACTTCAGATTAAGAACTTTAATCTTTTCTCCTGTCACCTCCTCCAGGGACATTGTCTTCTGAACTCCAGATCTTTTTATCTAATCGTCTACACAATGTCTTCACTTGGGTCTCAAACTTGCGCTTTCAACTCAACTCTTCATCTTGGTTGCTCTTCATTCCATCCCCAGGAAATCTGCTCCCATTCTCAGGAAGCAGTAGCGCTATCCACTAACTTGCTCCAACCAGAAACCTAGAGGGTCTTTCTGAGCCCCTACTCTCCAGACCTTCAATGACCCTACCAAATCCTATTGTGTCTAACCCCATAACATTTCCAGAATCCACCCACTTCTCTGTCTTCACCACAGCCAAGCCACAGACATCTCTCCTCCAGATGACTGCAGGAACCTCTCAGTCTCTGTGTCTTCATTCATCTCCTTCTATCGTCTGTTCTCCCCACCACAGCCATGGAGAGATTCCTAAAACATAAATCTGATCATGGCACTCCCTCTTCCTCCTAAAACCTTTAGCTGGTTCCCATTCCACAAGGTTTCTGTGATCCTATGCGGTCTGGCCCTGGATAAAACCCTCTTAGTTTTATCTTCTAAGAGTCTTCTCCCTCTTAGTTTTACTTCAGTGTTATAGTTCAGTGGTTCTTTAAGTCTGATGACTAGAACATCAGCACCAGTGTCTCCTGGAAATTTGTCAGAAATGAAAATTCTTGGGCCCCGACCCAGAATAACCTAATCAGAGAGTCTGGGGGTAGGGCCTGGCAATCTGCTTTAGCAACCCCTCCAGGGGATTCTGGCAAAAGTTTAAGGACCACTGCTCTGGTTACCCTGGTCTTCTTTGAGTTCTAGTTTTCCTAACTGCCTCAGTGCTTCTGTATATTCTGTTCCTTGTGCCTGAAACATGCCTTTGCCCATTGCACATCTTTGTGATCTCTCTCTCTCTCTCTCTCTCTCGCACACACACACACACACAATTTTCCTGTCTAGATTCCCCTTATCCTTCATTTTCCATATATATTTCATATTCCAATATCCCCTCCCCTTAGAAAACTTCTCTGACTACCCATTTTATTTACTCTAATTGCAACCCTTCTGCATAGCACTTGCCACATGTATAAGTAATTGTGGGATTGTCTACATTAAGTAATTAGTTAACTGTGAGTCCATCTCTAGATTATGAACTCCCCTGGGTCAGGGATCTTGTCCTCAGGGCCAGAACAGTGCCTGGTCCACAGTGAGTGTTCACACATGATGGTCGAATGAATGAATGAATGAATGCAGCCCACCTCCTAAATATGTAGTCAGCAAAAGCAAGCTGAATTGAATGTCAAGTGACATATAATAGCAACTTATACTTACTGAATACATAGTGCTTATTATACGCTTGGCATGGTATGAAGTGCTTTACCATCCAACCCTAGGAGGTACTATTAATAAGCCATTTTGCAGGTAAAGAAAGTGAGTCACTTTCTTCCCAGGACACACTCTGAATAGCACAAGGCTGCGCATAATGACTCTACCTGTGGGGGCATCCTGCTTCGATCTCAAGTGGGTTGTTTTTGACACGTCCCACCAGCCTGAGGGGCTTCCCAGGTGGCGTTAGTGGTAACCCACCTGCCATCCCTGCAGGAGATGTAAGAGACACAGATTCGATCCCTGGGTCGGGAAAATCCCCTGGAGAAGGAAATGACAACCTCCAGTATTCTTGCCTGGAGAATCCCCATGGACAGAGGAGCCTGGAGGGCTATAGTCCATGGGGTCGCAAAGAGTTGAGCATAACTGAAGCGACTTAGTATGCACACATCAGCCTGAAGTCATCTCCTGCTTTTTCCCTCAAACAAAACCTTATTGTTTCCGTTCCAGCCACCACCAGTGGAATCAGATGAAGTTGGATCCTGCCCACCCCTCCACGTGCTGGCTCTCAGCTGTGGACACCAGAGGCATGAGAACCACTGGGATGGCCCTTGGGCATCACAGGGTCCAGGAGGTCCCTGGCCAGCCCTGCTAGCAGCCACCTGATGCTGACTCTCCCCACAGCCATCTCTCCTCGGTCCTGCCATCCGCTCAAAGCGCTCTAGTCGCTGTGTTATAAATAGCAGCTTCTCTGTGTTCCATTCAACAGGGGAGCCCACGGAGGAGCCGAAAGCAGTTTGTGGGCGCTAGAGCCTGCTGTGACCCTGATCAGACAGGGCTGTTTAGGGAGGCAGCATGTGAAAAAGCAAAGGCAGCACGCTCTCTTCCTCTGCCTCTGCCCCAGCCCTTCCCACATTTTCCCTAGAAATGGTTTTTATAGGATGATGCAATGATGTGAGGCAACCAAATCCAGGGGCTCCCGGGCTCAGTCTCAGTACAGCAGTAGCCAGTGTCTACTGAGCACTTACAATGTGCCAGGCACAGAGGTGAGCACTCCACATGGGTTTCCTCAACAAATCCTTCCAGCAGCACTGCAAGCTGAAGACTATGCTTTTCCTCATTTTCCAAATGAGAAAAGTGAAGCACAGAGAGGTGAATTGAGATACTCAAGTCACACAGTAGGGAGGTGGGTAGGGAAAGCCTGAACTCAGATTCAGGCAGTCTGGCAGTGTGGTTTTTGAGTCCCTGTTCTTTTTTTTTCTACATTTAAGTAAATAAAAAATCTTAGTTCCCTGACCAGACATGGACCTGTGCACGCCTACAGTGGAATCATAGCATCTTAACCACTGGACCACTAGGGAAGTCCTTCAAGTTCCTGTTCTTATTCAGACCTCGCTGCTGCTACTGCCAAGCAGAGCCATGGGGACCTTCTTGAACAGTCCAGCCTCCCCCTGCTCTGTTCCGTTGCCTTTCTCACATCAATGGGGCCTCAATCACTGGTAAGTACCAAGTTGCACACATGAGTCTATCTCTTTTGCCTCTGACTTCTCAGAAGCTGGGATAAGACACCCAACAACTGAGCTGCCATCTAGTTCCCCTAAAGAGTCCCCGACGTAGGATGGAGAAATCTGGATGTTAGCCTTGAATTTTGCCTCTCTGGGATGCAATTTCCTCATCTGTAAAGGAGAAGGTGTTGGGCTAAGTTGGTCATTGTCAAATTGTGTTTTATGGCACCCCAGAGGTTCCTCAGAGACCATCTTGGGGCCACTCACTGGAGTGGTATAGCGGGAGTAATGCTGAGAGCTATTTCATTCAGAGTATATCTGTGTTTATCTCTTTCATTTGTTTGAGCTTTTGGATTAGATTTCCTTCAGAAAGTTGGTTCCACTATTTAAAGAAACAGTTTGAAGTTGTCTGGAGCAGACAGATTTGAAGATGCTTTTCAATGCCATAGAATTACCAAATGTTATGCGACAATGGTAAGCTAATGGAGGCAGAGGATGGTAATTGCACAGTGTCATATATATATTTTTCTTTTTTGGAGACACATATTTGTTCTCACATTTTTTTCCCTTCATCCACAGCCAGATGAAGTGATTAATCTAGCCAGAAAGTAGTTACATTTTGTTCTTCTCACTCTATCAGTGGTGGTGATGGTGGTGAAGGGGGCAGTCCCAAAGCACAGAGAGCACTAAGCCTGGGCTAGAATCTAGTTCTATGCACCAGTAAACCATCTTTGCTTTTCATGAGTTTCCCTTGTGGCCTTCTGCCTCGAGTCAAGCTTTGCCAACCCAGCTCAGGAAGAGAGCATGGGCTAGATGACCCAATTCTAAACTGCAGCATACTTTACTCAGGAAACCTAGAAGGCTCACCTGCTGCCACTTGCAAACCCACACTCTTGCATCCCTCTCAAGATGCTTGCTCCTTCCATCATTCAGTCCTCAACTCCAAAAGGCCCCATTAACATGCATTGTACTGGGAGTGCCTCATTAGCTTATATCAGTGGCAGCAAACGGCATGGAAAAACAGATTGAAGATCATCCAGATCTCTCAGCATAGTGACCCTTGTTATTTGTGAATTCAGTACAGACCAATAAAGAGAGAGGGTAGTGGAGTAGGGTTGGGCAGACCTTCCTTCTCTGCTCAAAGACAGGGATGAGCAGGGTGGCAGGTGTGGGGATGTTTCCTGTAGCCTGACCATTCGGACAACCTCTCTGCAGCCCCAGATGCTAGGGCCTCAACAGGGAGGGCCTGAATAGCCAAGGAGCATAAATTTGGAAATAAAACTTTGCAGGGAACTAAGTCCAAATTATGTCATGAAGACCATGAGTCATAGATGAGTCTATCCTGGTGATAAAATATTTCAGTTTCTTCACCCCATAAGGAATGTTTCTTGTTACCAGTCTTGGCAGGAAAGTCCTATATGCACTATGAAAGACGCCTGTAACCCTCAATGCATGTTAATGACCCAGAAGAATTAAAAAAAACAACAACAACCAATGCCTGGGGTCCCAGCTCTAAGACTTCTCAGTTATGGATTTGATTACACTCGGAAACCAGTATTTCAGCCTGTGGTCCTGTTGACGCATGGGGTATGTTCTGCAAATGGATGGTCCATCTAGATTACCCTAGAAGAGTGTTCAACATTCAGATTCTATGGGACTGGGATGGGTTCCAAGTGTCTGTAGCTTGGAGTAGCTCCCTATGGGATCTTGGTGCTGGTGAATTTTTGGCCACATTTTGAGAAATGCTTCGGTAGGGAAGGAAGCAGTGGGACAAATCACACAAGAAAATGCTCTCCTCATTATGTTAAGTGGAGGAAAACCCCCCAAATCCATGCAGAACTGTGATCATGATATAAGGCTGGGTTTGGAACAAGCTCATCTGAATACATGTGCCTAGTGTGCATCAGGCCAAAAAAAAAAAAATTAGAAAAGAAACACACTGAAATATTCACAATGATCATTTCCAGGTGGTGGGATTATGAGTAACTTTTATTTCCGCCTTTAATACCTGTGCTACCCTCTTCCCTTAAGCACTCAGTTAGCTGGACTCCTCTATACTTTCTCAACTTTCTATGATAAACATGAGCTACTTTATGTTAGACAATAAAATTAGCATTTTTGGAGATAGAGAACATGTAGGCCAAGGGTTAAAAGCGATGGCCTTAAATCCTACCCCTCATCCAGTCAATGACCTAGAAAAAGCTTTGTGCTCTGCGTGCTTTCACCCAAACAAAATGTGAGCAGTTAGATGAGATGCACCTCAAGCTTCCTCCCCTGGGCAACACTCAGGGATTCTCAGATGCTGAGGCTAAAGCATCAAGAATTCTCCTTGTGTTTTGAAACTGAAGGACCTTCACTGACAGAGAAGACCCATCCGCATCGGCAGGCTAGCTTTGTTTGCCTGTCTAATGTCTCCACATTAGGTGCCCAATTAGCTGGACACTGTACGTGGCTGTCACTCTCTAGTTATGTCTTTACATGCCTGATTAACTTTATGATTCCTACTCGTGCCTCAGATCCAGGAAACCCATCCATCACCAGGCTGGGTGCTTAAGGGGAGCTGATGGCTATTCAGTGAAGTTGGGTGGGCATCTCCCGTTTCCCAGGATGTTTCCGGAGGCACCAGAAAGGTTAATGGTCTCCTCCTCTGGGCACCAACAGACAACCCCTGGAGGTGGTGGGAAGTGGATTCCCAGGGTGCTCTGACCTTGCTGTCCAAATAGACGCAGATGGGCTATTCATTCATGTGACGAATATTTATGGAGAAACTACTATGTGACAGTAGACAGCAAGGACACAACGGGGAGCAGAACAGATGAGGGGCCTGGCGTCATGGAGCTGGCATTCTAGAGACTCGGACATTTTTACATGATCACATTGATCATCATAATTCAGCTCAGAGAAAGTACTCTGCAGAACAAGCTGTGAGAACTCAGAGGGAGGGACATTAAGTAGGATGGGGCCTCAGAGAAAGTGACCACTGAAATGAGACCTGAGGATAAAGAGGAGCTGGACCAGTAAAGAGGGTGAGGAAAAGCACTGGAAGAAGAAGGAACAGCAAGTGCAAGGGAGTTGAGAGTTGCTTAACAGGGCTTGGGCGGAACGGCAGAAGATGAGTCTGGAGGGGTGGGCAGGGGCCATTCCCTGCAAAGTCTTGAGTCTAACAGTGATGGGAAAGCATGAAAGGTAGAGGTAGAGGAAACCCAACTTCCCCCATTTTGAGACAATGTATGGACATATGAACGGAGCCCCTGGAGTCTTGGAACATGAGTTTCAAATGCCAAAGGGGTTCTAGGTGGAATGAGGCAGGCAGGTCACCAGACTTTGTCTACACATGGGAGGGACCGGGTCTCTTGAAACTATAAGATTGTCCCCAGTGGCTCTAATTCAGTGGTGAAAGTGTATACTAGCAGCAAGCCCGTGAGATGCCATCGCATGCTAGCTGGCTTAAGGAGTCCCTCTGTGTTAGCTTCTTAGTGCTTCTGTCACAAATTACAGCCTAGTGGTTTATGACAGCACAAAAGTCCTAGAGATTACATACCTGGCCCAGGTTTCACTTAGTCAAGGCACTGGCAGGCAGGGCTGCCTTCTTTCTGCAAGCTCTAGAACATCTGCTCTTTGCCTTTTCTAATTTCTAGAAGCTGCCCACATTCTTTGGCTTGTGGCTTCTCCCTCCATCTTCAAAGCCAGCAGTCTAGCTTTTGCCAATCTTGCTGTTACCCTCCCACCTCTCTCTTATAAGGACCCATGTGATTATATTGGCTATTCCAGGGTAATCTCTGTATCTCCAGATTCTTAATCATACCTGCAAAGTCTCTTTGGCCATGGGAGGAACACAGTCACAGGTTCCAGGGGTTAGGATGTGAACATCTTTGCAGGGTAGCATTATTCTACCCACGACACCTATATTCCTGGGATGCAAGTTCTGTTTCCACCTGGTTCAGGTCAGAATCAGATTCAAGTCCTTTTCTCTGGAGCAAGGTTTGGGCAGTTCCTCCCTGCCTGGCTGTGGATGTCAGAAAAATCAAGTTTTTGGACTCTGTGAGTTTCTGATCACCTTCTCTGGGTACTCAACCCCAGGAAAACATAGAGTCTCTCCACATGTGCACACGCACATGAACACTTGCACACACACACACACACACACACTCTTTGAGAATTAAGAAATGTGAGGCACTTATGATGCAGGAGTTGGGGTGTCCATTCTTCAGTGACCTTGCTTGGGTGCACAGTGGACTTTGGGCTTTGGACTTTGGACTTTGCGATTTCCTGGCTCTGAGACTTTAAGAAAGTTACATAACCTTTCTGAGCTTCTGCTTTCCATCTGTATATTTAATGAAAACAAAGTCCTTGCCACCTGGAATTGTTGCAAAGATAAAACGAGAGTGTTTGTAAAATGCCCGGAACACGGTAACTACTCAGTTGTGGCTGCTGCTAATTATTTCTTCTGGAAATTTGTAGCTTTAATAGCTCCCTATGCTCACATTTTTTTTTCTGTGTAACCAGGGTGCTAAAATCTGCACATGAAATCCATCTTTCTAAAGCTTTTAAAGAGGCTGCCGTGACTAGAAACTGACAGAACTCATGTGCCCGTCTCTAACCACACACACAGATGGAACATACAACCACACAGGAACATGGGTGTGGTTGTCGCCCGCATACAGAGCATGCTTTCACACACACACGGCTGTACACACTCTGCTTTTGCAAGGAGCCTAGCCCTAGTTGGCTGCCTTCTGCAGACAAGGATACCAGCCAACTGCAGATCTGATACTGCTTGTTCGTTGAGCTCAGCCTTCCTCCAAAAAATCCAAATTGGCCCCAGAAATGTTCAGGCAACTGCTTTAGAGCTTTCAAACTGGCATTGCTGCAACATCTTGATGAATGTTGAAGAGAAGCCTAATAGATGTACAATTGCTCCAGAAAGTAGGTTTAATGGGGTGAGCTGCAGAGCTGAGAAGAACACCCTGCCTGTGAAGGTGTATTGGCTGTACGTGCTGGTCCCTGAACTGGTGAGGAAAATGGCGAAAAGCTGGGCCTCCATCACTGATGGTGTGGAGACAGAGAGCTGCCTTTAGAGCCATGATGGAGCGCGACTGCACGATGGTTTGGAAGACGCAGCGGAGTGAGAGAGTGTGTCATGTTGTATCTCTCTCTCCCTCACATACACACACCATTAATTCCAGAGTCATGCTGCTTTCCCCATCACCCTAATTGCCAAGTGGGGAGATGCTACCACTAGGTTTATTAGACTTGGCATTTCCTGAAGTCTAGTCTGGGTCATCTAGACTGTGAACATGGCTGCTCTGAAGGGGGCTGGTCTGAGACTCCAACGCCAAGGTCTCTCGGGAACCTGTCCTTAAATGACTAAGTCCCTCCATCATGAAGCCATGCTGCCGGCATGCAGAGTGCATGCAGTTCAGACTCATTAATTTCTACTGCTGTTTATTACCGTCACTAGCTGGGGAGCTGTTGATCCTACTCTCTCTCCTTGATGGATTGGTCAGTGGGATTCCTGTCTGGACCCCAGCACTTTGGGGAAGGGGGTCACCCCGGGTCAGGGTTGGAGCCAAGAGAGAAAGCCCGAGGGCTCCGCTGGGCTAATGTAGTCAGCCAGGCAAGGAACTGGGTCATTTAAACCCAATAATAGCAACAGTTATCTGGTGCTGTGCTAAGCATTCCTTGTGCATTGTTTTCCTTAAGCCATACAACCTGTGAGGTCAGTTCTATTATTCACTCCCATTTTGTGGGGGGTGGGGGAGCGGAGAACAAGGCACTCAGACAGGAAGTCACTTACCAAGGGCACAGAGCCAGCAGGTGGCCGAGATGCGACTGGAGCCTGGGTCTAGCTATTTGGACGCTGTTACCCGCTTTGGAAGAATGAAGCCTTTGTTTCTTTTCAGTGCTTACAGTTGGGGCACCTCCTAACTCCTGCACCTGCCCTTTCTTGTCATGGAAAGTAGGGTTGAGAGAATATGCTGCTGAGGCCCACAAGGGACAGTGAAAGGTGAACTGCCCCACTGTAGGAAGAAGTGTGTGACACTCAGTCTTTTAACCTGAGTGAATATATAAGACACCCTGTAAATTATTGACTTCCCTGAAGCTCTGAAGTCATTTGTCAATTGCCTTCCCTACCTGCACCTCTGAAAGGCAATAAGATAATGCGGAAAGACAGATTCAAGTTCAGAGTTTGGTTTGGCCATGAAAAGACTGTGTACCCTGGGCAAGTGCCTTAACCTCTCTGAACTTCAGTAATCTCATCTGTGAAGTAAAGACAGTAGTCTGTCACTCTGAGAGGACATAGTAGGGATTAAAGGTAATGCAATATATTTGAAAGTTCCTAATAGAATGCTTGGCTATAAATGATTATCTCTCTATCAGTCAGTTCAGTTCAGTCACTCAGTTGTGTCCAGCTCTTTGCAATGCTATGGACTGCAGCACGCCAGGCTTCCCTGTCCATCACCAACTCCCAGAGCTTGCTCAAACTCATGGCCATCGAGTCGGTGATGCCATTCAACCATCTCATCCTCTGTCGTCCCCTTCTCCTCCTGCCTTCAATCTTTCCCAGCATCAGGGTCTTTTCCAGTGAGTCAGTTCTTCACATCATGCGGCCAAAGTACTGGAGCTTCAGCTTCAGTATCAGTCCTTCCAATGAATATTCAGGACTGATTTCCTTCAGAATGGACTGGTTGGATCTCCTTGCAGTCCAAGGGACTCTCAAGAGTCTTCTCCAACACCACAGTTCAAAAGCATCAATTCTTGGGCACTCAGTTTTCTTTATGGTCCAACTCTCACATCCATACATGACTACTGGAAAAACCATAGCTTAAATCTCTCTATAGAATAGCAGAATAGGCATCTAACTCTGAAGCCAGCCAGTCTGGGTTTGCAATCCCAGTTTGCTTATTAGCTGTGCAACCCTGGGAAGTTGCTTAACCTCTCTGTCCCTCAGTTGCCTCATCTGTAAAATGGGAATGATAATAATATGGCTTAATGCATAAAGCTGTTGTGAGGGTTACATAGATGAATCTGCTTAAAGCTTTGAGTACCCTGCCAACACATGGTGTTTTTTATTTTTATTATTTTATTATTTTATTTTATTTTTATTTTATTTTATTTTATTATTATTTCCCTAGAAGTTGAGTTATGGTTACAGGAAAATTCTCATTTGTTTCTTCTTCCTTTTTTGAGTCACTCAGCAAGAAGGCTAGAGCAGTGATTCTCAACAGGGCGTGATTTTGCCCCTCAAGGGGGCATTTGGTGATGTTGGGAGACATTTTGGATCGTCACAGCTTGGTAACAGTTCCAGTTACTACAGGCATCCAGTTGGAGGGAGCCAGAGGGAGCTGCTAAAAAATTCAGGGCACAGAACCACACCCACCAGAAAGAATTATCTGTCTCCAGATGTAAATAGTGCCAAGGTTCAAGAACCTTGGGCTAGATGGACTTGGATGTGGACATAGTCCAACTCCAACTCCCCATTTTATAGATGAGGTCTGGTAAACCTCAAAGTTAAAATTATTCAATGAGAGACTTAGTCAGTTGGGTTTAGAATTATCCAACATGCATTCATTTGCTCTCTTCTTTTTATGCCAGGCACTGGACTGCTTAACAAATTAGGAAGACATCTGTTTTCACTGGAGGCTTCCCATATAGCTCAGCTGGTAAAGAATATGCCTGCAATGCAGGAGACCCCGGTTCGACCCACTCCAGAATTCTTGGGCTTCCCTGGTGGCTCAGCTGGTAAAGAATCCGCCTGCAATGCAGCAGACCTGGGTTTGATCCCTGGGTTGGGAAGATCCCCTGGAGAAGGGAACAGCTATCCACTTCAGTATATTGGCCTGGAGAATTCCATGGACGGTATAGTCCATGGGGTTGCAAAGAGTCAGACACGACTGAACGACTTTCACTCATTCACTCACTATTTTCATCTTGTGCAAACAGATTCCCTGTATTATTAAGGATGCATGGACATAACAAAGTGTTGATCTGATCCCTTGAAAAACTGAGGTACTACTCAGTGTTTCTCAACATTTGGGGGTTCAGAATCCCCCCAAACTTGATGACATCTATGAATATTTCTTCTTAAAAATGAATACATACACACAGATAACTATGTTTATAATATCAGGATGCCCCAGAACCCCCGAGTTCTATCCACAGAATGTCTAGGACTCCAAGTTAAAAAAAAAAAAGTAGCAGGGTGGCTTGCTGTCAGTTTGTCAAGCCATAGGAAAGATGCCTAGCTAATTAGATGCAGCAAATTCCAAGCAATATTACTCACTTCTCCCTCTGTCCACACTTTGAGAAAAATTCTAGGCTAAGACTATAGGGGATGGTGGAACTGAGATGGGGAGGTGACAGAAATCCAACAGATTTTGTCAACAACAGTCTCCCAGTGTCTCTTTGACTTCCTCCTCCATCACAGTGTTTGGACACCAAGGTTAATGACAAATCCTAATTACTTCTTCGGATCCATCTGTTGAGGGACATCAACCTCAAATGGAAACCACCAGGCTGCCTGTCCCCTTGCAGACAGAATATATGAGCAAATGCCTTTGAGAGGTTCTGAAGGAAAGAAATATGATAAAGACATGGAGGAACCTACCAGGGAAACAAAACAAAAACAAAACCTGCACACACAAGTTTCCCCAGGCAAATGTTTAATTCCAGATTTAATATGCTTTAAAAGTCCTGTGGGCACCCTCTGGGTGTCTGTTCAATTCACAAAGGACCTTGGCACTCTCTTGAGAAGCACTCAGCATCCTTGTTTGTGTAGCCTGGCACCTCTGGTCACGGCTGATTGGATGAGAGGCAGGCACTTAGGGTGACCTGGACCAGAGTTCCTTTCTTGGGAATTTGGAATTAGGGCTAAGAAGAATTATAGCAACTGAAGAGGTATAGTATGTGACTATATTTTCTAAGATGTGGATGAGAAGCAGAACTTCCGTGAGTCTAGGCTGTGTCCTTGCAACCCTTAAGATACCTCTGAAATCTTGTATTCAGTTCCCCTTTTTGCCTAATGGAGTAGAATCTCCAAAGAAAACTCCCATTTACAGCTTCTTCCCCTGGATGTGTAAGTCATTCTTCCAGGAAGAGGTGGATCTCTTTCTCCTCTCCAGTAGAACCCAGTGGAGGGATGCTCTACCAGTCCCAGACCTAGCTGTTAAGAATCCCGATGACTTCCGCCTTTGCTTTCTTTGCCAGGTAAAGGAACTCAGGTCAGACGACTAAGTAAAGAAAGATTTCTTGGAAAGAGAGCGGCCATGCAGAGCACACTGTGTGAAAGGGTTGGAGCTTTCCTGGCCCTTCCAGTCCAACCCAGTCACTCATTGAATGCAGTTGAAAGAGTGACCCCTTGCCCATGCTACACGGAGCAGAAAATCAATCTGTCAGAGTCCTGCCTAAATTCTTAACCCACAGAATCATGAAAAATAGTAAATTGTGGTTGTTGGCAGTCAGTAAGTGTCGGGTGGTATGTGATGCGGTCACAGATAACTCAAACAGTCTACCTGGAATTAATTTCCTTTCTTGCAAGCCAAATGTCCTAACTAGTATAGAAAGTTTACAGCAGTCAGGCCATGCAAAATAAATTCTGAGATCCCACTTAGCCTTGAATAAGGAATGTGGGGACAAATGAGGCTCTTTAATGAATTTCCCTTCTGGCTATCATCCTTCCCTCTAGGGATGCTGAAGAGAGTAGAGCTTGATTGTGGGCCGAGTAGTGAGTGAAGGTTTAGACACCCTCTTGGTCAAAAGCAAAGAGGCTCCAAGGCGAGAACCAGCTCTACTCAGCTGCATTGCCTGGGACTCCCTGGGGCATCTAACTCTAGCTAAACCACCCCAGGGAGGCAGCGCCTCCTGGGACACCTGAGGCTGATTCTCACTTGGAATTCTCCACAGCCTTAGGACCATGGAGACAAGTTCTGACAGCTTTGGAGGTAGAAACAGGTTAGTAAGATCACTGGGAAGGAATCACTGGGCCAGTATAGAAGGGATTCTAGTTTCTAACTCCCCCAAAAGTGGGTGAAGTTGGTCAGTCATGTCCAACTCTTTTTGACCCCATGGACTGTAGCCTACCAGGCTCCTCTGTTGTGGAATTTTCCAGGCACGAGTACTGGAGTGGGTTGCCATTTCCTTCTCCAATGTCCCCTCCAAACCTAAGCTTTAAACGTTCCTATATTCTGCAGAGTCTAACAATTTTGAGGCCAGGCCTTCAGGAAAGACACCTAATAGGAGCATAATTCTGAGAGTCAGCCAGAGAGGGACATGTCTCTTAGCTCTGCGTGACTTTGGACAAGTGACCTAGATTTTCTAAGCCTCAGTTTCCTCAGCTGCAAAATGAGGATAATAATAGAACCTACTTGATCGGGCTGAGAGGAGCAGTTAATGAGTTAAGCCTATATGAAGTTTTTAGATTCAGTGTTTGGCACACAGTAAATACTCAGCCTATAAATGGTACCCATTATAATGATTGCTTATTATGTAAACAATGACTTTGCATATCTCTCAGATGACTGTTAGGTAACAGAAAAGGAAGTTCAACATCACAGAGCTGGTATCTGGGCCCAGAAGGGGACACAGTTATACCCACAGGTTTAATAGAAAGAGCTCATTTGCTGAGAGAGACAGCCAATAACATGGTACAAGGTCCTCCACCAGATACTCCCAAATACTTTACAGTCAGAACAGGAAGGATTCTGAGACCCAGGGTGACCTGCCTTACTGGATGTGTGGGGAACTGAAGCCCCCAAGGCTCATTAACTGAGCCTCAGGTTCTGGAGGGGGAACCCCGATGGCACCCCGTTTTCAGCCTCACTCTGTGCCTGATGTGTCGCTCTCCTTTCATCTGACTCCACTCTGATCCTCTCCCAGGGAAGTGTGGGTTGAACAGGAATGAGGGCAGGTTCGAGCTCATAAGACACAAATAGCATGGCTTTGCCTCTGGCGATGCTACCAGCGGGGGCTGGCAGCTGGAAGGGCGCGGGGAAACAGCGGCAGCCAGAATCCTCCAGGACTGTCCTGCCTCCTGGCAGGATGAGAAAATGTAGTGTTTCAGCAAGGGGACACTCTGTCACCATGCGCTTGGTCCTGGCTTCACTGGAAGGCTCTCAGATCTCCTTCAGGGGAAGCCAGGGGCTTGCCAAACCACAGTCTCGGGCATAATTCTAGAACGGAGGCCTTGGTCGGTGTAAAGAAACACATTTCCTCAGCAAATGTGTTGTTAAATGATCATCACCATTAACTGAGCATGTGCCCTGTGTCAGGCACCATGATAATATTTTGCATGTGAATTAAACATTCCCAGAGAAGTGTGTGCTGAGTTATCCCTATTCTTGCTGTCCTTCAGTCACTAAGTCGTGTCTGACTCTTTGCGACCACCTGGAATGCAGCACACCAAACTTCCCTGTCCTTCGCTATGTCCTGGAGTTTGCTCCAACTCATGTTCATTGAGTCAATGATGCTATCCAACCATCTCATCCTCTGTCACCCGCTTCTCCTCCTGCCTTCAGTCTTTCCCGGCATCAGGGTCTGCAGAGGCTCAAATCAAAGGCACCTACTTCCTGTGTGTTCATAACATCATTTTCCATCCAGGAATAAAATGATCTGCAGAGCTTCCCCATTTTGCAGATGAGGAAATTGAGGAAGGAGGAGCTCAAGTGGCTTGTGCAAGGTCACACAGGGGATTAGAAATAGGGCTGGAATTTGAACCCAAGTCTCTCTGACTCTGGGGCCTCAGGGGTTAACTGCTGTGCTCTTCTACCACGTCACCAGATCAGGCAATGTAGCAGGACATGGGGGCAAAGCAGGGAGCCCATCTACCCTGTTCTTGAATGTTCAAGCTAGAATCCACTTAATTCACAGAGATCCCCTTAATTTACACCCAAAGGCAGCCCAGTCAACAGGGATAGATTCTGATATAAATCTAAATCAGCAAGTCATAGTGTCTTCTCTGGAAATTTGGACCCTGGACTACAAAATTCCAAGCTCTCCAGCCTCATGGCCACAGGAGATGCAGAAAGAAACTGACTTGGGTGGGTGGGAGGAGCACTGTCTGCCGTGTTCACTCACTCACTCCACAAATACTTTACCGCACACCTACTATGTACTAGGTCTGGGGATTCCATGGCGAACAAAACAGGTAACAATGTCTACACTCAGGAATCTTATCATCTGATAGGGAGAGACACACAACAGTCAAACTCAATGTAAAATACAAAGCGTGTTAGCTGGTGGGAAAGTGCTATGTAGGAAAAAGGTTGGAAGTTCTTGCCTCCAAGCAAGAATTTAACATCCATATCCTTCTGCAAGGATATCCTATTTGCAAGGCTGAGGCCCCTTGTTGGTTGAAGTGAACACACACTCAAGCTCATACCCACACACTCACAAAACCTCCAGCCTGGACAACTCCTCACTCCTGATATATCTTTTTAAAAGCAAAATAAAAACTCAGCCATGTAAGCAAGCCCCTCAAGACCTCTCCCCATTAGCAACCTACCCAGGAAGCTGATGGAGGGCTGAACACAAGCTGACTCCGCCTGTGTGTTATCTGCCACTTGCCAACATCACCTCTGATCGCCCCAGCCCACCCTGAACAAAATGATCTGCAGAGGCTCAAATCAAAGGCACCCACTTCCTGTGTGTTCAGAACATCATTTTCCTCCCAGGAATCTTGTTAACACCCTGCTGAGTGGATGGGCGGGGAGATGAAAGGACACCCCAGTGCCCAACCAGTTGCAAGCAGTCAGCAAAGGCTGCTCCCCACTCTGCCCCAGGGAAGAAAGTTCTGGGAAGGAGGTGACATCTCGGTGACCCCTCCCATTTCCCATCTGAGGTTCAGTCTTGGAGGACCGATTGGTGGCCTCCCTGAGTCCTGGCAGTGGAAACTTCTACCCACGTCATGAACTGCACCCCCCAACCCCAAACACACACATACTCACTCTTCTCCCAGGCACGCCTCCCCTCTCACTTCCCCATCCACCCCTCCCAAGCCCATCTGCTAGCCCTCCCTCTCTCTCTAACACTGCCCTGGCTCACTGACGCTGTCACTCCATGACACACACTCGCCACACACCCTTCTTCCATCCCTTATGTGTTTTTGTTACCTCTGCCCTCCAAACTCTGCTTTCCTCCCCCCTACCATTCGTTAAATGCAAAGTATGCCCAGGCCACTTGATGCGAAGAACCAACTCATTGGAAAAGAACCTGATGCTGGGAAAGATTGAAGGTGGGAAGAGAAGGGAACGACAGAGGATGAGATGGTTGGAATGGCATCACCGACGTGATGGACATGAGTTTGAGTAAACTCCGGGGGTTGGTGATGGACAGGGAGGCCTGGCATGCTGCAGTCCATGGGGTCTCAAAGAGTCGGACGCGACTGAGTGACTGAACTGAACTGAATGCCCAGCCCTGGGCCAGGAATGATACAAGCTTCACTTCACTCCTTATGACTGTCCTATGGGACAATGACTTTTATTTCCCCCATTCTAGAGAGAGCAAACCGAGGCTCAGGGGGTGAAGCAACATGCATGGGAGCTGTAGCTGGTAAGCAGGGAGTGGGGATGGAACCCTGAGTTCTTGGCATCCAGACCCACCAGCTTAATCTCTGAAGCCTCACTCTCACGCTGGCTCCCCTTTAGGAAGGATCTCTCCCGTTCTCTCATATAGTTCATTTCAGGCGTGCGCTCTCTTTCCCATACTGTGTCTTTGACGTAGACTTGCTCCCCCTTACCTCACCCTCAGCTGTATGTTCTAGAACCTGCATGGCCTATGTCACTAGAACACATTTCTGTGCAGCCGAAATGGTGAGACAACTGTGCTCACACACACACCTCCAGCCTCCAGAGACAATCTCCCATCTGCCTCTGAGAAGGCACCCCCCTTCTCCATCTTTAATGCACCTCCCCAGCCCAGATGGCCCCCTCCCCAGCCAGCCCCCAGCCCACTCTCTCCTCTGTTCTTTTCTCCTCTCCTGGCTGTCTCATCTCCTGCACCGAGGATTCCGGCTCTGCCTGAGTGGGTGGCTCAGCGTGTCACAGATGACAAATCCCAAAGGCAGCCCTGCCCCGTGCCCTCCCCAAGCACCCCGCCCTGGGCAGCACGGCCCTCCCAGAATGGAGGGAAGCGCAGGGCCTCACCCGATTCGCTCCTGTTCCATCTCTTCCATCTTCTCAGCGCGAGCGATCACCCTGTTGATGATTTCCTTCTCCTCATCTGTCAGCTCTTCCTGTTTCCTCTGTCTGTCCGGCTGACTGCTGGGGTGGACAGACCATCCTGTCTGGAGCCTGAAAGGTAATATGGGAAGGCGTGAGGCTGGAGAGAAAGTAGGCCGTTGTGGTTAGGCTCTAGCCTCTGGAGTCTGGTAAACCTCAGTTCAAATCCCTTCAGGCAAAAGAATCCCAACCTCTCAGAGCCTCAGTTTGCTTATCTCTACAGTGGGACACGCGGAGGCTTTGCAGGTGGCACAATGGTAAAGAATTCACCTGCCAGTGCAGGAGATGCAGGAGATAGGGGTTCAATTCCTGGGTCAGGAATGTTCCTCTGGAGGAGGACATAGCAACCCACTCCAGTATTCTTGCCAGGAAAATTCCATGGACAGAGGAGACCAGTGGGCTGCAGTCCACGGGGTCGCAAAGAGTAGGACGTGACTGAGCAACTGAACACACACACACACACACACACACATACACACACACACAGTGGGGAACATATACATCCTTCATAGGGTTCTGCTGAGTTTATTTTTCTTAAGTGCTTAGCATATGGCAGACACTCTTGACTTGACATTTGCAGGAAGTTCATGGAAACCTGGGCTTCCCCTGTGGCTCAGACAATGAAGAATCTGCCTGTAACGTGGGAGACCTGGCTTCTATCCCTGGGTTGGGAAGATCCCCTGGAGAAAGGAATGGCTACCCACTCCAGTATTCTGGCCTGAAGAATTCCATGGACAGAGAAACCTGGCAGGCTACAGTCCATGGGGTTGCAAAGAGTCAGACACAACTGAGCAACTTTCACTTTTCATGGAAACCTGGAGGATAATGGTGTTCTCAGGAAAAGAGTCCAAACAGTAGACTTCTGCAACTGGAATGGAAAAGATTCTGGGAGAGTGGTCTGAAGCCCTGGATCCCAGGTTGAATCCAACCCCTACCTGGCACAAAATATGTTTAGTGTGGGCCACAGAATTTTTTTTTTTTTTTTTCAAATTTAAAGTAGTTGCCAACTACACCAGGAGCCGGCATATTGCATATTGAGTGCAGCACTTTCCACAGCATCATCTTTCAGGATTTGGAATAACTCAACTGGAATTCTATCACTACCGGGAGCAGGAGCTCCGCCCATGGCAAAGGTCATGAGGAAGGAGGCTCGGCACACGCAAAGGCAGATCGAGCCTCAGGAGTCCCCCTGGAAATTCTCGAGCATCTACCCCCAAACCAGAGTCTGCCTACTTTCGGCTTTGTGCTCTCACCTACACCTCTGATTTTACAGGGGCTGTCCCCCACTACCTCTCTCTGAAAAAAGAGTTAGCTTACAGCTCCAGTTAATAATTCCTGGGTGTGACAGTGTTTCAACCTACAAACTCCTTTGGAAATCCTCTAGCCTGCCTGAATAGGTTTTTCCGGCCACATGTGATTGTTCAGAGCCTCCCAACTGTGAGAGGCAGGAGATGTTCTAAACTGTCTAAACACAGATTCTTTTGAGTAGTTAAAAGATTGATTAGAAATTGTATTGGTGAAGGGTTTTTCACTTATTGAGCCAATGTTTGCTGCTAAGTCTCCATACTCCTTACCTACTGTGTCCTTGGCAGTGTATTGATTGATATAATGGGTGTATAGAAATGTAAGTAGTAGCCTCAATGTTTGTAACCTTGGACCCTTGAGTTAATTCTTGTCTTGATTGAGCCCACCTCACCTTTGCCCTATAGGAATGCAGCTTTGTCCAGTGCTTTTTTGGAGGCTGGTGCCTGACTTTGGAATAATCACCTTTAGAGAAAGATAAGTTTCTTAAAATGTTAACAGGCCTCCTGGCCAGAAGATGATGTAAATCACCTGAACTTTTGCATATGATAAGTTTGAAAGCGTGGCTTCGATTAGGACCAGGAACTGCTGTCCTTGCATGACTCCACCCCTTCCCCCATTATCCTCTATGCACAACTTTAGGTATAAAAACTACTTTGGAAAATAAAGTGCGGGCCTTGTTCACCGAAACTTGGTCTCCCCATGTTGCTCTCTTTCTCAAATTCTGGCTGAGTCTCCATCAGGAGCGCGGAACCCGCCATGCTTGCTAATTATGCCTGGGCTTCGAAGATCCGACCGGGGAGGCCTCAGTGTCTCCTCTCCTTCGGGAGAACGGAAGGATGCCTGCGGCTTACGTAAGTGGTGCAAACTTCTTGTCTTGAAGTTTTATTGGTCTTCTGCGTAAACCAAGCTACTCAGCCTCTTTTCTCCACTGAATTTTCCTACTGAGCTATCCTCATTCTATTACTCTTTATATCCTTAATTAACGTTTAATTAAGCAGTTGTTTCCTGATCCTCGCCTACGCCGTCTCTCCTTCGAATACCCTGGATCAGCTGGGGCTGGACCCCGGCACAACTAGTTTTAAAAAAATCTCTCCATTTCACACAAATATCTAGATTTCCTGCCTCCAAAGCTCCTGTAGCATTTTAAGTTCCATCCTGTGCTCTTCTTGACTTTTTTGTTTCAATAAAAAAGCAAATACTGACATGGACTTCCCAGGTGGCGCTAGTGGTAAAGAACCTGCCTGCCCATGAAGGAAATATAAGAGATGTGGGTTTGTTTCCTGGGTTAGGAAGATCCCCTGGAGGAGGGCATGGCAACCCACTCAATTATTCTTGCCTGGAAAATCCCATGGACAGAGGAGCCTGGCAGGCTACAGTCCATGGGGTGGCAAAGAGCTGGACACGACTGAAGCCACTTAGTAGCAGCAAATACTGACATAGTGCCTTCTGGAGGCCCACATTACTTCATTTAATCCTCACAACATTTCTACAAGGCAGGGATGGTTATTGTCTATTTTCTGGTGAAGAGACTCGGGTGTGGAGAAATTAGACAACTTGTCCGAGGTCGCACAGCTCGGAAGTGGCAGAGGTGGAATTCAGACCTGGGCAGCCTGCACACTTAACCTCCCCAATATGAGGTGAATTGAATGCCTATCCGTGTAGCCCCAGGGATGGTGCAGAGGATCAGAGCTGGGTAGAGAGCTAATGCTACAGTCTATGGCAAATTATCATTCTCTCCACTAATAATATCCTCCACCCCCCAGGCACTGAGGGGCATCACCCAAGTGGAATGCAGGGCTCAACACCACTAGAAATTCTTGTCCCTGTTGGGGGGGGAAAATCAGTAATTACGAATCTCCTGGAGCCAGCACCCCATTAGCTGCCAGCCTCTATTACTTCCACTGCTCTAATCACGTCAGTAGGCATGAAATTGCCTTTTGACACTTAAAGTTGAAAATTAAAAGCCCCGTCTCCCCCCTCCTCCCTCCCCACCTCCTCTCACATCCTCCCACCTAAGATGGTTTGTTCAGAAGAGCAGAGAAAGAAGAGTTTGAAAGCAACTGGAAGCAGACGTCTTGCGAGAAAGAGGAGGGAGCGGCCAGGGGAAACCCGGATGGAAACATACCTTGCTTTGGATCAGGGGCCTCTGGGGATGAACAAATGCTAAACATACTCAATGGAAGAAAGATCAATATGGCAGCCAGTCTACCAGATGGTTCCCCAGGATATCTGCCCCCTGGTATTCACTCTCCCTGTGTTGTCTTCTTTCACACTGAATCCCAGCTGGTGCTGTGTGACCAGCTAAATACAATGGGTGTGACCGTGGGTGACTTCCAAGGCTAGGTCATGAAAGACATTGCAACTTTTGCCTTGGTCTCTTGGGTCATTCAGTCTAGGGGAAGTCAAATGCCATGTCATGAGGACACTCAAACATCCCTGTGGAGAGGAACTGAGCCCCCGCCCCACCTCCCCGCCACCCAACAGCCAGCACCAACTTGCCAGTGACCCTCTAGCCCTTGTCAAATCTTCAGATGGCCTCAGCCTTAGCTGACATATGACTGCAGCTCTGCCAGGACCACCTAGCCAAGCCACTCTCAAATATCCACCAACAAAATCTGCAAGAGGTAATAAGCAGTAACTGCTGTTTAAGCCACTGCGCTTGATGTGATTTGTTGTATGGCATTGTTGTTGTTTAGCTGCTAAGTCGTGTCTCTTTGTGACCCCATGAACTTCAGTATGCCAGGCTTCCCTGTCCTTCTCTATCTCCTTGAGTTTGCTCAAACCCATGTCCATTGAGTTGGTGATCCATCCAACCATCACATCCTCTGTCGTCCCCTTCTCCTCTTGCCCTCAATCTTTCCCAGCATCAGGGTCTCTTCCAATGAGTCAACTCTTCACATCAGGTGGCCAAAATACTCGAGCTTCAGCTTCAGCACCATTAGATAATTGGAAAAATCAACCTAGCAGAGGATACAGACAGGGTGGAACAAAGCCCCATCTACAATGCCTATGTTCATTTTCCATTGTTGCATAACCAGTTATTACAAACTTAGGGGCTTTACACAACACACATTTATTATGTCACAGTTTCCATGTTGGGAGTCCAGGCATGGCTTTGGGTCCTCTGCGCAGCATCTTACAAGGCTGCAATCAGATGTCAGATGGGTCAGATTCCAGATGGCTCCAGATGGCTCAGATTTCATCTGGAGGCTTTCTAGGGGAAGAATAAGCTTCCAGGTAAATCTAATTCATTTCCCAGCAACCATGTGACCTAGGACCTCAACTTCTTGTTGGCTGTTGGCAAGAGGTCACCTCCATGTCCTGGAGGCAGGCTGCAATTCCTAACCAAGCGGACTTCAATTTCATCCCACGGGCCACTTCCTTCATCAAGTATGCAAGGTGACTCTGCAGCTCCAGTCAAGTGAGACAGAGTCTTACATAACATGACGTAATCACAGAGCTGAGGTCCCATCCTGTTTGCAGTATTCCATAGGTTAGAAACACAACCCTGGTCCTGCCCACACTCAAGGCGAGGAGGTTACACAAAGACATGAACACCAGGAGGGGAGGGCCATGGGGTATCACCCGAAAGCCTGTCTTACACAGCCTCCCTATAGGGGTCCTTCCAGCCTTGCTTGAATGCTCCCTGTGAGACCTTACTCTCTCATAAGGAGTCTATGCCATTCTATTGGAAAGATCTTCCTCAAGGTATGCTAATATCCCTCAGCCTGACGTCTCTTCCCATCAGTTGCAAAGCATACATTGGACTCCTGCATGAGGAAGACCACCCATCCTTCCCAAAGAGCCTTAGTTACAACCTCATCCAGCCACCTCCCCAGGTCCCTCTGGTTTTCCATGGAAATGGATGTCTCAACTACCCCTCTTCTTCCTCCTTCATCCCCACTTCTCTTTCTTCATTCTCTTCTGATCCCCCCACCCCCACCCACCACATATTAAAAGTGAAGCGAAATTGTTAGTCGCTCAGTCGTGTCTGACTCTTTGTGACCCCATGGACTGTAGCTCACAAGTCTCCTCTGTCCACGGAATTCTCCAAGCAAGAATACTGGAGTAGGTTGCCATTCCCTTCTCCAGGGCATCTTCCTGACCCAGGGATCAAACCTGGGTCTTCTGCATTGCAGGCAGATTCTTTACTGTCTGAACCACCAGGGAAGTCTCCATGTATCTCCTGCCTTTAAAAAGCAGCTCAGGGACCAAGACAGAGCATGCATGAGATGCTGGGCCATATACCCAGTAGAGACCCTTTCATGGACACATTCCTACAGCTCACAGTCTGGTTATGGGTATGGTCAGACCTGAAGTCAATGCCCCTAACCCCAATACACAGCTCGCTGGGATTAGCACACACAGGAAACGCACGACTCCAATAACACAAGCAGGAATAGGGGTTCCCAAGAGGCCCACCTAGGATAATTGCCTCCTTCTGCAGATGAGCAAAAGGCCTGCTGGAGCTCCCAGCATCCCTCCAGACCTTACCCACTCCCCGTCCTCTGCTCCAAAATACACAGTTGACAAACAACTCATCTAGTGTTTGAAAATGTCACCAATTGGTCCCAGTGGGGATTCGCAAGCCTCCTGTGGATTTTCATGTTTTAATTTCAAAAGCAAACAGAGGGAAACAAACTGGTTTTTCAAACCAAAGCCTTTGCTCTGAAGGGAGAGAATGGCCGTATCTGGGCCTCCTGTGGGCTGGGGAGCATTGTGAACATGGGGACCTTGAGAATACTCTAGTGACAAGAAGGTGGAGCCCTCACTAAGGATTCGGGCTCCATGTCCTCAAGACCAAAGTCCAGTGTTGGGATCTCATTAAAGACCAAAAGTGAAAGTGAAAGTTGCTCAGTTGTGTCTGACTCTTTGCAACCCCATGGACTGCAGCTTGCCAGGCTCTTCTGTCCATGGAATTCTCCAGGCCAGAATACTGGAGTGGGTAGCCATTCCCTTTTCCAGGGGATTGTCCTGACCCAGGGATCGAACCCAGGTCTCCCACACTTCAGGCAGATTCTTTACCATCTGAGCCACAAGGGAAGCCAAAAGTGGAGACCAAAGTGTTGCCTCCTTGGACAAGTTCCTCAGAGTATTGTATTCAATCCAGTAAATGCCTAGAGGGCCTACTGCACACCAGCTTGAGTCCTCTTTGATCTAGTGGGGTTTAAGATCCAAATCCTGGGTCTGTTGCTTATTAGCAGTGTGCATTGGGGCCCCAGTCTGAATGTCTGTTTCAGATCTGTTAAGTGAGAAGGATTTCATGTCTGTTTACTGCCAGGACTCTCAGAGGTTACTCCTTTAAAAAAAAAAAATCATTTATTTCTTTGGCTGTGCCAGGTCTTAGCTGCATCCAGGACCCTTGATCCTCTATCTTCATTGCAGCATGTGGGATCTTTAGTTGCCAACTCTGTTGTGGCATGTGAGATCTAGTTCCCTGACCAGGGATCAGACCTGGGCCCCCTGCATTGGGAGTGAGCAGTCTTACCCACTTAGTCCCTCAGAGGCTACCCCTGACCCTCAGTGGCTGCATGTGGAAACACCCCTGGCTTAGTGGCTCAGGCAGGTCAGGGCGAAGAGGGCTGACCCATCTCCACTCTTATTCACATACTTAGGACAAGGCTTCCTGGAGAATTATGAAGGGCACCTGCCTCTTATTCTCCCAAATAGTCTAAGCTGTTGTAGCTCCCTGAAGGGATCTCAAAGGGTTGCAGGTGAGTGGGCCGTGGAGCGACAGAGTAGACAGGGAACCAAGCCCTCCATCCTCACTTCAGCCCAGATGGCAATGCTGGGTTCCCACTAGCAAAGTAAGGATACCAGTTAAAAATAGAGTGAGCAAAACCAATTTTTAAGAATTTAATATTTAATAAAACCATGAGATCTAGTTTATCGCATTGGGGACCTCAATACTTCACCCTTCTAAGGATCCGTGCCCTTTGCCACATGGATTTCAAATTGCTTTCACCCAAAGGGCAGAGTCTATTTCTCACCTATTTCTAACCCTTGAATCCCGCATGGAATTGTGGCTTACTTTGGTCAATAAAACACAGGAGAGAGATGGGCCATCCTGGGGCTAAGCCTGAAAAAGCCTTGTATGTTTCTATTTACTTTCATCACTGAAATAAAAAGCTCAGGACAGGATGAGAGGCACGCAGAGCTGAGTCATTCCAGCCACAGCATCTTAGATCCGCCGACAGTTTGATGCACAAGAGAGCCCAGCCAAGATCAGCAGAGCCACCAGCCAGGCCCAGATTCCAGAAAATAAGTCATCATTGTTCTATGCCACTGGGTTTTCTTTTATACTTATTTATTTTTAATTGGAGGAGAATTGCTTTACAACATTGTGTTGTTTCTGCCCTATGTCAACATCAATCAGCCATAGGTCTATGTATGTCTCCTCACTCTTGAATCTTCTTCCCACCTCCAACTTCATCCCACCCCTCTAGGTTGTCACAGAGCACCAGATTTGTTACACAGCAAAAGATAACTGATACACTATCCACCGTGGCAACAACAACAACAAAGTGAAGCTTGCTAAACTTGCTACATTTACTTTATAGTTTGGTATTACTTTAACTTACAGTTGCACCATGATACATTAAATGCTTTTAGCCACTAAAGATCTTTATCCAGCTCCACTCTTTATCTGTCTTATATATTTAGCTTCTGAATAAAATTGTATTCACAGAAAGAATTTTGCTGCTAATAAAAGTTTAAAGATCACTGCAGTTGACCTGCTCATTTTCCAGACGCCCAACCCTCAAAGGAGGGAAGGGAATTGCCAAGAGAGCTGTGTGGGGAGGATATGGTGAGAGGCTCAAGAAACCAGCATTCTGGTTGCGCTTCATCTGTGACCTGAATGTACCTGCTCAGGTGCATCTAGAGACTGTTGGAAGGAACCCTCCCCAACAAACCAGCACCAGTGGCCTCTAACACAAAAGGAAACTAGTCCTGACTCCAGGTGGAAGCCCCTCACAGATGTTCCCCATCCGCCAAAACACTGCAGAGCGCACACTCCCAGCTTCTTCCTGCCTCCTACCTTGGTTCTTCATTTCATGCACACAATAGTCACGTAATAAATACCCACCAGATGTCTCTATTAATATATTATAACTCCCCAAAGGAGTGGGATGATGGAAATGCTGTCAGGGCATGAAGGCTCTGAAGCATTAAACAGCGGTGGTGTGCAGAAAATTAATCCTTTTTCTTTCTTCTTATCCCTTCCCTTCCCCCAGGATGCTGACAGAAGCAGGTGTCAGCAGGAAGTCTCTTTACACCTCAGAAAATGAGATTTTAATGAATCCTGAAGGGGAGGGTGTGGAAGGAGGGACATCCACAACACAGAACATTTTATACAAGTCCTGCTGGTATAAAGGCCCTTTTGGATGAGATTTACCCCTACCAGACTCAGGGGGGTGCCAAAAGGGTGCTGTGGTTCCCTAACTCCCTTCAGAAAGCTAAGGGGATCTCGGGATCCTGGCAATCTTTTAAACCAGACTGAGTTCCATTCAGCTTTCCTAAAATCCCATGCTGTCTCTCCTATTTAGACTTTGCGTATGCTGTTCCCTTACCTGGAACTCCTCTGTCTCTTCTCTATCTTGTACCTCCTTTACACAATCTCAGCTTACACAATACTTCTTCCAGAAAACTTCCCCATCTTTGTACTCCCACAGGACACTGATCTGCTATTATAGCTCCTTGCACGATAAAGTATATTTGTTGGTGACTGACTATTTGTTTGTAAACCCTTTTGGGGTTTGGACCTAACAGAAGCAGAAGATATTAAGAGGAGGAGGCAAGGATACACAGAAGAACTATACAAAAAAGACCTTAATAACCCAGATAACCATGATGGTGTGATCACTCACCTACAGCCAGACATCCTGGAATGTGAAATCAAGTGGGGCTTAGGAAGCATCAATATGAACAAAGCTAGTGGAGGTGATGGAATTCCAGCTGAGCTATTTCAAATCCTAAAAGATGATGCTGTCAAAGTGCTGCACTCAATATGCCAGCAAATTTGGAAAATTCAGCAGTGGCCACAGGACTGGAAAAGGTCAGTTTTCATTCCAATCCCAAAGAAAGGCAATGCCAAAGTTTGTTCAAACTACTGCACAATTGCACTCATCTCACATGCTAGCAAAGGAATGCTCAAAATTCCCGAAGTTAGGCTTCAACAGTACATAAACTGGGAACTTCCAGATGTTCAAGCTGAATTTAGAAAAGGCAGAGGAACCAGAGATCAAATTGCCAACCTCTGCTAGATCACAGAAAAAGCAAAAGAATTCTAGAAAAACATCTACTTCTGTTTCACTGACTGCACTAAACCCTTTGACTGTGTGGATCACAACAAACTGTGGAAAATTCTGAAAGAGATGGGAATACCAGACCACCTGACCTGCCTCCTGAGAAATCTGTATGTAGATCAAGAAGCAGTTAGAAATGGACATGGAACAATGGACAGGTTCAAAATAGGGAAAGGAGTATGTCAAGGCTGTATATTGTCACCCTGCTTATTTTAACTTATATGCAGAGTACATCATGCGAAATGTAGGGCTGGATGAAGCACAGGCTGGAATCAAATTTGCAGGGAGAAATACCAATAACCTCAGATATGCAGATGACACCACTCTTATGGCAGAAAGCAAAGAGGAACTAAAGAGCCTCTTCATGAAGGCAAAAGAAGAGAGTGAAAAAGCTGACTTAAAACTCAGCATTCAAAAGCTAAGATTATGGCCTCTGGTCCCATCATTTTGTGGCAAATAGATGGGGAAACAATGGAAACACTGACAGACCTTATTTTCTTGGGCCCCAAAATCACTGCAAATGGTGACTGTAGCCATGAAACTAAAAGTCACTTGCTCCCTGGAAGAAAACCTATGACAAACCTAAACAGCATATTAAAAATCAGAGACATTACTTTGCCAACAAAGGTCCATATAGTCAAAGCTATGGTTTTTCCAGTAGTCATGTATGGATGTGAGAGTTGGACCATAAAGGAAGCTGAGTGCCAAAGAACTGATGCTTTTGAATTGTGGTGTTGGAGAAGACTCTTGAGAGTCCCTTGGACTGCAAGGAGATCAAACAAGTCAATCCTAAAGGAAATCAGTCCTGAACATTCATTGGAAGGACTGATGCTGAAGCTGAAGCTCCAATACTTTGGCCACATGATGCGAAGAACAGACTCATTTGAAAAGACCCTGATGCTGGGAAAGATTGAAGGCAGGAGGAGATGGGGACGACAGAGGATGAGATGGTTGAATGGCATCACCAACTCGATGGACATGAGTTTCACAAGCTCTGACTGAGAGTTGGTGATGGACAGGGAAGCCTGGGGTGCTGCAGTCCATGGGGGTCACAGAGAATTGGACACTACTGAGTGACTGAAATGAACTGAACTGAAACCCTTCTAGACATCCACTCAGACTTTGACTAACCTTGTATTCCTGATGCTTAGCACAGAGCATGATACATACTAAGCACTGCTGCTGCTGCTAAGTCACTTCAGTCGTGTCCGACTCTGTGCGACCCCATAGACGGCAGCCAACCAGGCTCCCCTGTCCCTGGGATTCTCCAGGCAAGAACACTGGAGTGGGTTGCCATTTCCTTCTCCAATGCATGAAAGTGAAAAGTGAAAGTGAAGTCGCTCAGTCGTGTCCGACCCTCAGTGATCCCTTGGACTGCAGCCTACCAGGCTCCACCATCCATGGGATTTTCCAGGCAAGAGTACTGGAGTGGGGTGCCATTGCCTTCTCCAATACTAAGCACTGGGTATCTGTTAATGAAAGGAAAAGGGGAAGGGAGGGAGAGGCAGAAGGAGAGGATGGAGAGCATGAAGGAGGGAGGGAAGGAGCATGAATATATATCCTACCTTTCAACTTTCAGCATTCAGGAAGCCTAAAGTGCTTAGGACCCTCTAAAGTCATGAACTTCTCTCTTGCAATGTTCGTATTTATAATCAGACATCTCAGCATCTCTACTAGCATGTCTGAATTATATCAGCTCAGTTCAGTTCAGTTCAGTCACTCAGTCATGTCTGACTCTTTGCAACCCTACGAGCTGCAGCACTCCAGGCCTCCCTGTCCATCACCAACTCCTGGAGTCCACCAAAACCCATGTCCATTGAGTCAGTGATGCCATCCAACCATCTCATCCTCTGTTGTCCCCTTCTCCTCCTGTCCTCGATCTTTCCCAGCATCAGGGTCTTCTCAAATGAGTCAGCTCTTCTCATCAGGTGGCCAAAGTACTGGAGTTTCAGCTTCAACATCAGTCCTTCCAGTGAACACCCAGGACTGATCTCCTTTAGGATGGACTGGTTGGATCTCTTTGCAGTCCAAGGGACTCTCAAGAGTCTTCTCTAACACCACAGTTCAAAAGCATCAATTCTTCTGCACTCGGCTTTCTTTACAGTCCAACTCTCACATCCATACATGACCACTGGAAAAACCATAGCCTTGACTAGACGGACCTTTGTTGACAAAGTAATGTCTCTGCTTTTGAATATGCTATCTAGGTTGGTCATAACTTTCCTTCCAAGGAGTAAGCGTCTTTTAATTTCATGGCTGCAATCACCATCTGCAGTGATTTTGGAGCCCCCCAAAATAAAGTCAGCCATTGTTTCCATTGTTTCCCCATCTATCTGCCATGAAGTGATGGGACCAGAGGCCATGATCTTAGTTTTCTGAATCTTGAGCTTTAAGCCAACTTTTTCACTCTCCTATTTCACTTTCATCAAGAGGCTTTTTAGTTCTTCTTCACTTTCTGCCATAAGGGTGGTGTCATCTGCATATATGAGGTTATTGATACTTCTCCCAGCAATCTTGATTCCAGCTTGAGCTTCCTCCAACCCAGCGTTTCTCATGATGTACTCTGCATATAAG
The DNA here is from genome assembly GCF_019923935.1 of Bubalus bubalis. Lineage (NCBI taxonomy): Eukaryota > Metazoa > Chordata > Mammalia > Artiodactyla > Bovidae > Bubalus > Bubalus bubalis. The sequence goes on along the minus strand of NC_059173.1, from coordinate 11,185,014 downwards.
TTAAATAAGCAGGGTGACAATATACAGCCTTGACACACTCCTTTTCCTGTTGCTTCCTGACCTGCATACAGGTTTCTCAAGAGGCAGGTCAGGCGGTCTGGTATTCCCATCTCTTTCAGATATACTCAAAATATTCATAAAAAGATACTGTCTGACCATAATTTTACCAACCAACAACAGAAAATGTAGAACACACACACTATATATATATATATACACACACACACAAGGGTAAGGTTAGATTGTAATCCACCCCTTCCTCTGACTTTGTTTGGTGCTTTACAGAAGTTATGACCAACCTAGACAGCATATTCAAAAGCAGAGACATTACTTTGTCAACAAAGGTCCGTCTAGTCAAGGCTATGGTTTTTCCAGTGGTCATGTATGGATGTGAGAGTTGGACTGTAAAGAAAGCCGAGTGCAGAAGAATTGATGCTTTTGAACTGTGGTGTTAGAGAAGACTCTTGAGAGTCCCTTGGACTGCAAAGAGATCTAACCAGTCCATCCTAAAGGAGATCAGTCCTGGGTGTTCACTGGAAGGACTGATGTTGAAGCTGAAACTCCAGTACTTTGGCCACCTGATGAGAAGAGCTGACTTATTTGAGAAGACCCTGATGCTGGAAAAGATCGAGGGCAGGAGGAGAAGGTAATGACAGAGGATGAGATGGTTGGATGGCATCACTGACTCAATGGACATGGGTTTTGGTGGACTCCAGGAGTTGGTGATGGACAGGGAGGCCTGGCGTGCTGTGGTTCATGGGGTTGCAAAGAGTCAGACACGACTGAGTGACTGAACTGAACTGAACTGAACCTTTCCCATGCATCTCATTTGACCACACCACCTCCCAGTTAAGGTGGAAGGGCAGGATTAACATAGCTAGGAGCTTTGTGCATGCTCAGTCGCTAAGTCATGTCCGACTCTTTGCAACTTCAAGGTCTGTAGCCCTCCAGGCTCTGTCCATGGGATTTTTCAGGCAAGAATACTGGAGTGGTAGCCATTTCTTCCTCCAGAGAGTCTTCCCAGCCCAGGGATTGAACCTGTGTCTCCTGCTGCATTGGCAGGTGGATTCTTTACCACTGAGCCACCTGGGTTAACATACCCATGTTATAAAGGAGATGGGCAGGGTTCAAGGAAGTGACACTGAGTCCCAGAGCAGAACTTAGACCTGGGTGTTCTGAGGCCAGGCTCAGTGCTCTGCTTGTGGATCTGTAATAACTCCCCTACCGTGGGGAGAGTAAAATGACCTTCCTTTAGTCTCCCGATGTGTACACACAACCAAAACCCCATCTGCTTTGCAGCCTAACTGTTCATTTATTGGACCCAGCATCCAATCTGTCATGCATATTTAGGAAATGAATCTAATTTAAAACAAAAGTTATGAGCAAAGATGGGACCTCGGAGTCAAAGGCATTTCATTGGGCAATCAGGCTGACCTCCCATGAGGTGACAGAGACCATGTGTTTAGCATATAACTTCCCACAAGCTCTGTTCTGTTCTTCATCATCTTTGATTAATGACAGCAGTCATTTGAGTTAATATTTTCTTTATCTAAGAACAGTGTTTCCAGGAAAAATGCAAAAGAAACAGAAGGTGGTTAATAAACTTGCTGAATCCCACAAGCTGCTAACAAAAATTAAATTGAGGGCTCCCCTAAGGAATGTTTTCCATCCTTTTATCAAGAATTTTTTTCTAGAAATTTCATATTTTTTTCTCAAGACGGGTGTGCTTTTTTTTTTTAACAACTTGGATTTTTTTTAGTAGATATATAAAACATGTTAGTTCCTTTTTGAACCAACTCTCCTTAGGGGCAAGCCACTTTCATCAGAAAAGAGATAAAATTCAGTCTGTAGAAAAATAAAAGTATCATAAAATACTCACTGCTCTTTATCACTGAAGGTAGGCAAAGAAAGGAGAGAAAGAAAAAAAATGAATAAAGTTAGGGAGAAAAAACACCTTGTAACAGTATTAGCACTGGATGCAACAACCACACGGTTCAGCTTAAATGACAATGACCTACTTCCATTGTTTATCAGTCATTGTTATCTTATTTTAGCACATCTAAAACATGGTTGCTGTAGGGTCATATATTCACAGCTTTGATGAACATGACCCATCAGTTCAGTTTATTAATTAACCCGTCTGATCATTTATGCATTTGAATAGTATTTTTTTGGCACTAAAGAGGAATCATTTAATGATAACAAGGCCACCACCACCATTCTTGTTTTCTGTTGTTTCAAACACTGAGGGTTAAGGAGCACACTGTTATTGTTTAGTAACTAAGTCGTGTCTGACTCTTTGTGACCCCGTGGACTGTAGCCCACCAGGCTTCCCTGCCCATGGGATTTCCCAGCAAGCATACTGGACTGGGTTGCCATTTCCTCCTCCAGGGGATCTTCCCAACTCAGGGATCGAACCTGCATCTCTTGCATCGGCAGGTGGATTCTTTACCACTGATCTACCAGGAAAGTTCTAAGGAGCATGTTAAGAAAGGGCAAAGAGCCCTGAACAGTGGTTGGATCATCCAAAAGTAGAACTCAACAGTGCCCCATTTTGGGGAAGCAAGTCCTTCCATTCTAAAAAGAAGACCAGCCTCTCCATTTACTAGTCATGCTACCACAGACAGGTCACATCGTCCCTTTGTGCCTCGGTTTCCACCTCTGGTCTCTGCCACTCTCAGGTTTGCAGACTTGAAAGCCACAGCGAATAATCAACTATCAGAGACAGCATTTCTCCCCATGTACCCTCAACATAGAGAACTGAATCCCTGCTCTACCCCTGCAAGAAAGAAATACATTCTCTCCTTTCAAACACAATCACAATTGTCTTCCAAACACCATCGTTGGATTCAAGGAGACTGAGAGAGGAAGGCATTTGAAAATCACAAAGGCAGTAAGTGTATCTGGCTAGCCAGCAGTTAATTAAGACTAGATTTCTTAATTTACTGGAGAAAGACATTAGAGAATCATCTGCATTAGCACCTCATCACTGCTGCAGACTAGATAGCATGTGTGATGACTATAATTCACCCATTAACATTTATTGGAAAATAATTTTAATATCTGAAGAAAATGCAGTAGCAATCAAGCCAGCCAGATGCATTAGGAATGCCAAGATGTTTCACAGAAGCCCGGGAGCACTTTAAGGAAATAGCATCCAGACTGCTTGAATAATTCTAATTTAATTGTAAGGCAAATTGTTTGGCTTCATATTGACTAAAGTAAACTGTGATGGATGGGGTTTTAATTAACTGACATTTCTTAAATAAAATAAATATTTTACCCCATCCACCTTCAGGCAACTGTTTATAGAGAGACAGTTTTTGGCTGATAAGATATTCTTTGCCAAATGAGTTTAGTATCAAGAGAACTTTCATGGGAAGGGCTTGGAAACCAGAAGTTTCCTTTCAAAACAGAAACCAACAGAGTTCAATAATGTCTTCAAAACTGTTAAACTCGTAGAACTAGAGGAGGTTTTAGGTGAAAACAGTAAACAGGGACTTTTGCTTCAGAGAATACGAGTGGACTACATATTCTGAAAGACCCTCATCAATATATAATTAGGACCTTGATAATTAAGGGCAAATCTTATTAACACAGTTCTAGGATTGCTAGCGGAGAAGGTAATGGCACCCCACTCCAGTACTCTTGCCTGGAAAATCCCATGGACGGAGGAGCCCTGGTGGGCTACAGTCCACGGGGTCGCTAAGAGTCAGACATGACTGAGCGACTTCATTTTCACTTTTCACTTTCATGCATTGGAGAAGGAAATGGCAACCCACTCCAGTGCTCTTGCCTGGAGAATCCCAGGGACGGCGGAGCCTGGTTGGCTGCCGTCTATGGGGTTGCACAGAGTCGGACACGACTGACGCGACTTAGCAGCAGCAGCAGCAGCAGCAGCAGCAGCAGGATTGCTAGAAAGTAAAGGAATTCTCCAAAACCCCTCTACCTTTGAAAAAAACAGACAAAATAGACTTCATCAAAATAAAAAACGTTTCCTCTTCAAAAGACTATGTTATGAAAAAGAAAATGTGAGTCATAGACTGAGAAAAATATGTGCAAAATGTGTCTCCAACAAACGACTTTTATCTACAGCACATTAAAAAAAAAACATGTTAAAACTTAATAACAAGAAGATAAATGACCTGATTTTTAAGTGGACAAAGTGTTTAAACAGACACTTTAACAAAGAGGTTATATGAATGTCAAACTTACATAGAAAGATGTTCAATATCATTATTCATTAAGGGGAGTGCAAGTTAAAATCACAAAACAAATGCCACTATGCCCACATACAATGGTTAAAATGGAAAAGACAAATCGTATCAAGTGTTGGTGAGAAAGGAGACAGACGGAACTCTCATACACTTCTGGTGGAAATTTAAAGTGGTACAAACAATTTGGAAAACAGTTTGGAAGTTTTTTTAGAAGTTAAACATTTACCTACGAAGCCACTGAGACATCTTCCTCCTAGGTATTTCCTTAAGAGAAATACAAGCATATGTCTATACAAATTTTACTTGTACTAGCCAAAAAAACTAGAAACAACCCAAATGTCCATCAACAGATGAATGGATAAACAAACTGTAGTACATTCACACAATGAAATATTACTTTTTTAGCAATAAAAGGAATAAACTATTGATACGAAAAACAATATGAATGGATCATGATTTAATTATGCCAAGTCAAAGAAGACATCTTCCCTCAAAGAGATGATTCCATTTACATAATTACTTAGGGGTGGGTGGTGACAGGGAGGAGCAAAGGGGAATGAGTATGCATGTAAGTGTAAAAATGATCAAATTGTACTTTAGATGTGTACTGTTGGAGGTACATTAGTTATACCTTTAAAAGGCAATTTTTAAAAAGAGAAAAAGAAAACCCAGCAAACTGAATCCAGAACTGGGAGCTCTGAGCAGGAAACCAATGTAAACACCAACATTGTGTCCCAGAGACCAACTCTGAGCTCCTAACTAGATGAAGAAGCTGAATCTGGGACCCCCTAAGGGAGCTCAGATCACATCCTTGGTGAGTAGCACACACTTCCTGGCAGAAGCAAATGCAAATCTCTCTGAAGAAAATATTCTCATGGTAGGTCTCCAGGATTCTTACAGGTTAAGCTCACAATAAAACATTACCAAGCAATCATGATAAAGAAGCTGTGAATGGAATACTATTTGGCCATAAAAAAAACAGATTTGAGTCAGTTCTAATGAGGTGGATGAACCTAGAGCCTATCATACAGAGTGAAGTCAGTCAGAAAGAGAAAAACAAATATCATATATTAACATATATATATGGAATCTAGAAAGATGGTACTGATGAACCTATTTGCAAAGCAGCAATGAAGACACAGACATAGAGAAGAGACTAATGGGCAAGGGTGGTAGGGAGGGTAAGATAATGGAGAGAGTAGCACAGAAGCATATACACTGCTGCTGCTAAGTTGCTTCAGTCGTGTCCAACTCTGTGTGACCCCATAGACAGCAGCCCACCAAGGTTCCCCCGTCCCTGGGATTCTCCCGGCAAGAACACTAGAGTGGGTTGCCATTTCCTTCTCCAATGCATGAAAGTGAAAAGTGAAAGTAAAGTCGCTTAGTCGTGTCCGACTCTTAGCGACCCCTTGGACTGCAGCCCAACAGGCTCCTCCGTCCATGGGATTTGCCAGGCAAGAGTACTGGAGTGGGTGCCATTGCCTTCTCCAGCATATACACTAGCATATGTAAAATAGATAGCCAATGGGAATTTGCTGTATGACCCAGGGAACTCAAACTGGGGCTCTGTAACAATCTAGAGGGGTGGGAAAGGGTTGGAGGTGTGAGGGAAGTTCAAGACGGAGGGGACATATGTACACCTATGGCGAATCCGTATTGATGTATGGCAGAAATCAAACCAGTATTGTAAAGCAATTATCCTTCAATTAAAAATAAATAAATTTTAAAAATTACCAAGTGTTCAAAAAATAAGACCTTTGAGTGGAAATCTTCAGTGATGATAAACAATAGACATAGATTGTCAAGGTCTTTAGGCGGTGGTATGCTGGTGAATGTTTAACAGTTGCACTTTCAGAGCAAAACCCCACTGAGGCTGATTTCGAGTACCTATATGATATCACTAAATGCAAAGCTGGGAGGAAACATGCAGTACCATACTAAGATACAGTGTTTCACTATACAAGTATCACAGACAACAAGTAACACAGAGAATAGCAAAATGTAATAAAATAAGTAAGAAATGATTAATGTTGAGTATTCACCACTTTGTCCAATATAATTTAATTATAAAACTATACAACTTAATTTTTAGTAACAGTCATATTTAACAACCGACTTGCAAAATTCCTGCCAATTTAACAACAGCTCTAAGGACCAGCATGGTACAGAGCCAATACACCACCGATTCAGGTGTAATAATTACTTAATACAGAATGTGAAGTTATTTTTATGTGAATTTCCCAATTTTTAAATGATCAGGCCAAAACTAAAAAATACATTTCTGCAAGTCACAGTCAGCTGGTGGCCTGTCAGTTTGCAACCTCTGATTGAGTCCAACTTCCTTATTTAATTGATGATAAACTGAGGCCCAAAGAAGGAATAGAGACTCACCCAGTAAATTAGTTCAGATTTAGGACCAGAATCAAGTCTGATTCTAACCAACAGTTTAGTGCTCTTTCCATTTCACCAGACCACCTCTCATTTAGGGCATGGAGCTCAGAGTTTCATCTTGATACTCCAACTTTGCAAAGTAGTAAAATCAGTGGAAGAGTTTCCACAACAGAACTCCCACTAGCTTCTTTTTTCCCCCACCCCAGGGATGGAAGTTCTCTTTTTTCCCCTACTACTCTCCTCCTTCAAGTGTAGATCAGGACCTCATTGCCTCTAAGCAGATGACTTCCAGGAATACCCAGTGACTTACTTTGATTGCAGGGGTCGGTCACTGGGACACATCCAACGGCTTGAGCTGCTGCTGAACACGGTGTCAGTCATGGCTGAAGCCCAGCACTCCTGGAAAACATCAGCCCAGAAAGGTCATCATGCAAATGGTCATTCAATCACTCCTTATTTCTCAGGTCCCTTGTCTATGTCTGAGTGGTATGGGGAAGAAACAGAGCTTCATCCAGCTTCTCCACTTTCCAGATGGGACCTTCAGGACCAAGAGGGAAATTGTCACATCCCCCTTTTGGCAGAAATGGATCAGAATGAAGAACTCTTTCCCTTTAATCTGTATTCCTCCCATTCATTTTTGATGCAAGAGGAAGGGTGCGTATGTGCATGCTAAGTCACTTCGGTTGTGTCCAACTCTCTGCCCCCGCCATGGACTGTAGCCTGCCAGGCTCCTCTGTGGGGATTCTCCAGGCAAGGATACTGGAATATTGCCAAGAATACTGGAGGGTTGCCATGCCCTCCTCCAGGGGCTCTTCCCCACCCAGGGATCAAATCTGCATCTCTGTTGCCTCCTGCAGGTGGGCTCTTTAACACTAGAGCCACCTGGGAAGAGCTCTTAACTCCAATCCAGGATATTTCTACTAGAGGATGTCATCTGGCTCACGTACTAGTCATCTTGGCCTTGGGTAGGTAAAAAAAAAAAAAGCAAAACCCATCTCTCAGAGTTTTGAGGTCTCAAATGCTAGAGTCATCCCTGGCTTGCTTTCTTTTTAATACTCTACACCCAAGCCATCAGAAAGTCATGGCTTGATTGTCATAAATAGAGCCAGAATCTTCCCAATATTCTCTGCCCAATTTGCTTCTGTGCTGATCCAAATCTCTGCTGCCCCAGCCTGCCTTACTACAGGAGCCGCTTCACTGTCTCCTGCTTCTGCTCTTGGCCCACCTCAGTCTATGCTCCACACAGTGACCAGGGAGATGGTCACAGACATAAACCACAGCTTGTGAAAACAGCATCACCACAGTTGGGATCTCCCGCTAAAATGTAAGCTTCCTGCAGAATTCTTCCTGTTTTGTTCTCTGTTTAATCTCCAACACCCAGCATAGCTCCTGGCATGGAGAAGGCATTTAGTAAATAAGTATTGAATGTGTGAATGAGTCTTCATCAATGCTAAGCAAGTCCAGCTGAACTTAGGCGAACTTGTGTTCTTTCTGGACCTCCACTCCTCCCTGCTCCCCTGAGTATAGCCAAAGAGTAAGGGGAAAGAGACCATGGAGATCACAGTTAATTTATTGTTTTAAAAAGTTTTGGAAGGTAGGTCATGGGGTCCAGTGGGTCCTGATTTCGCTGAAGTTCTTGTTACATCACAGCCCTTTTCCCCAGGAAGCCGAATAGATGAGCAGTTGGGAGGGGAACAGGGAGAGAACTATCTTTCCTATTCTGCAGCCAGTTCAATTATTAAATATTCACATGGGTGGGGTGGGGGTGGAGGGCTCTGATGGTTGGACACAGGAGAGGAAAGACCCCTTACAGAAAAGCCATTTCATCTGTTCCCAGGTGGTTAACATAATCTTCCTAGTATAATATGACCGTTTCATTGTTTCCACTCTGAACATAGAAAAAGGAGCGATGACTCCTGTTGCGAAGGAAATATGCTGAAAAGAACCTTAACTTCTCATTACTGCCTGTGCCAAGAGCTGAATGAGGCTTCCCGGGCCCCCGGGGGTCCCCTGCTCTCAGTAATGAGCTTCCTTGGCTGCCCTTGACTGGAACAGCCAAGCGTTCATTTGAATGCATCGCCTCCTGAAGCAAGATGCAACAGTGCCCTTGGAGGATCCCAGGAGGTGGGGATGAGGGGATGGGACAGGTGATACACAGTCCCTGCCCAGGAACTCTGATCTCAAAATTCTGATGCTCAGAACAGACACCTGCCCACCCAGACTCCTGTCTGGAGATCACATGCTCTGTTAGAGCCAAAGTCCTAGCTTAAATCTAGTGAGGCAGCGGCAAGTTCAGAAAGCATAAAATAATTACCTTTCCTGGAAGCCAGAGGCTCAGCTCTCTGCTGGGCACCACAGCAAAGGGTCCACCACAGCCCTGTTGTGAGTGCCAAGGAATGAAAGAAACAACAGCAACAACCACTAGTTCAAATATCAAGGGTTTGGTACCTGCTAACTGCCTTTCAGGTTTTATCTCATTTAATCCTCAAAAGGTCCACATAGTCAAAGCTATGGTTTTTCCAGTAGCATGTATGGATGTGAGAGATGGACCACAAAGAGGGCTGAGTGCCAAAAAATTGATGCTTTCGAATTGTGGTACTGGACAAGACTCTTGAGAGTCCCTTGGACAGCAAGGAGATCAAAGCAGTCAATCTTAAAGGAACTCAACCCTAAATATTCACTGGAAGGACTGATGCTGAAGCTCCAATACTTGGGCCACCTGATGCAAAGAGCCGACTCATTGGAAAAGACCCTGATGCTGGGAAAGATTGAAGGTAGGAGGAGAAGGGAATGACAGAGGATGAGATGGATGGATGGTATCACTGACTCAATGGACAGGAGTTCGGGCAAACTCCGGGAAATAGTGAAGGAAAGGGAAGCCTGCTGTGCTGCAGTTCATGGGGCCACAGAGAGTTGGACATGACATAGCGACTGAACAACAACAATCCTAAAAATAGATTTAGGAGGTAAATGTCCTTATCCCATTTCACAGATGAGTAACTGAGTCACAGAGAGTTTAAGTGGAATTCCCAAGGACCTTCTTGAAGCCCTTCAAGGAAGCAACCTAAATGCCTAATAACAAGCACTGGCTAGCAGGATGCTGGTGCATCTGTAGGGTAGAGGGCTTCACAGCTGCAAAGAATAATGAGAATTTATGATGGATATGGATAGGTCAACAAGATTACTTGTCTAGTGGCAAGGCCAAGACATAGAACACTGTTCGAGAACAACACTATTGTGTAGAAAGGAAAGTAGGATAATGCGCATGTTTAGGTTGTATATGCATAAAGCATCTCTGAAAAGAACACACAAGAAATGGATAATACCGTTGGCCTCTAGGGAGGGAGCCTGGGAGAGTGGGCCTGAGATGGGAAGAACTGTCACATGATACCCCTTTGTATTTGCAGCCATGAGGACACTTTAGCTATTCAAAAATAAATGTATTTTTTAAAAGATAATTTTAAAATAATAAATTACTTCAATTTATTGGCTGTCAAATGCACGTAAGATTTAAGACTCTCTCCGTGACCTCAAAGAACTGTCATGACCTTCTGCCTGCTACTGTTCCTAGATCTTGGACCATGCTCCAGTCATGCTGGCTTTTCCAGCTGCCAAGTGTTTGCCTTTGCTGTGTCTCTGCCTGGATAGCTTCTTCCTCTTCCTCTTGCATAGCTGGTTTTACTAATGCTCTGCTGGTCTCTGCTCAAATGTCACCTCCTCCAAGAAGCCTTCACAGACTCCACCCTCTAAGTCACTCCTCTCACTGCTTACTTCTCACTGCTTGATTCCTCTATGATATTTATCAAGATATGTAATTATTATTATTTTTTAACTTATCCACTGTTTATTTCCCCACCTATTGCATAAGATCCATGGGAACAGGGCCTGGGTCTGTATTTGTTCAGCAGTGACTCCAGTGCATGTGGAACCAACTTCCTGAAGCTTTGGCCTGTACAGCCGCACAGGGACCCATGTCTGGAAGGACCCTGTACTTAGATGAGCCCACTCTTGGCTTAATGCTTTGCTGTCATCATCTCAAAATGTTTTATAGAATTTGAATAAGGGGCCCTACCTTTTCACTTTGCGGAGTGTGGTATACAGTAGATGTTCAGTGAATCTCCACACAGGTCCTAGAGCTCAGTGAGTGCAGCAGGCACTCAGTAAATCTGCGTATAAGTGACAGAACCAGGCTTTGTTCCGGATCTGCCCACCTCCACAGCTTGGTGCTAACCTTTAAATCACCTGCATTTTAAAACGACTCAAAGACCCAGTGCCAAGCCCAGAAAAGGTTCCAGAACCCTGCCTTTCTCCCTCTGCATTTTGTTCTACCTACTTCTCCCCTGGCTCCCATCAGCACTGTTTGTTAAGGAACGGTGCCTCCATTCCCCAAAATCTCCAAGGTCTTCTGCTGGGTTTAGTTGAACTGAAAAAAAACAACAACAACAACCCTGAACATCCATTAAGCTTCAGAGTCACAGCAGGTGTCTAAGCATGACGCGGCGGGGCTGGGCTGAGTGGTGGAGGCCCTGCACGTGGCACTTCAGGGCACCGCAGGGACCAGCGTGGGCTGCAGCTGTCTGCGTGGAGTTCAGTGGCACAGTCAGTCTCCCAGCCCCGAGCTGGAATTAAACCAGATGCTTCGCAGCAGAACCTGCAGCCACCAGCTTGGATGGTATCAAATCGGTTCCATCTCTGTGTCTCTTTTCCAGCCCTGTTCCTCTCCCCCTGAGTCCAGCCTATCTCTACTCAATTAGGAATCTAGGGGCGGGGGTGGAGAATCACTCAGACTGCCTGATGGGATGGGATATGCAACTTACACCAAGGGCTCCAAACAGGAGTGAAGTGGGGCTGGGGGGCTTCACAGACAGCATCCAGGCTGCAAGTATAAGAATTTTAAAAAATTTATAGAACATCTATTATTCTGTGGCAGACACTGGTCTAGGCACTAGGGATACGGCATTAAAACAAATAGAAAAATCTTTGTCCTCATGGAGCTTCCCTTCTAGTGGGGAACAGTAAGTCAAATGAAAGCATGTCAGCTGGTGATTGAGCGCTTTAGAGAAAAACAAAGGAGGGTTGGTGAATGTGAGGGAAGTCTGATTTTAAATAAGTGGTCTAGAGAATTCCCTGGTGGTCCAGTGGTTAGCGCTATCACTGCCAGGGGCCTGGGTTCGATCCCTAGCTGGGGAACTAAGATTCCACAAGCTGTGTGATGTGGTTAAAAAAAAAAAGTGGAGGCCCACTGAGAAATTATATTTGAGCAAAGACCTGAAGTGGGTAATGGACTGAGCCATGCGGCTATCTTGTGGCAGAGCATTCTAAGTGGAGGGGGACAGCAAGTACCAAGGCCCCGGGGTGGGTATGTACCTGGTTAGATGGAGAAATGATAAGAAGGTCAGAGTGGCTGGAGTGGAATGAGCAAGGGGGAGATGAGTGGGAGCTGAAGCAGCAGTGGAGGTCATGAAGGTCGTGAAGCAGTGGAGGTCAGATCATCAAGACCACTTAAGCTTCTACTCTGAGTGATGTAGAAGCCACAGAAGGACTTTGAGAAGTGAACAGAATATATCCTATTCTGTCTCAACCATGCATCCAGCTTTGATTATTTGACAGGCACTCATGGTTCCTACGGGAGATGGCAATGGCAACCCACTCCAGTACTCTTGCCTGGAAAATCCCATGGACAGAGGAGCCTGGTGGGCTGCAGTCCATGGGGTCGTGAAGAGTCAGACAGGACTGAGCAACTTCACTTTCACTTTTCACTTTCATGCATTGGAGAAGGAAATGGCAACCTACTCCAGCTTGCCTGGAGAATCCCAGGGACGGAGGAGCCTGGTGGGCTGCCGTCTGTGGGGTCGCACAGAGTCGGACACGACTGAAGCGACTTAGCAGCAGCGGCAGCAGCATGGTTCCTACATACCTTTGCCATGGCAAGGACACTTGGTCCAGTGAGAGAAAGATGGTGGTCTCTTGCCCCGCCTACTGTACTTGACAGAGCTGAGCATGCCTCCACTTGCCTGCAAGCCTTGCCATTCCACTCTCTCAGAGCCTCAGCATCCTTCACCCCAGTTTCATCCAGGGGGTGCAGGCTGCTGGCTGGCTTCTCTTTGCTTCCAGAACCAGTTGGGTCATCCCCAGCCTCCCCTGAACCTGGCCAAATCTGGAATGACAAGACTTTGACTCCTTCCATGCTGAGCTGGTTGGTGTCCAAGAGGAAGAGAGAAACAAGTCTGAGAAATGCTCCAGATGAAGGCACCTCTGTGCTGCCAGCCTTGAAACACAGCAAATTCACTGTCATCTCCCCCAGGGTTCTCCCATCACCATATCGCAATAACAGATGGTTCCATAAGCCCTCAAAAAATCCCACAGGATTTTATGGGTTTTTAAGGCAGGCACAGAGCTCATCCCCCACTGCTCTACAACTCTGGCAATTTGCAGACAGCACGTTGTAAGGGGCCACAGTTGTCCTAGCCTATGCAGCTGCTCCATCATAAACTGGCCAGTCCCAGCTAACATACCAGCTGACCATAGAAGTGAACAAGCCCGGCCAAGATCATCCAAGTCTGGCCTAGACCAGAAGAACCTCCCAGGTGAACTGAACCCAGTCGCTGACTCTAAAAAATCTTGAGATAAATAAATGGCTGTTGTTCTAATTCACTCATTTGTGGGTTGCTTTGTTATGCAGCAAGATCTGGCTGATGGAGCAGCCCATGTTGTGGAACAATTCCTGGCCTTGGATCCAAAGTCTGGGATCTGACCTTAGCTCTTCTATTCATTTCCTGGCATCTCATTTAGTCATTCTGGGCCTCAGTTTCAGCATCTGGTTAAAATGAGCACGTAAAAATTCCCATCTTTGTCATGCCAACTTCACAGAGTTTTGGGGAGGAGCCAAAGGGGTTAATACATGTGCAGAGGCCTGGTAATACAAAATACTTTTTAAGGATTAGGCAAAGAGGTCATTGTTAGTGTTATTTGAGGGTGGGGCTGGGGAGAAGAACACGTGTCTAATTTCTAGGTGTTTTTTAGGCCTGAGTGAGACACTGCAGTGGATACCTGGGGTAGAGATTTCTTGCTTTTTCCTGTCCAGCACCTATCCCTTCTTTTTTTTTTTTTTTTTAAAGTAACAGCACCTCCAATTTTCCTTTGGGAAACCATCCCTCTCTCGTATCAATCTGCGTGGCTCAGATGGAGATTACCCAAACCTGGTCCCTAAAGGTGGACCAAAGATCATCTCTAACCAATCAGTGTATTATATGCCTCATGGACTCAGGGATAGGCACATGTCCCAGTCTGGACCAGTGAAGGTATACCCTAAGACTTGCTGGAACTATGTGGAAAGAAGCATTCTTTTTCCATTGTAATTGCTGAACTGATAGAACAGAAGCCTGGAGCTGCTATTGGTCACTTTTTGGCACCAGATGGGAAAGGTCTGTCAAGGGATGAAAGTGGAGTTGAGAGATGGAGAGTGACGGGTTCCTGATGATGCTGTTGGAATGCTGGATCCAGCCACACCTGAATCCCTGATGGTCTGTTTTGGCTACCATATGTTGAACATATGAACGAATATGTTCCCTTTTTTTTTTTTCTCCTGAAGTCAAATTTGAATTGAATTTCTGTCATTACAACCCTCCTAACCTCTCTCTATGTGTCTTTATAAACCAGCTACCTTGGAGCAAATGGGGATCTCAAAGAAAACCAGAATTGGCTGAAGTCTGGAAAAAAAAAACCATCTTCATCCACCCACCCCCGCCAGAAATGCTCCCCCTTTACTTCAGAGACACTGCCACCCAAGCTGAGGTTATGCAAGAGAACAAGAAACATTTGTAATGCATCCTTACCAAGGCCTGCTGAGACCCTGCACTGACAATTAAAATTCAGTGACAATAAGCAGCACTAATTAAAAGCAAAACTAAGTACTTAATAAGACAAATGAGGTGCCAGTATTAAAAGCTAGGATGAGAGAACTGGCATTAATTAAAAACAAAGACTAATTTCTTCCCTCCTCCAAATGGACTGCATTGTGTGTGTGTGTGTCTAGAAAATGTTTAGATTTATTAATGTACAAAATGCCATGGAAGCAGACAGGTTATGGGATTAGCTCTGTCTGGGGGTGGGGGTGGGGTGGGTCCTTTCCAAAAGGGGGAAGACTGGGACTGCTCCCTGAAGGATGAGCTGGAGTATGCAAGACATGAAGACTGGAGGAAAAGATGAGAGAACAGAGTGAGCAAATGTTCAGAGGCTTCGATGGACATGGAATATTTAAGGAATGGACAAATTCAGAGGGATGGAGCCTGGGGTGATTGTAGGGCTGGGAAAAGGGGGAAACAGAAAAGAGTGAATAGGTCCCAGTGATGAACCCCTGTTTCTGTGGGTCAACAAGGACATTGCATAGCGTCTCGAGCACTCTCCACCCAGTCAACCCCTGCTTCCAGTTAAAGATCCAGAGGCTAAGACCACATAGTCTTAGCAGACAGTTCAGCAAGGTGACTTAGGGTATGAGTTGGGGGGGCCAAGTCCATTCTGCCATTTATGAGCCCGACGAGTGGATTCATCTTCCTGAACCTGTTTCCTCTTCTGTAGAGTGGGGACAATAATAGGACCCATCTCAAAATAGAATTGTGAAGATTAAATGAGATGAGGCCTACACAAGCCATCCTCCTGTAAGTGGGAACTATCATTTATTTATGTTATTATTAATAAAAACATCAGTTATGTTTTCTTAAAGAAATGGGAACCCAACTTTGGCACGAGTAGGAAATGTCTCAGGATTCTTGAAGCCGGATTAGGTATGTGAAGCATGATAATAATGAATGATGGAAATAAAAACAACAACAAAATGCATTCTGTTATTATGATAAGAACAATATAATTGTACTAATGCAAGGATTATTTGAGAGTGCTATGGAGAAGGAAATGGCAACCCACTCCAGTATTCTTGCCTGGAGAACCCCATGGACAGAAGAGCCTGGCAGGCTACAGTCCATGGGGTCGCAAGAGTCGGATACAATTTAGTGACTAGATCATCATGGTTGTCATTAGTGCTGATAACTAAATATTTCTGACTTCCCACAATGCGATAGGATTGCTCTTCCCTCCCCCTGGAAAGCTGGAACACAAACTGTTTTAGCCAAAAAGAAAAAAAATTTCCAGGTGGAAACTCTAAAGCAGGTGCTCACATCACCACTTTCCCCTTTTCCTGTCCTGACAATCAGAGATGTATGAGGATGGAGCTCCCCCCTCAATCTGGGTCCCTGTGTGAGGACAAATGCAGAGCAGACACCCACTGCTAACCCACCATATCCAGGTTCACGAGTGAGAAACAGATTTCTGTTGTCTCGGTCCTTGCAACATTGAGGATGGCTGCTACCACAGCACAACCTAACCCATCCTTTCTGGACTCACTGTGAGCGGGCAACTGCACTAAGTGTTTCATATGCCATGTCTAGTTGTATCTTCATAAAGATCCTAGAAAAAAGGAGCTTTTGTTACCCACTTTTACATATCTGAAAACTGAAGCCCAGAGAGGTAAGGTCATTTGTCCAAGGACACACAGCCAGTAAGCCATAACAGTGTGTGCACTCAAATGAGTCCACAGCAGAAAACACAGGACACACTCTAAAAGCAAGGCAGAGCATCCAGAATCGATCTTCCTGGGGGGAAAATGTCTCCTGCTAGAGGGAGGTGCCCCCATCATTTCCCTCTTTCCCTAGGTTATGAATCCCTCTGAACCCTGAGTCTACACACCCAAATACTGAACAATAAAATGCAAAGGCAGACACTATTAACAGAACACTCTTCAGGGCTCCCTGCACAGCCCAGCCAATTACCTGATTCCTTGATAAAGTGGAAGCTTGCCTTTGTTGTGTTGTTAATCGAGTTTATCTCTGCTCCAACTCCATTGTGGTGAGTAAGGAGAAGACGAAAAGCTCAGGATTGATTTCTGCACTTGCGCACACTTGCACAGACACACACAGCCCCAAACAGGAAAATGTGATTAGACAGGTCTGCGTATTAAAACAAGTAATTTAGCTTAATGGCCTCTGGCTGCCACTCAGGCTCAAGTTGCAATACCATTCATTCTGATTAAAACTCAGTTGGAACTGACTTATTTGCAGCCCTAAACTAACTCTCCTCATGTCACAGAGACACAAGGGTCACCCTAATCCCTCCTCTGCCTCAGGGATGAAATACTCAGAGCAGAGAGGGGCATTTATCCCTTTGAAAAAACCAGCATCCTCTCATCTGAGGGGCACTTTCACAAATCATAGATAGGAGACATAGCACTCCCATTTCACAGATAAGGAAACTGAGGCCCTGGTTTGCCAAGGTCACATGGTAGCAGGTAGAAAATCCAAAGATATTCCTGGATCTGGGTCTTGTATAAATGAGTCTTCTGACCACTCTGTTATCTTGACTATTGTTGCAAATAATACAATATTTGTTCTTTTAAGTGAAAGTTGCTCAGTCATGTCTGACACTTTGCGACCCCATGGACTATACAGTCCATGGAATTCTCCAAGCCAGAATATTGGAGTGGGTAGCCGTTTACTTCTCCAGGGGATCTTCCCAACCAAGGGATCAAACCCAGGTCTCCCGCATTGCAGGTGATTCTTTACCCGCTGAGCCACGCCCAAGCATACTGGAGTGAGTAGCCTATCCCTTCTCCAGCAATGGTGGAGCCAACCAGGTATAAATCCAGGTGTATCTTCCCTTGATATCAATACTCCTAACCATTACTCTGGACAACCACTCATATAACACAGCTGCCTAGCTAGATCTGGCACCAAGTGAAAGGTACTGAGGGAAAGTCTGGCATAAGGTAAAGGACAGCTCTTGGGTATTCCCTGGCAGGCCAGTGGTTAGGACTCAGTGCTTCTACTGCAGGAGATATGGGTTCGAACCCTGATCAGGGAACTAAGATCCCACAAGCCACACAGTGTGGCCCCAAATCCCCCAAACCCAAACAAACAAAATCCAGCTCTTGTTAGAGCTGATACCATCAGAGGTATCAAAAGGAGGATGTGCTACTTTGAGAAGTAATGAGTTCCCATTTGCTGGAGCTGGTCAAGCACACACAGCAAAACTACTTGTTGGGACTGTTGTAAAGAGGGCTATGAGCTTTTCTGAAATGGCCTCTTTCTGCATTTGAAAAGGAATGGTTCAAGTTCACAGACTTTCCTCTTATGTGTGAGCAAAACTCCTCACATTTCACATGTCTGACTCTTATCAAGCAAGCAAGGCCAGTTTCTGTTTATAAGACAGAAAGATTCAGTACTCTGGTCTCAGATGAGCCCTGCCATGGGAAAATGCATATTTCATTTCATCCTTGGAAGAAGAGGCAATCAGGGATCAGGAAGAGCTTTGCTTGCCTCTTCACCTCAACACACACAAACACACACTCACATTCACTGTCACCAACACCCTCTACTTCCGTCCACCAACACCTACCTACACCCCTGCTACAGCCCCTTCCTTCCTACACCACATACTTAGACTTGCCCATCCCCATTGACAACATTCTGATGCACTTATGCCCATTCATACTCAAACCATACATCCACACACCCTCTACCACACACACTCCACACACTCCTAACCACCCCTCCTGCCACACCCCCAGCACCTTCCCCACCCACAACACACCCACATTTGTGACAGTCACCCCCATACCCAACTGCATCTACACACCAACCATCTTCAGTTCCAACAACCCCCCACCCACACACACACACAACAGTCATTTTCACACATGGTACAAATTCCATGACAGAATCTTCCACCAGGAGCTCAGGCTTTGCAGTCACATGGACCTGGATTCAACCCCCAGCTAAACTTGAGTTGGGTGAGCCTGGAAAAAATTACTGAACATTTCAGAGCCTCAATTTTCTTGAGGCTATAAAATGGGGGCTGTAACAGCCCTTCCTTCATAGGATTGTTGAGACTCTGGAGTGGAAGACACAGCAGTAGAGAGCATAGAGGCTAGTTCTGGGCAGGGCAAACCCTCACTTGGTGTCATCCAGGGGCTCTTGCAGAATTCCCACCCTCCAAACGAACACAAGTTACAGGGTCCCTGGCTGGGAAGGACAGTTTTTGCCTCAGATTGTCCAGCCATGCTACCTCCCTGGGATGTGGATTCTAAGAAATCTGAGACCAGGTCAGAAAGAACAAAAAGCTTCTCTTGGTTCCCATGAATAATAAATCTTGGAGACTTGGCTTCATCCACTCCTCTCTCCTGCTCTCCTGACACCAGATGGGGGAAGGCAATAGAAAAATGAATCTCAGTCAGTGTTGGCTGGAGAACCCAAATGAACCCTAAAGTTCCTGTTCCTCTCCCTATGTCCCCATGAAAACAGCCATCAGAGCAAGAATGGATGGAGCACTCTGCAATTTACAAAGTCCTCGGTCTTCACAATAACCTAGGCAGGTGGGTGTTACGACCTTCATCACTGGAGGCAGAGGAGTGCAGAGGTTGAAAGGTGCTGAGCTGCCACAGTTCAAATTACAACTCTGTCTCTTTCTAGCTGCATGATGTTAGGATAGTTACTAAACCTCTCAGTGCCTTAGTTTCCTCATATGAAAAACTTCATAATAATAGTGATAGTAGTATCTATTTGTAGGGATGTTGAAGGATTAAATGAGCTAATACTTGTGAAGTGTTTAGAATAGTATCTGGTACATGGTTAGAATTAAATAAGGAGCAGTCTCCATTATATCCTGTCACATCTCCAGGATATAATGGCTGAGAATAACAGCTCTAATGGTATTTACCATTTACCGGGTGCCAGTGGCCATGCTCAGAGAAGGCAATGGCACCCCACTCCAGTACTCTTGCCTGGAAAATCCCATGGGCAGAGGAGCCTGGTAGGCTGCAGTCCATGAGGTCGTTGGGAGTCGGACACGACTGAGCGACTTCTCTTTCACTTTTTACTTTCATGCATTGGAGAAGGAAATGGCAACCTACTCCAGTATTCTTGCCTGGAGAATCCCAGGGACGGGGGAGCCTGGTGGGCTGCCATCTCTGGGGTCGCACAGAGTCGGACACGACTGAAGCGACTTGGCAGCAGCGGCAGCAGCAGTGACCATGCTAAACGATTTACGTACATTGGCTCATACTGTGCTTGCAAAGAGACATCATTGAATCTATTTTACAGATGGAAAGTTGAGGTTTAATAAAGTTAATTGGCTTTCCCCAAAACTGAATCAGAACCAATAAGAAGTAGGACTTCTTAGAAAAGCTGGGGAGACATGAAGAGAGCTTTGGCCCGAGCTACAGTTCAGGACCACAGACAGTGGCACACACTTAATACTTTACTTCTATCATTCTGGAGCTTCCCTGGAGGCTCAGATGGTAAAAAACGGCTGCTTGCAATGCAGGAGACCCGGGTTCGATCCCTGGGTTGGGAAGATCTCCTGGAGAAGGAAATGGCAACCCACTCCAGTACTCTTGCCTGGAAAATTCCATGAATGGAGGAGCTTCATAGGCTACAGTCCATGGATGGGGTCGCAAAGTGTCAGACACGACTGAGCAACTTCACTTTCACTTTTTCTCTCATTTTGGTGAATATATGAAAGTGTGTGTGTGTATGTACATAGGGGTGAAACTAGTAATTGATGAACTGTCTAAAAGTTGGGATCCGCCCTCATTTTATGATGTAATTCACACTTTTCTCCCCGAGGTTCATGCAACAGAAGATACCAGGATGGTAAGGTGTTGAGAAGCCTTTTTCATCCTCTGAAATGTTCCTGCTCCTCCACTTAACACCTCAAGTCCCAGTTCAACTCTCACAGTCCCATGATGCTTTCTATAGCCCCTTGAGCCCTTTCGTCTCTGAAAATTTTAAGTTCTTAGAATACAGAAACTCAGGGCTTAGCCTCCTATAGTTCACAGAAATCATCCTCCACAAGATGGAATGTTCCATGGGGGGATGGGAAATGGACAACTGTCCCTCCTTCTCCTGGTATCAGCACTCCAATTTTATTTTAGTGAACCATCCTTTTCCTATCTTACCCATAGTTCTGATGGGAATGACCTCAACTACCAGCCATGGGGCAGTCACATGACTCTGGTCTGGGCAATCAACATATTCTCCTCTTTGATTCAAAGTTGTATTGGTTCCCCAATACAAGCCAATTAGACTCAGTCCTGAAACTTTTGTTGGAATATCTTAGGAAGGAGTTTCTCTTTTTTCTTTACTGAACTGAAGATGGGATAAGACAAACTTAACTTGATGAGGTTTGATCAGGTAGAGAAAATCTGCCTGGGAGTGAGGGTAACCCAAAGGGAAGCAGAATGAAGAGACAGTCAGATCTCACTCCTACAGCTGTTAAGCTATGGGATCCAGTCACGCCTCAGCTGTGTCATGGACTCTTTGATTATGCTGGCCAATAGATGTCATTTAGCATCACTTGAATTAGTTTGAGTTAGGTTTTCCATCAATGTAGCTCAAACAGACTAAGATGTGTATTAAATAATGTGTCTTTAAACAGAAACACAGAAAACGAGAATATATACAGATTGGTTGATGCAGTGTGACCAGAAGCATGCAGGAACTTAACACTGATTTTTCTCTGGGAGCAATGGTTTAGTCATTTGTTCATCAGTGACCATGATGATGAACTTTACAGAACATAACATGATGATTTTACAGAACATAACTACTGCAAAGAATGATAATCTGCTCCCTCCCCCCGCTTCTCTCTCCACACACACACACACACACAGGGCTTACCAGGTGGCTTAGCAGTGAAGAATCTGCTGCAATGCAGGAGACTCAGAAGAAGAGAATTGGATCCTTGTGTGTGGGGGGGGTGGGTGATGATCCCATGGAGAAGAGCATGGCAACCCACTCCAGTATTCTTGCCTGAATTTTCCAGGCAGAGGAACCTGGTAGGCTACAGTCAGTCCATGGGGTCGCAGAGAGTCAGACACAACTGAGCGACTGAGCACACACACACACACACACACACATACGCATATATACATATATGTATATATAAAATAAATAATATATACATAATATGTAAAGATGTTATATATCATATATACATATGTATCATATGTAAATATATATAGAATACTAATCAGCAAGCACTCCTACCTTTCCACTTTTCCTCTTACAAAGAGGACTATTAAGTGGGACAAATGCTTAGTAGTTTGGTCTGTTTCCTATTTTATTTTTCAGAGTGCGACAGAGGCAAGGGCTGATAATAAGATAATTGATGCAAAGAGGCAATTTGGGAGGCAAAGTGCCAAGGACCTAAAAGGACTGTCATTGTGGTTAGTTTCCTGGCCAATTTCTCCCATGTAAAACCAAAGGTGCACTTCAAGTCCCATTCCTACATCATCACCTTTCTGGGGACAGAATGAGGTGAAGACAAAGAATGGAAACCAGCCAAGAGGGAACATATTGACTTGGGGTTCAACTGGGGATGGAAAGCTTGCTGGAATCATCTAGTACACAGCCTTTCTG